>NC_136514.1:58222387-58324887 GCF_053919585.1 Euprymna scolopes | reverse complement strand
GCCGCAAACACAATAAGTTTTGCAAAACTTGTAAATTTTATTGTTTTAATAATTAATACTTTTTTCTATATCCTGTTTTGTGTCGTTAGTGAATGCCTTTATTTAAGTATGCTCCAACGAACTTCGCGGCAATTTTCGGACTACAACCTCCATTTGCCAGTATTCGCTTTAATATATATATATATATATATATATATATATATATATATATATATATATATATATATATATATATATATATACAGGGTGGGCCAAAATACGAGTCCTATCTTTAAATATAATCATATATATATAGGACCCTTATTTTGGCCCACCCTGTATATATATATATATATATATATATATATATATATATATATATATATATATATATATATATAAACGTTGATTAGTTCAGATTTCGTATAAAGAGTAAGAGAGAGTGGTGGAATCGAGAGTGATCGACAGCGTATAAAATAAGAGCAACTGGATATCAAACAAGAAACCAAAATCAAACACCAATTTTTTCAAGAAATCAAATTCTTGTAATAATGTTCTTTTATGTTTTTTGTTTTCTTTTTCAGTAGAATGGGGTAAAAAAATGGATGTCCGCATTCAATGCTTTTAAGACAATTTTTTTTTCTTTAGCAACGATGAGAAACCTTTACAAGCACCGATTGTCCAACGTTCAAACAAGTAGTCCGGACATTTTCAAGCAGCATAAATTGGAATCAACACATAGAAGATTATGCCAAGTTTGCTGCAAAGAAGATAGATAGGCTACCTCTACTGGACAATAAAACGTCTTCCACCTGCCAGTATCCTATCTAAAAAAAATCGTTATTAGCACCAACCTAAAAACAATTCATGTCTTATGTAAACAAAAAGCCTAAAAGCAATACAAGCCTAATGTAAACAAATTTTTGTTGAATGATCGTCTTTAATCAATTTCTGTCCAGTTTCCACCATTACCTATCCTCACGGTGTTGTCACACGAGCCACCTAACATTCATTAACCATTATCCTTGAATCGCCTTTGGGCCCTCGTAAGCGGTAACCAACTAATAATAATAATAAAAAAACGAAATATAGGCTTAAATATCGGAACTGAACTTTAAAAAGTACTATGGACATGTACATGAAAACCATAAAAGCGGTTAAAGTAAAGTTTGGCGTTTGGGTCGTGGGACAATGATTACAGGCGACTAATTTGAACTATTATGGTGACAACGAACTTCTGCTCATTACAGAATATCATTGTGTTGTCTCACTGGCCACCTAACTCTCTTTAATCCTTATCTTCGAGTGGCCTCTGAGTCTTATTAAGTGGTGACTCTCTTGTAAATAACGATTAAGAACACTCATGTTTGTAATAGAATGGAGTCAAAAATGGATGTTCGCATTCAATGCTACCTTTTAACCACGATGAGAAACCTTTCCAACCACCAACTGTCATGGCTGATAACAATTTTCCAGAGTCTCCAACATTCAAACACCTCGAGCTGCCATTTTCCAGCAACATGAATTAAAATACATATAATATAATGCCAGTGCTGCTAAAAAAAGTAGGCTATCTCTATTAGACTAGAAAACATCTCACATCTGCCATTATCGAAGAAGCCATTAGAAGCCATTCGCACGTGCATGGAGTATTTTTGCCACATCTGTGCTGGTCCGCCAATCACTAACCTATCCATTTTGGACAAGGTGCATAAAAAAGAATTTATAACCTGTTTGTCAAGCTCCAGACTCTGTCGCATCGCTGCATAGCTGCATCCCTGTGCTTGTTTTATAAATACTTCCAAGGAATGTGCACTGATGAACTTACTATACTCAATAAAAACACCCCGTCACTTGATGCTGTAATTTGTCACTCTGCTACCTTCTTTCATCGGACAACTTTGGAATTCTATTTCTACACCTTGTTCAACCATATCAACATGCAGAAATTTAAATGCAATATGAACAAAGATCTTGTTGCCAAACTCCCCACCAATATTGGCTCTCATAATCCTGGCATCTATCATTGAAGAATTTTATGCTTCAGTGACAATAGGCTTTGTTTAGGTTGAATAATCTTGAAAGATAACCGAAAAGAATATTGAACATGGAGAAGTTCGGTATAAATACCAGTATAGGAGCACTAGTCTAAAAAATCTGGAATAAAGACTAGGAGAAATTGGAATCAAGGGGGAAAATGCCTTGGAGAAATTGGAATTAAAGGGAAGGCTGAGACTCTATAGCAAACGACAATGAGAAAAACAGCTGTATTGTAGTTGAGTCCTTGTTCACTTTATCGTCGTTCATTGTTAAAAAAATGTTAGGCTAAATTATAAGTTCACTTCCATTTTAGTTCCAACATATTTCTAAGTCTTATTTCGTGAAAGCTAACATTTCTCTTTTTTTCTTTCATTTCTAGAATATCCATCGCTTTTTAAAGAAAAATAAAATGGCGGTTTTTTGGGGGGAGGGGGTCCAAAAGAGATCAAATTCTAAAAAACACTTAAGATAATTTTTCCCAGGATTTGTTAAAAAAAATCTAAGAAACTATCTACATTATTTAAATGGTATATATTTACACATCACTCAGTATATACATATCCATTATACATTCCTTTGCTCCATTATGAATTTGTACGCTATCGTACATTTCTTGCTTAGTTTTATCTTTTGCAATTCATACAGGATGACCCCCCCCCAAAAAACAAAAGAGGCCATCTAGAACATATGCTGTAGAACGGAGAAAAAAAGAAAAAAGACCAAAGACCCTAGTGTTTTGATGTGATGTTTTGAATATAATAAACTAGTTATGACCAAAGTTTCATTTCATTCGGACAAAACACTAAGAAACGGGGCTTAACCACGTAATCTTGCAGTATAGTTAACTAAAACGACATTCATGCTAAGCAGGTTGAACCGGTCTCTTTTCGAAAATGTAATAATACCGTACATGCAGTATAAGTAATAGTTGAAAATTTTCATATATATGTGTGCGTGTATGTATGTGTGTGTGTGTGTGTGTGTTCCGAAATTTTTAGAGAAGGACTAGATGAATTGTATTCTTTAGCTTATTCTGACTATTGCTCTTATCCTAGATGTTATTCTTAGAACGTTTCAACCGATGTAACCTCACACTTTTTATTAAATAATTCCTCCAAATTATTTATGGCGCAACGGAATGCTGTGTTAAGTGATAATCAGTTCTAAGTGTCAATAATCTGGAGGCTTAATGTTCAATCCTCAGTATATGCAATAATAAAAATGCAATTACAAATTATTTCAGGCTTGTGTGCAATCATAGCTAAAGAAATAAGAGTAAATTGCTCCCATAGTTTAAATAAACGTGGTAAGAATAACATCCAAAACGTGAATAGTGTTAGGTAAACGCCGGGCAACGCCAGGCATCTAATTGCCTATCTGTCTAGTTTAGTGAATAACAAAGATTAAATCGTGGATAACAATAAGTTGAGTGAGCGTGCATGTGCAGAGGGTGGCAAGAAGTCAAGCTGTGACATGAATCAGACTCTGTGACCAATCAAGTTGCACCGGAAAGTATGCAAACGAGGACAGGATCTGGCGTGTCAAGAAGCCGAGTTAATTTTAGTGAGTTGGGTTTGAGACGCCAAAGAGACAAGATGTGTTAAACAGGTCTCCCCATGAGAGGGCGACGGTTCCCAAATGGATGCAGAGAAACCACAAGCCAAAGATCGTCATTCATTCCAGTTCTGCTGTGATTAAATGTCTGGGAGTATATATATATATATATATATATATATATATATATATATATATATATATATATATAGTCTTTGAAGTTTTCAACCTTTAAAACTATACAAAAAATATTTTTTATCATTCGTTAGAAAACTATCCAGTCAGTATGTTATTTAATCACCTGCAATCACTGCATCAACTCGCTCTCGAATTTACTATAGTACCAATAATTTATTTTTCAAGGGATCATCAGTTGTTTACCATGAAACACTGTTTCGGGGCTTTATATATATATATATATATATATATATATATATATATATATATATATATATATATATAAAACATACAGCGTCTTGTGTCTGTCTTGCATGCGGCTTGCTATAATAGAATCCAGCTTCCCGAAGACGGAGGAGCAGCGGAAATAACGGTTATTTAACTATTTAAGTTAAATAACCGTTAAATAACGCAGTTAAATATACAAAGAGATAAAATAAGAGACATTATATATAACAATAGTAGTCCAAATAATACTAGAGAACCTTTACCAAACGAATTAAAATTTAATTTCCTATTAACTTGCGTAATTTTAAAGTGTGGAAACCGATTGTAAGATTTATAATCTCTGAGAATTTGTTATTTTGACTTATCAGAACACGAATAAATCAAATATGGAAACGATTTTAGGTAGTCGCTAATATATATATATATATATATATATATATATATATATATATATAACTACTTCATTTACTCACATAAAATTAATATACGAAAATATAGATTTATGCGTAAACTTTAAGTATTTACTTCAAAGGTGCTCAATACGTAGGTAGAGCTAGTTAGTAATTTATAACATATATATGGCGATTAAGCTACACTGAATATTCAGTGTAGCTTAATCGCCATATATATTTTATAAATTACTATATATATATATATATATATATATATATATATATATATATATATATATATATATATAGTAATTTATAAAATATATATTATTATGGCTATGTAAAGACTAAATTTAAACTTGTTCGAAAACATTATTTATTTTAGATTGTGAAATTAAAAAATAAAAATGAATGTCAGCTGACCGGTTTCGAAGCTTGCTCAACAGAGGTAAAATCGAGCTTAATTACGTTTTAAAAAGAAAAGGGGGGGACAATGAATCGGAGATGAAAAAGTAGGGGGGGGATATATTTATAAAAAAAAAATAGACCGACTGGTTCATTGTGTCCCCGTCTCTATGGTTTACCTAAAACCCATAAGAGGGGGGTACCTTTAAGACCGATATTATCCATGATAGGTTCCGCCCAACATAAAGTAGCCAAATGGCTTACTAATATTTTAGAACCAGTTTTGGAAGAGTATAGTTCTTTCTGCATTAAAGATTCTTTTTCTTTTACTAAATTTATACAGAATTATACTCAGACTGACAAATTTATATGTTCTTTTGATATTAAAAGCCTATTTACCTGCTTTCCACTCTGAGACTATTGATATATGTGCCGATGCCCTTTATCGCATTCAACTCCCAACTCCCCCTATTCCTGAGAATATTTTTGTGGAACTTATGGAATTCGCCACCATGTCGGTCGAATTCAGTTTTAATAACATTATGTACAGGCAGATAGATGGTGTTTCGATGGGTTCTCCCCCGGGACCAGCTCTGGCAAATATTTTCGTAGGTTTCCACGAAAAGAGTCTTTTATCTGGCTTTCAAAAACCAGCTATTTATTTTCGTTATGTTGACGACACTTTTTGTCTGTTCAACAATGAAACGGAAGCAGATACCTTTTTGCATCCCTTAATAATATTCACTCAGTTCTAAAATTTACTATACAAAAGGAAAGTAATTCTTTCCTTCCTTTTCTAGATGTACTGGTGTGTAAAACACCTTCCGTTTTCTTGACTTCCATCTACCGTAAACCTACATTCACTGGTCTTTACACACGTTGGGGCTCTTTTTGCCCCACCAAACAAAAATATAATCTTATGAACACCCTTATCCATAGAGCTTGTATGATATGTTCAGATAACAAATTAAATGATGAAGTCAAATTTATTACCAAGACTCTTTGCAATAATGGTTTTCCATTGCAAATCGTGGAATCTACTATTAAAAAATAAAATTTCTAATTTCAATAAAATTAAACAGGCATCTGTCGACAAATACCCTCCTATCTACCTACGCCTACCTTGGTTAGGTAATATTAGTGAAAGATTTGCCAAGCAAATTTCTTCTGTCGTACAACAATGTTACTTTGCATCAAATACCCGTGTTGTTTTTTCTTCTAAACCCATTTTGTCTTCAATTTGTAAAGACGTTCTTTCCCCCCCCCCACCACCACCACCATAACAATTCTATTATTTATTTATTTAAATGTAGCTGTGGTGTGCGCTACGTCGGGCGGACGTCTCAAGGATTAGATAATAGGGTAAAATAACATGTTCCATCCAAAATTCGAAATGAAAACTACCTACCTTCGTACGTTTTGAACAATACCCATGGCTCATTTATAATCGTATTTGCGCTTGAATTTTAGTGCGGACTTTTTTTCCATCCTCAGTAAGTCGCACTCTCTTTACCATCTTAAAATTCTAGAAATTATATATATTAAGACTCTGAGACCTTCTCTTTGCAAACAAAAAGAGAATCTCTTAGGGCTTAATCTAGTTTCTATTTAATAATTAATCCGCCCCTTCCCCTTTTTATACATATACTCCCCCCTACTTTTTCATCTCCGATTCATTGTCCCCCCCCCTTTTCTTTTTAAAACGTAATTAAGCTCGATTTTAGCTCTGTTGAGCGAGCTTCGAAACCGGTCAGCTGACACATTCATTTTTATTTTTTTAATTTCACAATCTAAAAAAAATTATGTTTTCGAACAAGTTTAAATTTAGTCTTTACATAGCCATAATAAAATTTTGTACCCCGCAAAAGATATTTAAATATATATATATATATATATATATATATATATATATATATATATATATATATTAATAAATTGAAAAAGCCTTGTTCCCCCCCCACACACCCACTTCCCCTTTTATATTTGGCATTCAATTGGCATATTCATTATTTCCGATCGCATAACACACACGGGCGTTTTGACATAATTTAAGTAACGAAAGACACTTTCATTAATAAGAGATTAAACTAGTACCCCTTTCCTATAAAAATCATTCGTGTCTATACGATTTTTCTCTTCTTTCTTTTCTTTTTCTCTTCTTTTCTATTTTTTTAAACCCGTTTTCTTTCATTCTTACTCGAGGCCAGTCATTTAATGAAAATGAAAACAGGTTTAAAAAAATAGAAAAAAGAAAGAAGAGAAAAAGAAAAGAAAGAAGAGAAAAATCGTATAGACACGAATGATTTTTATAGGAAAGGGGTACTAGTTTAATCTCTTATTAATGAAAGTGTCTTTCGTTACTTAAATTATGTCAAAACGCCTGTGTGTGTTATGCGATCGGAAATAATGCCCGTGTGTGTTATGCGATCGGAAATAATAAATATGCCAATTGAATATATATATATATATATATATATATATATATATATATATATATATATATAAATATTTTATAAGCAAACAAACCAAACCAACCATAATAAATAAATAATTTATAAACCAACCAACCAAACCAATCATAATAAATAAATATTTGAAGTCATAAAGAACTTGCAACATAAAAAATATTCCACAATGACTGATTTTGGTATTAAATGGCCTGAAAAAGGGTGATGTATTATAATACAACAACGAAACCAAACATCATGAATAAAGATTTGAATATATGTATATCTTGAAACATAAAACTTTTTTTTTAATTACTGGATTTGACATTAAATAACCCCAAAATGGTTGATATGCGATAAAACCAAACAACCAAATCATCCTTTCTTCCTTCCGTGCATTCTTCTTTTCTTTCTCTCATCCTTCTTCTAATCATTTCATTATTCTTATTTACTAATTTTTTCCTTCTTTTTTCTTAACCTCAATATTTCGCTGATTGTGCCCTTCTCCTTTTTCAACGCATATTTCAAATATTCCTTAAACACTTAATCCATTTTTATTGCCTATTTTATTAGGCAATCGTCACTAAACCGCCACTTCGAAAATGCCAAGAAATTCTAGGCGTTTGCGCTTTCAAACCAATTCGCATGATATTATGCAATTGTACATGGGCTATTATTTGGGATCACGCCTATAGAGGACTATGTGAGGAGTTGATCACTGAGTTGGCAGTTCATATTACATTTAAACTAGTAAATTCATGGAATCGGGAAACAGGAAGGGAATTCCTAGTCTAGCAGTTCGAGGGAAGAATTTATTAGAATATAAGGATTCTTCGTCATTTATGAACCTTTGAAGCGAAGGGGTGAGATTTTGTTGTTTGACAGGTGAATCAATGGTGTGTATGTCGACGGTGAACAAATATTATGAATTCATCAGAGCACATATCATTAACGTACTTGTAAAACAAGTAAAAGGGTGCTAACATTGCGTCGATGGGACAGGGGTTGGAGATTGGTTGATAGCGCGGGACCTATTAGATTGGATATTGTTTTTTAAATGTTGTGTAAGAGGGTAAGATTAGTGGTAGCTGCACAAGTCAGATGTGGCAGCAATGTTCCATGTATGAACGAATGGTGACTTTATAGATACAAGAGGCTCTCAAGTGTGAGTAATTCATTCATACAAATATATTACTTTTCGTGTGCTTGAACCTCGTTGAAAATCTGGTTCTGTTCGTCTAAATTAATATTTACCCCCCTCCCAAGGCTGGAAGATGTTACACAAGGTCGGAATGTGGGAATTTGAAAAACCAGTGTCCCAGGGGTAAAGCACTGTATCCTACAAGAATGTTTGAATAGCCCGTCGACATTCCTTGCAAGGGGTTCCTCATGTGATGAGTAAAAAAAAAATAATTCTTAATTTTCTTTTACTTTTATCAAGGCTGAAAGGCCACTCGAGGATAAGGGTCAGTGGGTGTTAGGTGTCCGGTGAGACAACACCGTGATGATCGGTAATGGTGAAACTTGAGTAGTGTTTGATTATTTTAGAAGACAGCACAACAGGGACTTGTTTATATTAGACTTGAAAACGATCATTAGCTGAAAATCAGCCCTGCGGTGTTGTGTTCCTAAGACGGGTAGTTCTAGGAAAGAAACTTTGTTGATGTAATTTAGGTTTAGTTTTAGGGATATATAGATGATAAGGGAAATTGTAAACAGTTGTTGAAGATAGACAAGTGCCTGATGCGAGTGTTCTACAGAGGGGACCATTGAAGATAAAGCCTGGGAGGATAGATATCCTAGTACTGCAGAGACCCACAATTCAGCCAGACAGACCAAAAAACAAAAAAAAAACTACCTTATCCAAATGGTCACGACCCTGTTAAACCGATTTTTTTTTTTTACATAGTGATCACCACTTATCAAGGCCCGGAAGCCACTCAGGGATAAGGGCTATTGCAAGTACATTACGTTAGTGTGGAGATTTGATGAAGTGTTTACTTAAGGTGGCGGTTCATTAGGAATTTGTTAACATTGGACTTGAAGACATCCAAATTGTAGTCCAGTGGGAAGCAGGCAGACGGAACAGAGTTCCACAGGCGTGCATTTCTAAGAAAGAAGCTTTGTTCATGGAATCCGCGTTTTGATTTAGGCACAGATATAGAGTGGGGGAAATTTTTCACAGTGGATTCGGCTAGACGGGTGTTTTTCGTGAAAGATTGGCGAGGGGGACCAGAGATTGGAGTTCAGAGGAGCACCTGCCATGGAAATAGCGATAAAACAAGGATAGGCTCGCAACGTCTCTTCTGTGGGAGAGAGGTTGCAGAGTAGAGAAAAGGGCATCCCCCACTAAGCCACGAAGTCTATTTTGTACTCTGTCAAGGCAGGATAGGCTGTTTTGAGCAGCTCCTGCCCAGATATGGCAACAGTATTCCATCCTTGGACGTACTTGGCTTTTATATAGATAGAGAATTGCATCAGTAGTGAGATATCTTCTGGAGCGGTAGAAGGATCCCACCATCTTTCGAATGTCGAATTGTCGAAGACGTATCCTTGAATTGGTATGATAAACACACCACGGTTAAGGTTAAGTACAGTTTTGAGTCTGGTCAGTACTTAGATGATGAATCATTAGTTTCGAAATGGAAATAATCGTAAAGTCACTTTATTTAAAAGACTTGTGAAATGCATATACTATCTCTCGTTTTGATCGAGCTATGGGTGATAGAAATAACATTAATCTTTCCTCATTTATCAAATCACATTGGATTTTTCCTGATACTAGACTTAAACAATGCCAAAAGTGTCGCTGGAGATTATGAAACACTTGCTCCACTATTTAAAGAAAACTCCCCACCCCACAGGATTGTTTCATAGGGCATTCATTGTCTTCCACGTGGGGCTGGGAATATTCATGTACTTAGACATAATTATTTATGTTCTGCTAAGCATAAGGATGTGTAATGTGGGTTAACCTAAAACTGTCCTACAGTTGTTGCGAATACCTATAGATGATAATTAAAGCACATAATAATGAAAAAAAAATGGGAGCAATAAAAAATAACAAAATTAATAAAAAGTGACCAACAAAACAACAACAAAATAACACAAAGAACAAAAATATAATTAGTAAAAATAGTACTGACGCAAATCCTAATAGAAATAAAAACACTAGCAATAAACACAAAAACTGTAACTGTAGAAATCAGACACAATGTCCACTACAAAATAAATGCCTAACCAAAAGCATTGTTTACCAGGCCACAATTTTCGCAAGAGAAAATCTGAATAACAAAATATATTACGTAGGAATGGCCTCCTTGAATTTTAAAAGCGGATATCACGATTAGAAAAGTACATTCAAATACGAAAAATACCGAATAAAAACGGCATTAACGAACCACTACCGGGAGCTCAAAGAAAATGGAGGATCACCGATAGTAGAGTGGAAAATGGTACGGTAAGCTAGTACATGTGAGAATCTAGACGACCAGTGTAGAGTATATGTTTGAATGAGAAATTAGCTACACTAAACTTTAAAGAACCCCAAAATTATAGTAAGCTGCAGGAATGAAATTACAAACGTATGTATACACAAAATAAACTTTACCTTGTGATAACGGGAAAAGTGATAAACTGCTGTTACTACTAATAATAACAACAAAAATACCAAAAATGATTATAATAATTATAATAATAACTAATTAATTAACAAATAGATAAAATACTTTAGTATAACATAAAATGTAAATAAACATCCACATTACAACTAGGGTATCTCCGATCACAAAGAAAAGGAAACAAATACTCGCTAAAACAACAAAGAAATAAGTGCGCGCTCATTGATTACAATACACGAGTGTGTGAATAGCTAAGAATCTGATTGGTTCACTAGCACATTTAGTACCACGGGGATATACAAAAAACACGTAGCAACATCAATTCTGTGCAATAGCTTGACGAATTCCTAACGCGGAAAATTCTGTGTAGCTTAATTGCCATATATATTTTCCAAAGTTACTATATATATATATATATATATATATATATATATATATATATATAAACTCGTTATTGACGCCACATATCGGCACCACTTTTTCGTTTGTTATTACAGCTTTATAATAAACCACTATATGCTAGTCTCTTTCACCAACTACTGAGTACTTCCTTTCGTAAACGACTGACGTCACATCTTTATCGTTTTTAAATTCAATAAATATATTGTAAGCTATAAACACATATAGCATTGCTCAGACGAACACATATAGCATTGCTCGGACGAATTGATTTCCTCTTTCTTTCCATTTCTCGGTTGTCATTTAAAAGCTTAATAAATATGTGGATGGATACGGCATGATCATGTTGACACACCGGTTCTTGTTAGATCACCGAAGTTAAGCATCATTGAACCTGGCTAGTAGTAAAATGGGTGACAATTTAAGAATACCAGGTGCTGTATGTGCTCTCCGTATGGGGAGGCTTCATGTTTTGACATGCTTCTGGGCTTGACCTTTACTCCTGATCTGAAATAGAACACGTATATCAAATCCATTGCCAAAGTCGCTAGAAAAATAGTGGGATCATTCTACCGCTCCAGTAGATATCTCACTCCTGTAACAATTCTCTGCCTACATAAAAGTCAGGTACGGCCAACGATGGAGTACTGTTGCCACATCTGGGCTAGAAGCAGCTTATCCTGCCTTGACAGAGTTCAAAATAGACTTCGTAGCTTAGTGGGGGGTGCCCTTTTCTCTTCTCTGCAACCTCTTTCCCACAGAAGAGACGTTGCGAGCCTCTTTTTGTTTTGTCATTATTTTCATGGCAAGTGCTCAGCTGAGTTTCAATCTATGTCCTCCCTCGCCAAACTTTCACACAAAAAAACACTCGTATAGCCAAAACCACTATCAATAATTTCCCACACTCTTTATCTGTGCCTAAACCTAAATGTAGATTTCATGAACAAAGCTTCTTTCTTAGAACTGCACGCCTGTGGAATTCTCTTACGCTTGCCTGCTTTCCAGCTGACTACAATCTGATTGTCTTCGAGTCCAACATAAACAAGTTCTTGATGAACCGTCCCCCTAAGTAATCCAATTTACAAAATTCCCACTACTTATGTTTATTACGCTATAATCACATTGACTAATGTATACCCATTGACCCTTATCCTTGAGTGGCCTCCAGACCTTGATAAGTGGTGATTCCCGTGTAAAAAAAAGCGTCCTGAATATCTCCTTGCTGACTCAGGAGAGGAATAGTTACTTATTGTGCAACCCTTGTTTCATACTTCAGCGTGTATCATCCATAATCCCTCAACGTCCCGACGGACGAACACCCAATAAATGCGTATAAAAATTACCAAAATGTTAATAGCTATATGCATGTCAGTGTTTGTATATTTATATGAATAAATGCAAAAATTATTGTCTTATCAATTCAAGTATTTCAATTAGCTAATTTTACAAAGCCATGAGATTAATTTAAATCCATTTCATTGGCCCTTATAGTTTTAAAACTAAAACCTTTATATGCTAATCTGTTCTGATGTTTTTAATCGGATATAAGAGTGGTGCAAAGTGTTCCGTTGAAGGAACTAATTTTACACGTCCTGGGGCGGGTATTATTTTAGTATATATTTATATAATATACATAACGCACGCGTAGGCGCATACAGCAATATGTCTTTCTCGTTCCAGATGTTCGTAATGAGTAAAAAAAAAAAAAAAAGTTGAAATTATCTTAAGTTAGCAATTTCCATCTTTTTTTCTGTTCTTTCTATGAAAAGCTGAACAAAGAAAATGGCGGCATTATTTAAGTGTTTCACATCTGTATTATGAAAAGACCGCTTCAATTTGAGAGGGAAAAGTAAACTGACTTTTATTTCGTATCCTTTTATAAGGAAAGAAAATTGGATAAAATGAAAAAAAACATTTACATTGTAGGACTCCGCGTTTTCTGCTATCGCATCGATCAATCAAACTACTAATGAACATAATTATAAATAGTCGACAGTCTGTAAATACATATGCTTAGAGAAAACAAGTGGCACCTGTTGAGATCTCTTTGATCGAAGGATGGTAAGATGGAATAATTAAGGATAGATCAGGATAATTCTTTTTTCAATTTAATTTAATGTCTTGCTTCACTTTTAAAAAATTTGAGTAGCGCTGTGAAACATTCGTTTGTGCAACAAACCATGAGCGGTCGTGCTTTTAGGCATCTTTTTTCTATACAAATGATGGAGATAGGGTCCAGGACTTTTTGATAAGGGCCTGATCCTGATGGCTGATCCTGGCTGACCTCCGTTATAGATAGAGTGCCATATCCAGAGACGAGAAAGTTTAAATCATTGTTTACCTCTCCCCACTGTTTTTTAGGGGGGGGGTATAAAAAATATATCGAAATAACGGAAAACAACGTTTTTAATAACATACTCGATGTTAATATATTTATTTATTTATTTTTCAATCAATAACTAATTAAATTCGAAGATTTTTTGCTCTTCAATTATTATCTTAGGAACATATAAAAAATGTTAAAACAAATTCGATGCGAAGAGATTTATTTATTTTTTAATAAATAACTCATTAAATTCGATTTTGCTTTTCGATTTATATTTTAGGGACGTATAAAAGTTTTTTCAAAACAAATTCTAAAACTGATTTCTTTTAGCAAATAAAAATGGTTCCACTCTCTTATTGAAGCGAAATTCGACAATCGAAATATTGAATTTCAAGTGAAACCAATGCAAATTCGCACAATTTTCTTATTTCAATTAAAGCTACGCCGATAAGCTGCTGAAACAGTTTGCAATATAAACGAAGTGTTTGGCCCAGAAACAACTTATGAACTCATAACACAATGGTGGTTTAAGAAATTTCGTGATGGCGACGAGAGGCTTAAAGATGATGAGCGTAGTGGTCGGTCATCGCATGTTGACAATGATCATTTAAGAGCATTAGTCGAAGCCATTCCACGCACAACTCTTCGAGAACTTGCTTCTGAATTAGACGTAACGTATACGACGATTTTCAACGAATTGAGAGAAATTAGAAAGACAAAAAAAAATTGATAAATGGGTGATTCACGAATTGAACGACAGCCAAAAGAAACGCCGCTATGAAGTGTAATCTTCCCTTCTTTTACGCAACGTTTACTATAAAAAATAACAAAAATACTATAAAAACATTAACGATTTTAAGAAAGTAAACCAATATTTTCTCTTTTTATATTTGAGTTTTTAAATATTCTCCTTAAATCTGAAAAAGACACTTATTTTTTATGAATATATTTAGCAAACAAACAGAAGAATAATTTGTCGTACCTGAATTTGCGGAGCATTAATTTGCCATACTTAAATTTTCGTGCTTTGATTTGTCGTGCTTTAATTTGTCGAGCCAACATTTGTCGTGACTTAATTTTTAGCGCCTTATAATATTACACGAAGAAATGATTCAGTAGGAATGTCATACATGTGTCGTACCTAAATATGGCCTACATAAATAGTAAAGCCGTTTCATAGGTTTATCACACGAGTCAATAATTTTATTACACAAGTTTGCTTTCAATAATATCATTCCATTAGGTTGTCCATTTATTCCTGTAGATTGTCTTTGGTCCACTGTATTGATAAGTTATACTTACCTGTTGTTAAGCTGTGATATCAGTCTATGTGGAAAAAGAGTAAAATAAATAAATCATGGCGAAAGAAATAATAAGGAAAATGAAATAAAGAGATAAAGAACCGTGGGAATGAATAAAGAATTTTAAAAAAAGTAATTACGATGAAAAAATGATAAAAAGAAAAAATGATAAAAAGAAAAAAATTTATAGTGAGAACTGAAAAGATAAAGAAAAAGTGAAAAAAAAATAATGAAAAGAAGAAAAAAAGAAGCAAAGAACGTGTAAAACAAAAGAAAAAAAGGAAAGGAAGTGGGGAAAAGAAGAATAAATAAAAAAAGGAAAGAAAGTGGGAAAGAAAAAGAAAAAAGGAAAAAAGTGGGAAACAAAAGAAAAAAGAAAAAGGGAAAGCAAGTGGGAAAAGGAAGAAAAAGAACAAAGGAAATAAATTGGAAAAGGAAAGAAAAAAGAAAAAGAAAAGAGAGTGGGAAGGAAAGAAAAAAGGAAAAACAGTGGGAAAGAAAAGAAAAAAGAAAAAAAGGAAGGAGAGTGGGAAAGGAAATAAAACAAAAAAGGAAAGAATGTGTGAAAGGAAAAAGAAAAGAAAAAAGGCAAGAAAGTGGGAAAGAATACAAAAAAAGAAAAAAGGAACGTGAGTGGAAAGGGAAAGAAAAAAGGTAAGAAAGTGGGAAAGGAAAGAAAAAAGAAAAAAGGAAAGAAAGTGGGAGAGAAAGGAAAAAAGAAAAAGGAAAGAGGGTTGGAAAAGAAAGAAAAAAGAAAAAAGGAAAGAGAGTGGGATAGGAAAGAAAAAAGGAAAGAATGTGGGAAAGGAAAAGAAAAAAGAAAATAGGGAAAGAAGGTGGAAAGGAAAGAAAAAAGAAAAAAGGAAAGAAAGTTGGAAAGGAAAGAAAAAAGGAAATGAAGTTGGAAAGGAAAAACAAAAGGAACGAAAGTGGGAAAGAAAGGGAAAATAAAAAAGGAAAGAACGTGGAAAAGGAAAGAAAAAGAAAAAAGGAAAGGAAGTGGGAAAGGAAATAAAAAAAATAAAAGGAAAGAAAGTGGGAAAGAAAAAAGAAAAAAGGTAAAGAGAGTAGGAAAGGAAGGAATAAAGAAAAATGGAAATAGAGTGGGAAAGCAAAGAATAAAGAAAAATTGAAAGAAAGTGGGGAAGGAAAGATAAACGAAAAGAGGGAAAGAGAGTGGGAAAGGAAAGAAAAAAGAAAAAGAAAAGAAAGTGGAAAGGAAAAAAAGAAAAAAAGGAAAGAAAGTAGCAAAGAAAAGAAGAAATAAAAAAGGGAAAGAAAGTGGGAAAAGAAAGAAAAAAGAAGAAAGGGAAAGAAAGTAGGAAAGGAAAGAAGAAAGAAAAAGGGAAAGAGAGTGGGAAAGGAAAGAAGAAAGAAAGAAGGGAAAGAAAGAGAAAGTGTGAAAGGAAAGAAAAAAGAAAAACAAGGAAAGATTGTGAAAGGAAAGAAAAAAGAAAAATGGAAAGAAAGTAGGAAAGGAAAGAAGAAAGAAAGAAGGGAAAGAAAGTGGGAAAGGAAAGAAAAAAGAAAAAAGGCAAGAAAGTAGGAAAGGAAAGAAGAAAGAAAAAAGGGAAAGCAAGTAGGAAAGGAAAGAAAAAAGAAAATAGGGAAAGAGAATGGGAAAGGAAAGAAAAAATAAAAAGGAAAGAAAGTAGGAGAGGAAAGAAGAAAGAAAAAAGGGAAAGAAAGTGGGAAAGGAAAGAATAAAGAAAAAAGGGAAAGAAAGTAGGAAAGGAAAGAAAAAAGGAAAGAAAGAAGACAGGAAAGAAGAAAGAAAAAGGAAAGAAAGTGGGAAATGAAAGAAAAAAGAAAAAGGAAAATAGAGTGGGAAAGGAAAGAAAAAGAAAAAGGGAAAGAAAGTGGAAAGGAAGGAAAAAAAAAGAAAAATGGAAAGAAAGTGGGAAAGGAAAGAAAAAAAAGAAAAATGGAAAGAAAGTAGGAAAGGGAAGAAAAAAGAAAAAGGGAAAGAAAGTAGGAAAGGGAAGAAAAAAGAAAAAATGGAAAGAAAGTGGGAAAGGAAAGAAAAAAAAGAAAAATGGAAAGAAAGTAGGAAAGGGAAGAAAAAAGAAAAAGGGAAAGAAAGTGGGAAAGGAAAGAAAAAAGAAAAAATGGAAAGAAAGTGGGAAAGGAAAGAAAAAAAAGAAAAATGGAAAGAAAGTAGGAAAGGGGAGAAAAAAGAAAAAGGGAAAGAAAGTGGGAAAGGAAAGAAAAAAGAAAAAGGGAAAGAGAGTGGGAAAGGAAAGAAAAAGAAAAAGGGAAAGAAAGTGGAAAGTAAGGAAAAAAAAGAAAAATGGAAAGAAAGTGGGAAAGGAAAGAAAAAAAAGAAAAATGGAAAGAAAGTAGGAAATGAAAGAAAAAAGAAAAAGGGAAAGAAAGTGGGAAAGGAAAGAAAAAAGAAAAAGGGAAAGAGAGTGGGAAAGGAAAGAAAAAAAAGAAAAATGGAAAGAAAGTAGGAAAGGGGAGAAAAAAGAAAAAGGGAAAGAAAGTAGGAAAGGGAAGAAAAAAGAAAAAATGGAAATAAAGTGGGAAAGGAAAGGAAAAGAAAAAGGGAAAGAAAGTGGGAAAGGGAAGAAAAAAGAAAAAATGGAATGAAAGTGGGAAAGGAAAGAAAAAAGAAAAATGGAAAGAAAGTAGGAAATGAAAGAAAAAAGAAAAAGGGAAAGAAAGTGGGAAAGGAAAGAAAAAAAAGAAAAATGGAAAGAAAGTAGGAAATGAAAGAAAAAAGAAAAAGGGAAAGAAAGTGGGAAAGGAAAGAAAAAAGAAAAAGGGAAAGAGAGTGGGAAAGGAAAGAAAAAGAAAAAGGGAAAGAAAGTGGAAAGGAAGGAAAAAAAAGAAAAATGGAAAGAAAGTGGGAAAGGAAAGAAAAAATGAAACATGGAAAGAAAGTAGGAAAGGGAAGAAAAAAGAAAAAGGGAAAGAAAGTAGGAAAGGGAAGAAAAAAGAAAAAATGGAAAGAAAGTGGGAAAGGAAAGAAAAAAAAGAAAAATGGAAAGAAAGTAGGAAAGGGAAGAAAAAAGAAAAAGGGAAAGAAAGTAGGAAAGGGAAGAAAAAAGAAAAAGGGAAAGAGAGTGGGAAAGGAAAGAAAAAAAAAGGGAAAGAGAGTGGGAACGGAAAGAAAAAGAAAAAGGGAAAGAAAGTGGAAAGGAAGGAAAAAAAGAAAATGGAAAGAAAGTGGGAAAGGAAAGAAAAAAAAGAAAAATGGAAAGAAAGTAGGAAATGAAAGAAAAAAGAAAAAGGGAAAGAAAGTGGGAAAGGAAAGAAAAAAGAAAAAGGGAAAGAGAGTGGGAAAGGAAAGAAAAAGAAAAAGGGAAAGAAAGTGGAAAGGAAGGAAAAAAAGAAAAATGGAAAGAAAGTGGGAAAGGAAAGAAAAAAAGAAAAATGGAAAGAAAGTAGGAAAGGGAAGAAAAAAGAAAAAGGGAAAGAAAGTAGGAAAGGGAAGAAAAAAGAAAAAATGGAAAGAAAGTGGGAAAGGAAAGAAAAAAAAGAAAAATGGAAAGAAAGTAGGAAAGGGAAGAAAAAAGAAAAAGGGAAAGAAAGTAGGAAAGGGAAGAAAAAAGAAAAAGGGAAAGAGAGTGGGAAAGGAAAGAAAAAGAAAAAGGGAAAGAGAGTGGGAAAGGAAAGAAAAAGAAAAAGGGAAAGAAAGTGGAAAGGAAGGAAAAAAAGAAAAATGGAAAGAAAGTGGGAAAGGAAAGAAAAAAAAGAAAAATGGAAAGAAAGTAGGAAATGAAAGAAAAAAGAAAAAGGGAAAGAAAGTGGGAAAGGAAAGAAAAAAGAAAAAGGGAAAGAGAGTGGGAAAGGAAAGAAAAAGAAAAAGGGAAAGAAAGTGGAAAGGAAGGAAAAAAAAGAAAAATGGAAAGAAAGTGGGAAAGGAAAGAAAAAAAGAAAAATGGAAAGAAAGTAGGAAAGGGAAGAAAAAAGAAAAAGGGAAAGAAAGTAGGAAAGGGAAGAAAAAAGAAAAAATGGAAAGAAAGTGGGAAAGGAAAGAAAAAAAAGAAAAATGGAAAGAAAGTAGGAAAGGGAAGAAAAAAGAAAAAGGGAAAGAAAGTAGGAAAGGGAAGAAAAAAGAAAAAGGGAAAGAGAGTGGGAAAGGAAAGAAAAAGAAAAAGGGAAAGAGAGTGGGAAAGGAAAGAAAAAGAAAAAGGGAAAGAAAGTGGAAAGGAAGGAAAAAAAAGAAAAATGGAAAGAAAGTGGGAAAGGAAAGAAAAAAAAGAAAAATGGAAAGAAAGTAGGAAATGAAAGAAAAAAGAAAAAGGGAAAGAAAGTGGGAAAGGAAAGAAAAAAGAAAAAGGGAAAGAGAGTGGGAAAGGAAAGAAAAAGAAAAAGGGAAAGAAAGTGGAAAGGAAGGAAAAAAAAGAAAAAGGGAAAGAAAGTGGGAAAGGAAAGAAAAAAAGAAAAATGGAAAGAAAGTAGGAAAGGGAAGAAAAAAGAAAAAGGGAAAGAAAGTAGGAAAGGAAAGAAGAAAGAAAGAAGGGAAAGAAAGTGGGAAAGGAAAGAATAAAGAAAAAAGGCAAGAAAGTAGGAAACGAAAGAAGAAAGAAAAAAGGGAAAGCAAGTAGGAAAGGAAAGAAAAAAGAAAATAGGGAAAGAGAATGGGAAAAGAAAAGAAAAAATAAAAAGGAAAGAAAGTAGGAAAGGAAAGAAAAAAGGAAAGAAAGAAGACAGGAAAGAAGAAAGAAAAAGGAAAGAAAGTGGGAAATGAAAGAAAAAAGAAAAAGGGAAAGAGAGTGGGAAAGGAAAGAAAAAGAAAAAGGGAAAGAAAGTGGAAAGGAAGGAAAAAAAAGAAAAATGGAAAGAAAGTGGGAAAGGAAAGAAAAAAAAGAAAAATGGAAAGAAAGTAGGAAAGGGAAGAAAAAAGAAAAAGGGAAAGAAAGTAGGAAAGGGAAGAAAAAAGAAAAAATGGAAAGAAAGTGGGAAAGGAAAGAAAAAAAAGAAAAATGGAAAGAAAGTAGGAAAGGGAAGAAAAAAGAAAAAGGGAAAGAAAGTGGGAAAGGAAAGAAAAAGAAAAAATGGAAAGAAAGTGGGAAAGGAAAGAAAAAAAAGAAAAATGGAAAGAAAGTAGGAAAGGGGAGAAAAAAAGAAAAAGGGAAAGAAAGTGGGAAAGGAAAGAAAAAAGAAAAAGGGAAAGAGAGTGGGAAAGGAAAGAAAAAGAAAAAGGGAAAGAAAGTGGAAAGTAAGGAAAAAAAAGAAAAATGGAAAGAAAGTGGGAAAGGAAAGAAAAAAAAGAAAAATGGAAAGAAAGTAGGAAATGAAAGAAAAAAGAAAAAGGGAAAGAAAGTGGGAAAGGAAAGAAAAAAAAAAAAGGGAAAGAGAGAGTGGGAAAGGAAAGAAAAAAAAGAAAAATGGAAAGAAAGTAGGAAAGGGGAGAAAAAAGAAAAAGGGAAAGAAAGTAGGAAAGGGAAGAAAAAAGAAAAAATGGAAAGAAAGTGGGAAAGGAAAGGAAAAGAAAAAGGGAAAGAAAGTGGGAAAGGGAAGAAAAAAGAAAAAATGGAATGAAAGTGGGAAAGGAAAGAAAAAAGAAAAAGGGAAAGAAAGTGGGAAAGGAAAGAAAAAAGAAAAAGGGAAAGAGAGTGGGAAAGGAAAGAAAAAGAAAAAGGGAAAGAAAGTGGAAAGGAAGGAAAAAAAAGAAAAATGGAAAGAAAGTGGGAAAGGAAAGAAAAAAAAGAAAAATGGAAAGAAAGTAGGAAATGAAAGAAAAAAGAAAAAGGGAAAGAAAGTGGGAAAGGAAAGAAAAAAGAAAAAGGGAAAGAGAGTGGGAAAGGAAAGAAAAAGAAAAAGGGAAAGAAAGTGGAAAGGAAGGAAAAAAAGAAAAATGGAAAGAAAGTGGGAAAGGAAAGAAAAAAAGAAAAATGGAAAGAAAGTAGGAAAGGGAAGAAAAAAGAAAAAGGGAAAGAAAGTAGGAAAGGGAAGAAAAAAGAAAAAATGGAAAGAAAGTGGGAAAAGAAAAGAAAAAAAAGAAAAATGGAAAGAAAGTAGGAAAGGGAAGAAAAAAGAAAAAGGGAAAGAAAGTAGGAAAGGGAAGAAAAAAGAAAAAGGGAAAGAGAGTGGGAAAGGAAAGAAAAAGAAAAAGGGAAAGAGAGTGGGAAAGGAAAGAAAAAGAAAAAGGGAAAGAAAGTGGAAAGGAAGGAAAAAAAAGAAAAATGGAAAGAAAGTGGGAAAGGAAAGAAAAAAAAGAAAAATGGAAAGAAAGTAGGAAATGAAAGAAAAAAGAAAAAGGGAAAGAAAGTGGGAAAGGAAAGAAAAAAGAAAAAGGGAAAGAGAGTGGGAAAGGAAAGAAAAAAGAAAAAGGGAAAGAAAGTGGAAAGGAAGGAAAAAAAAGAAAAATGGAAAGAAAGTGGGAAAGGAAAGAAAAAAAGAAAAATGGAAAGAAAGTAGGAAAGGGAAGAAAAAAGAAAAAGGGAAAGAAAGTAGGAAAGGGAAGAAAAAAGAAAAAATGGAAAGAAAGTGGGAAAGGAAAGAAAAAAAAGAAAAATGGAAAGAAAGTAGGAAAGGGAAGAAAAAAGAAAAAGGGAAAGAAAGTAGGAAAGGGAAGAAAAAAGAAAAAGGGAAAGAGAGTGGGAAAGGAAAGAAAAAGAAAAAGGGAAAGAGAGTGGGAAAGGAAAGAAAAAGAAAAAGGGAAAGAAAGTGGAAAGGAAGGAAAAAAAGAAAAATGGAAAGAAAGTGGGAAAGGAAAGAAAAAAAGAAAAATGGAAAGAAAGTAGGAAATGAAAGAAAAAAGAAAAAGGGAAAGAAAGTGGGAAAGGAAAGAAAAAAGAAAAAGGGAAAGAGAGTGGGAAAGGAAAGAAAAAGAAAAAGGGAAAGAAAGTGGAAAGGGAAGAAAAAAGAAAAAGGGAAAGAAAGTAGGAAAGGGAAGAAAAAAAGAAAAAGGGAAAGAGAGTGGGAAAGGAAAGAAAAAGAAAAAGGGAAAGAGAGTGGGAAAGGAAAGAAAAAGAAAAAGGGAAAGAAAGTGGAAAGGAAGGAAAAAAAAAGAAAAATGGAAAGAAAGTGGGAAAGGAAAGAAAAAAAGAAAAATGGAAAGAAAGTAGGAAAGGGAAGAAAAAAGAAAAAGGGAAAGAAAGTAGGAAAGGGAAGAAAAAGAAAAAATGGAAAGAAAGTGGGAAAGGAAAGAAAAAAAGAAAAATGGAAAGAAAGTAGGAAAGGGAAGAAAAAAGAAAAAGGGAAAGAAAGTAGGAAAGGGAAGAAAAAAGAAAAAGGGAAAGAGAGTGGGAAAGGAAAGAAAAAGAAAAAGGGAAAGAGAGTGGGAAAGGAAAGAAAAAGAAAAAGGGAAAGAAAGTGGAAAGGAAGGAAAAAAAGAAAAATGGAAAGAAAGTGGGAAAGGAAAGAAAAAAAGAAAAATGGAAAGAAAGTAGGAAATGAAAGAAAAAAGAAAAAGGGAAAGAAAGTGGGAAAGGAAAGAAAAAAGAAAAAGGGAAAGAGAGTGGGAAAGGAAAGAAAAAGAAAAAGGGAAAGAAAGTGGAAAGGAAGGAAAAAAAAGAAAAATGGAAAGAAAGTGGGAAAGGAAAGAAAAAAAGAAAAATGGAAAGAAAGTAGGAAAGGGAAGAAAAAAGAAAAAGGGAAAGAAAGTAGGAAAGGGAAGAAAAAAGAAAAATGGAAAGAAAGTGGGAAAGGAAAGAAAAAAAAGAAAAATGGAAAGAAAGTAGGAAAGGGAAGAAAAAAGAAAAAGGGAAAGAAAGTAGGAAAGGGAAGAAAAAAGAAAAAGGGAAAGAGAGTGGGAAAGGAAAGAAAAAGAAAAAGGGAAAGAGAGTGGGAAAGGAAAGAAAAAGAAAAAGGGAAAGAAAGTGGAAAGGAAGGAAAAAAAAGAAAAATGGAAAGAAAGTGGGAAAGGAAAGAAAAAAAAGAAAAATGGAAAGAAAGTAGGAAATGAAAGAAAAAAGAAAAAGGGAAAGAAAGTGGGAAAGGAAAGAAAAAAGAAAAAGGGAAAGAGAGTGGGAAAGGAAAGAAAAAGAAAAAGGGAAAGAAAGTGGAAAGGAAGGAAAAAAAAGAAAAAGGGAAAGAAAGTGGGAAAGGAAAGAAAAAAAGAAAAATGGAAAGAAAGTAGGAAAGGGAAGAAAAAAGAAAAAGGGAAAGAAAGTAGGAAAGGAAAGAAGAAAGAAAGAAGGGAAAGAAAGTGGGAAAGGAAAGAATAAAGAAAAAAGGCAAGAAAGTAGGAAAGGAAAGAAGAAAGAAAAAAGGGAAAGCAAGTAGGAAAGGAAAGAAAAAAGAAAATAGGGAAAGAGAATGGGAAAAGAAAAGAAAAAATAAAAAGGAAAGAAAGTAGGAGAGGAAAGAAGAAAGAAAAAAGGGAAAGAAAGTGGGAAAGGAAAGAATAAAGAAAAAAGGGAAAGAAAGTAGGAAAGGAAAGAAAAAAGGAAAGAAAGAAGACAGGAAAGAAGAAAGAAAAAGGAAAGAAAGTGGGAAATGAAAGAAAAAAGAAAAAGGGAAAGAGAGTGGGAAAGGAAAGAAAAAGAAAAAGGGAAAGAAAGTGGAAAGGAAGGAAAAAAAGAAAAATGGAAAGAAAGTGGGAAAGGAAAGAAAAAAAAGAAAAATGGAAAGAAAGTAGGAAAGGGAAGAAAAAAGAAAAAGGGAAAGAAAGTAGGAAAGGGAAGAAAAAAGAAAAAATGGAAAGAAAGTGGGAAAGGAAAGAAAAAAAAGAAAAATGGAAAGAAAGTAGGAAAGGGAAGAAAAAAGAAAAAGGGAAAGAAAGTGGGAAAGGAAAGAAAAAAGAAAAAATGGAAAGAAAGTGGGAAAGGAAAGAAAAAAAAGAAAAATGGAAAGAAAGTAGGAAAGGGGAGAAAAAAGAAAAAGGGAAAGAAAGTGGGAAAGGAAAGAAAAAAGAAAAAGGGAAAGAGAGTGGGAAAGGAAAGAAAAAGAAAAAGGGAAAGAAAGTGGAAAGTAAGGAAAAAAAAGAAAAATGGAAAGAAAGTGGGAAAGGAAAGAAAAAAAAGAAAAATGGAAAGAAAGTAGGAAATGAAAGAAAAAAGAAAAAGGGAAAGAAAGTGGGAAAGGAAAGAAAAAAGAAAAAGGGAAAGAGAGTGGGAAAGGAAAGAAAAAAAGAAAAATGGAAAGAAAGTAGGAAAGGGGAGAAAAAAGAAAAAGGGAAAGAAAGTAGGAAAGGGAAGAAAAAAGAAAAAATGGAAAGAAAGTGGGAAAGGAAAGGAAAAGAAAAAGGGAAAGAAAGTGGGAAAGGGAAGAAAAAAGAAAAAGGGAAAGAGAGTGGGAAAGGAAAGAAAAAGAAAAAGGGAAAGAAAGTGGAAAGGAAGGAAAAAAAAGAAAAATGGAAAGAAAGTGGGAAAGGAAAGAAAAAAAGAAAAATGGAAAGAAAGTAGGAAAGGGAAGAAAAAAGAAAAAGGGAAAGAAAGTAGGAAAGGGAAGAAAAAAGAAAAAATGGAAAGAAAGTGGGAAAGGAAAGAAAAAAAAGAAAAATGGAAAGAAAGTAGGAAAGGGAAGAAAAAAGAAAAAGGGAAAGAAAGTAGGAAAGGGAAGAAAAAAGAAAAAGGGAAAGAGAGTGGGAAAGGAAAGAAAAAGAAAAAGGGAAAGAGAGTGGGAAAGGAAAGAAAAAGAAAAAGGGAAAGAAAGTGGAAAGGAAGGAAAAAAAGAAAAATGGAAAGAAAGTGGGAAAGGAAAGAAAAAAAAGAAAAATGGAAAGAAAGTAGGAAATGAAAGAAAAAAGAAAAAGGGAAAGAAAGTGGGAAAGGAAAGAAAAAAGAAAAAGGGAAAGAGAGTGGGAAAGGAAAGAAAAAGAAAAAGGGAAAGAAAGTGGAAAGGAAGGAAAAAAAAGAAAAAGGGAAAGAAAGTGGGAAAGGAAAGAAAAAAAGAAAAATGGAAAGAAAGTAGGAAAGGGAAGAAAAAAGAAAAAGGGAAAGAAAGTAGGAAAGGAAAGAAGAAAGAAAGAAGGGAAAGAAAGTGGGAAAGGAAAGAATAAAGAAAAAAGGCAAGAAAGTAGGAAAGGAAAGAAGAAAGAAAAAAGGGAAAGCAAGTAGGAAAGGAAAGAAAAAAGAAAATAGGGAAAGAGAATGGGAAAAGAAAAGAAAAAATAAAAAGGAAAGAAAGTAGGAGAGGAAAGAAGAAAGAAAAAAGGGAAAGAAAGTGGGAAAGGAAAGAATAAAGAAAAAAGGGAAAGAAAGTAGGAAAGGAAAGAAAAAAGGAAAGAAAGAAGACAGGAAAGAAGAAAGAAAAAGGAAAGAAAGTGGGAAATGAAAGAAAAAAGAAAAAGGGAAAGAGAGTGGGAAAGGAAAGAAAAAGAAAAAGGGAAAGAAAGTGGAAAGGAAGGAAAAAAAAGAAAAATGGAAAGAAAGTGGGAAAGGAAAGAAAAAAAAGAAAAATGGAAAGAAAGTAGGAAAGGGAAGAAAAAAGAAAAAGGGAAAGAAAGTAGGAAAGGGAAGAAAAAAGAAAAAATGGAAAGAAAGTGGGAAAGGAAAAGAAAAAAAAGAAAAATGGAAAGAAAGTAGGAAAGGGAAGAAAAAAGAAAAAGGGAAAGAAAGTGGGAAAGGAAAGAAAAAAGAAAAAATGGAAAGAAAGTGGGAAAGGAAAGAAAAAAAAGAAAAATGGAAAGAAAGTAGGAAAGGGGAGAAAAAAGAAAAAGGGAAAGAAAGTGGGAAAGGAAAGAAAAAAGAAAAAGGGAAAGAGAGTGGGAAAGGAAAGAAAAAGAAAAAGGGAAAGAAAGTGGAAAGTAAGGAAAAAAAAGAAAAATGGAAAGAAAGTGGGAAAGGAAAGAAAAAAAAGAAAAATGGAAAGAAAGTAGGAAATGAAAGAAAAAAGAAAAAGGGAAAGAAAGTGGGAAAGGAAAGAAAAAAGAAAAAGGGAAAGAGAGTGGGAAAGGAAAGAAAAAAAAGAAAAATGGAAAGAAAGTAGGAAAGGGGAGAAAAAAGAAAAAGGGAAAGAAAGTAGGAAAGGGAAGAAAAAAGAAAAAATGGAAAGAAAGTGGGAAAGGAAAGGAAAAGAAAAAGGGAAAGAAAGTGGGAAAGGGAAGAAAAAAAGAAAAAATGGAATGAAAGTGGGAAAGGAAAGAAAAAAGAAAAAGGGAAAGAAAGTGGGAAAGGAAAGAAAAAAGAAAAAGGGAAAGAGAGTGGGAAAGGAAAGAAAAAGAAAAAGGGAAAGAAAGTGGAAAGGAAGGAAAAAAAAGAAAAATGGAAAGAAAGTGGGAAAGGAAAGAAAAAAAAGAAAAATGGAAAGAAAGTAGGAAATGAAAGAAAAAAGAAAAAGGGAAAGAAAGTGGGAAAGGAAAGAAAAAAGAAAAAGGGAAAGAGAGTGGGAAAGGAAAGAAAAAGAAAAAGGGAAAGAAAGTGGAAAGGAAGGAAAAAAAAGAAAAATGGAAAGAAAGTGGGAAAGGAAAGAAAAAAAGAAAAATGGAAAGAAAGTAGGAAAGGGAAGAAAAAAGAAAAAGGGAAAGAAAGTAGGAAAGGGAAGAAAAAAGAAAAAATGGAAAGAAAGTGGGAAAAGAAAAGAAAAAAAAGAAAAATGGAAAGAAAGTAGGAAAGGGAAGAAAAAAGAAAAAGGGAAAGAAAGTAGGAAAGGGAAGAAAAAAGAAAAAGGGAAAGAGAGTGGGAAAGGAAAGAAAAAGAAAAAGGGAAAGAGAGTGGGAAAGGAAAGAAAAAGAAAAAGGGAAAGAAAGTGGAAAGGAAGGAAAAAAAAGAAAAATGGAAAGAAAGTGGGAAAGGAAAGAAAAAAAAGAAAAATGGAAAGAAAGTAGGAAATGAAAGAAAAAAGAAAAAGGGAAAGAAAGTGGGAAAGGAAAGAAAAAAGAAAAAGGGAAAGAGAGTGGGAAAGGAAAGAAAAAAGAAAAAGGGAAAGAAAGTGGAAAGGAAGGAAAAAAAAAGAAAAATGGAAAGAAAGTGGGAAAGGAAAGAAAAAAAGAAAAATGGAAAGAAAGTAGGAAAGGGAAGAAAAAAGAAAAAGGGAAAGAAAGTAGGAAAGGGAAGAAAAAAGAAAAAATGGAAAGAAAGTGGGAAAGGAAAGAAAAAAAAGAAAATGGAAAGAAAGTAGGAAAGGAAAGAAAAAAGAAAAAGGGAAAGAAAGTAGGAAAGGGAAGAAAAAAGAAAAAGGGAAAGAGAGTGGGAAAGGAAAGAAAAAGAAAAAGGGAAAGAGAGTGGGAAAGGAAAGAAAAAGAAAAAGGGAAAGAAAGGGGAAAGGAAGGAAAAAAAGAAAAATGGAAAGAAAGTGGGAAAGGAAAGAAAAAAAAGAAAAATGGAAAGAAAGTAGGAAATGAAAGAAAAAAGAAAAAGGGAAAGAAAGTGGGAAAGGAAAGAAAAAAGAAAAAGGGAAAGAGAGTGGGAAAGGAAAGAAAAAGAAAAAGGGAAAGAAAGTGGAAAGGAAGGAAAAAAAAGAAAAATAGAAAGAAAGTGGGAAACGAAAGACAAAAAAAGAAAAATGGAAAGAAAGTAGGAAAGGGAAGAAAAAAGAAAAAGGGAAAGAAAGTAGGAAAGGGAAGAAAAAAGAAAAAATGGAAAGAAAGTGGGAAAGGAAAGAAAAAAAAGAAAAATGGAAAGAAAGTAGGAAAGGGAAGAAAAAAGAAAAAGGGAAAGAAAGTGGGAAAGGAAAGAAAAAAGAAAAAATGGAAAGAAAGTGGGAAAGGGAAGAAAAAAGAAAAAATGGAAAGAAAGTAGGAAAGGGGAGAAAAAAGAAAAAGGGAAAGAAAGTAGGAAAGGGAAGAAAAAAGAAAAAATGGAAAGAAAGTGGGAAAGGAAAGGAAAAGAAAAAGGGAAAGAAAGTGGGAAAGGGAAGAAAAAAGAAAAAATGGAATGAAAGTGGGAAAGGAAAGAAAAAAAAGAAAAATGGAAAGAAAGTAGGAAAGGGAAGAAAAAAGAAAAAATGGAAAGAAAGTGGGAAAGGAAAGAAAAAAAAGAAAAATGGAAAGAAAGTAGGAAAGGGAAGAAAAAAGAAAAAGGGAAAGAAAGTAGGAAAGGGAAGAAAAAAGAAAAAGGGAAAGAAAGTAGGAAAGGGAAGAAAAAAGAAAAAATGGAAAGAAAGTGGGAAAGGAAAGAAAAAGAAAAAGGGAAAGAAAGTGGGAAAGGGAAGAAAAAAGAAAAAATGGAAAGAAAGTGGGAAAGGGAAGAAAAAAGAAAAAATGGAAAGAAAGTGGGAAAGGAAAGAAAAATAAGAAAAATGGAAAAAAAGTGGGAAAGGAAAGAAAAAAAAGAAGATGGAAAGAAAGTAGGAAAGGGAAGAAAAAAGAAAAATGGAAAGAAAGTGGGAAAGGGAAGAAAAAAGAAAAAATGGAAAGAAAGTAGAAAAGGGAAGAAAAAATAAAAAGGGAAAGAAAGTGGGAAAGGAGAGAAAAAGAAAGCGAGATACATTTTTGACAAAAATCTTATAGTATTAACCTCATTTTCGTCTTGTTATCTTTTGGGAACGCCTGTCTCATGTCAAGAATGAAAATAGACTACGAGAGAAAAGGAACATTTAAATTGGCCATGTTTTTCACGAATCATGAGAGTATGTTTTGTTTTTAAATTTTACTCGGGAGTCACTGCTTATCAAAGCTCACAGGCCACCCGAGGATAAGCGTTAATAATGTGTTTCGTTCAGCATGATTTCTATATGTGCTATTTATTAATAGAGGTCTACGTTAAAAAATTAACCTTTCTTGCTTATTACATTAAAGAAAACCTATTTAAATAATTATTGATATGTTATTAATTGTTTATTGTAATGGAATTGTTGTTCTATTTAGAAATATTATTTGAAGTTGATTTCATTTATGTTTATTTATATTTAATTTAATCCATTTTAAATTATTAATAACTAAGACTGTGACAACAGCGTATTCTTTTCATTGTTTTGACTTTTGAGTATATATCTGTTAATATATTATATGTTTTTATATAGACTGATGTGGTTCTCGGTTAATTGATTGTGTCTTACTGTGTCGGATATATACTTGAGAGTCAAAAGAATGAAAACAATATTCTGTTGTCACAGCCTTATTAATAACCAACACAAGTTGGCTTTTAAAAACAGAAGTAAGTTTATTTATTTAAGCTGTGAGAGTTATTTCCCTTTAAGCTATAAAGGTTAATTCACGATAAATATGTGTGTTTTATGCTTCCATAAATCCAACATTTGGCCTGGAAAATCGTAAGAAGTTAGGATATTTGGTGTATCTTAAATAGCATGTGACTAATCTCTCTGCTCACTAATATGTTTCCACCTGGCAACGTCGAGTGTGTCGAGTGTATATATATATATATATATATATATATATATATATATATATATATATATATATATATATATATATATATATATATATATATATATTAGTGATGGGATGATTCCAATATTTTTCCCGATTCCGATACAATTACCGATTCCGATTCTTTATAAACCTCTTACTGTAAAAACACATCCCAAATGTGCATATATTTTCTTAAACGTAAAAACACATTTGTGGACGGGTGATCTATAGATTTTAGTCTTACTGCAAATTTAAATCAATAAATATTTATTATTTTATTATTACTACAAGCAGTGGAAGATGTTTCTTAAACCATAATCAAATAAAAAAGATAATGTAAGGAATCGGTTTTGGCATCGGAAAATATCACGGCCACCGAGAGTAAGGCCTGTTAACTAAAAAATGCCAGCAGGCAATGTAGGTAAGATTTATCAGACTGTTAGTACTATATGAGGGCCATTTGAAAAAGAGCAATAAAACATTTTTAAAAAGAAAAAGGAACACAGTTCGATTAATACTTAAACTGAACTTTATTTAATATAAAATATAAATATTATCGATGTAACATTAAGTAATTTTAAAGTAATATACAATTTAATACTGATAAAAGTGAATTATGAATTTTAGGAAACAAAGAATTAAATAACATATTAAACACCAACGATAAATATTTTTTAAAGTGAAAACAAACGATAAATAATTTTAAGAATGAAAACAAACGATAAAATACAAAAAATTGAAATCAAACAAACAATAAAAGTGACTAGTGCAGAAATATTTTATAATTTAATTTAGAGAAAAATCACATGGGTTGAATGTTATTTTTTGGAACTTTAGAGATTATTCGAACTAATGTTCTCATCTTGCGTGTTTATTTCATAACGTTTTATCATCGAATCTTGACTTCTCCTTTATTACATCCTCAGGCCAAAAATGATGTTTACATACCTAAAAACATAATTAATGAAAACATTCATACCATAATGTAAACTATTGTTAAAATACAAGAAAAGACAGTAAACAAACATTTACAATAATAATAATCACAGTGTAGTATCTGTTCTAATACTACACTTCATTTGATCTGTCCTCGGTCAGTGGAAGAGAAATCCTTCATGACTGACACAATTTTTATTTTATTTTTGTTCCTATCCAGAGTGCCCCTTTTTGGAGAGCTAGATTTTCCCACATTAAAAACCGACCTTGTGTCTAACTGTGCCCTCTTGGGGAGGCAAGTAAATAAATTTAAAAAAACAATATTTTTAACAATTATTCTCTATGTAAAATTTGTTTATAATTTTTAAAAGAAACAATGAATTTTAATATATAATGCTCAGTCACGGCTAATTTCATTAATAGCCGCGTGGTGAATAATTTTCAAACCGACTTTAGAAAAAAATATAGAACTTCAAAATAATTTGGACATACTCAATGAAAGGTTTTATTCATTACTAAAAGACATTTTGACAATTATTCTCACGTAAAAATTATTTGTTTATAATTTTCAAAATTAAAACAGAATTAAATGAACTTTTCAACTTTCCTGATAGAATTTTTAGCCTTATGAGAAAATAAACAGTTAAATATATCAACATAATGTTTGCTGTATTAGCAATAAATAGTATTGTTTCTTTAATTTATATTAACAATGTTATCAAACGTTATGAAAGTACTAATGTTATCAAACGTTATGAAAGTACTTGAATACAGTTCTAATTAAATACACGTTTAATTATTAATTATTTTTCCAATTTCGATACCGATTCCGATACCACAAAACTCTCCGATCTTTCTGATTCCCGATTAATCATTCCAACACTAATATATATATATATATATATATATATATATATATATATATATATATATATATATATATATATATGCTAGAAAATTAACATTAATTCCCCAAACAGAACAGTTTTACACAATTTTTATGTCTTTAATTGTTATTGCAGTATCTGTTCTGTTATCATGAAACCATTTTTTAAGCATTTATCCCCTCGTTTCTTAGCATATGTCAACACGTAATTATCAGAATCGGTTCAGCACTTTCATTATGATTATTAATAATAATATGCTTCCTCCGTGGGATGCTTACTATTGATATTCCTCATAATTATTTAGTATTCCAAGTTTCGGTGAAGACCAACACGTGGTCTGTTTTATTCTTTATGGTTTTCAAATCTTCATCTCTTTCGAAAATAATTTTAAAGCATGTGGCGACATTGCTTTAATAATTTTAAAGCATGAGTTTCGACATTGCTTCCAGAATTTTTGACTGGCAACTTTTAATTACGATGAGAACCAGAAGTTATGATCTCAACCAAAATCCAGGCATTCTCAATGACAAAGGCGGACTTCTTGTTAACTCCGGAGTTAAAGAAAGCCGCTTTTAAGATCTCATCATCGTGCGATAAAACCACGTCGTTCCCGCTCGCAACAAACGCCGACCCCAACGTGGTTTCCGTAGTCTTCTCCTTCGTCTTCCCATCTGACCGTGTTGTCATCTCGCATAGGCAGCTATTGAGGGAGAAGGGTCCATGAATTAAAAATATAACAAAAAGGAAAAATGTAAAGCCCGACCGTTTCCGTATATTTCTGTTCGGCTCTGGGTGAATGTATAACATTGCAGAAAACGACCCTCCAAGGGCTAAGGTCCACATCTACACCTTCTGTTGAGGCGGTGTTCGTCAGTTGAAGCCAGTTCATTTTGATCTGATCGAGGCCACAACTAACATACAACTGCCCGGTCCAACCTGCAACTGTCCTCAATTGTAACTCTCGTCAACCGTCGCAAACCCAAAAGTGTCCGCAAATTGTTTACAACTGTTGTAAACTGCCACAAAATCCACCTAAAACTAACTCCAAAATATATTGACCGATCTTGTGTTTCCGTTATTGCCACACCTTGATTAATAATTGCATTTCAGCTTTCTTTTATGTTCCTTTGTGAAAAATTTCCTATACCTTTGTTCTAATGATAAACTTATTTTTTCTTTTTTTTATTATATTTTTCCTTTTTTTTAATTTCTAAGGTGGTTGATAGCATCACAATAGTCGATTCGAGAATAACGAAAAACTAATTAAGGACGATTTTTTTTTAAAGTATATCACGATTATGTTCATCTTGTGGACAAGTAATCGTCAAAATGGATACCGCCTAGTTTATACTCTGAAATGCAGAAACAATTGAAAATCTATTTCTCTCTCGTAGTTCAGCTTCAAGAGACAGATCTGCCCTACTAATTCGCCACGTAAGACTGGCGGCTTCCTGTCAGTGTGACGTCAATGTCGAGACAGGTAATCTTACTGGAATTCTAATTGGAGAATTTCATTTCACATAATTGTTTAATGTACGTGAAAATTTGCCATGCTAATCCTATTTTTACACCCTTGTCTCTAATATTGCTGCAATATTAAGTCATTTGTTTTAACTCGAGAACATTCATATCGTATTACCATTGAATTTCACTTAAACTTGCAATAATAATTGTATATAATAATTTGGATCCGCACAAAATAACATAAGATTAACATTTTGTTTGATTTGTAAATAGTAACAAGTTCTTTCTTTTTCTTATAAAAACTGTGAATTTCTATCAGGACGATTGAAAGTTTAGTTTTGTTTTTCCCCTCCTTTTCTTTTTTTTAACAATCCTTGGTATTTCTTTCACAAAGCCTATTTTTCTGTGGGAGTCTGACCCCATTTCCAACCAAAAGAGGCGGCGGCGGACATTGCCCTGCTGCTTGCGTCATCCGTTATAAAAACATTTATACAATTCTTAGTAAGTACGACTTGGAAAACAACGATTGTCCCTTTCAACTACTCGGATACCCTCTTCTCTCTCTCTCTCTCTCTCTCTCTCTCTCTCTCTCTCTCTCTCACTCTCTCTCTTATTGTTTCTTCAGTTTTATCATGTGAGAGAAAAGCACTTAGAAATTGCAACGAAAACAATTATTTTACTTATTTTTCTTCAAGGAATTCATTTTCTTTTTTCATGTCTTATTCGGCTTTGTGTACATTACTGTAATCCTAAAGAGATCTTATCTATTTCTTATATGTGTTCGGAATGTCACTTCGTGGTCCTCCATTATGGAATCATGATTATTCCACTGAAAGCAGCCATGTAGATATAGTTCCAGCCTAAACAATAACAACAACAAAAAATAAAACAAGAATGAATATTCTTTGAAAGACACAAATCAGTATTTAAATTACTTTAGAAAATACGTTGGCAAACTAAAATGTGACATGACAAATATGATATTTCAAATGTAAGTGTGACAGAATAACTAAAATGATACCCGAAACATAAGTATAAAACATAAACGAAAATGTTGTTAATTGTTAATTGTGACCGGATAGCTAAAATGATACTCGAAAGATAAACGTAACAGATAAACGAGAACATTGTTACGTAGTTAATTGTGACAGGATAACTAAAATGGTATTCGAAAGATAAGTGTAACAGATAAACAAGACCGTTGTTCGAAAATTAATTGTGACAATAACTAAAATAAAACAAGCGCAACAGATATAGGAAAATGTTGTTACAAAATGAATTGTGACAGATCAACTAAAATGGTATTCGAAAGACAAGCGCAACAGATATACAAGAATGTTGTCCCAAAGTTAATTGTGACAGAATAACTAAAATAAAACTCGAAAAAAAAAATGTAACAGATAAAGGAAAATGTTGTATTCAAAAGGAAGGCGCCACGGATACAGGAGAATGATGTTACAAAGTTTATTGTGACTGATCAGCTAAAACTGATCAACTAAAGAGATATTTGAAGGGTTGGCGTCACGGATAAAGGAGAATGAAAAGAAAACTTTATTGTGACACTCCAACTAAAATTATACTCGAAAGGTAAGTGTAACAGATAAAAGAAATGCTGTTACAAGATTAGACGTGACATACCAACTAAAATTTTTCAAATGTAACCGAGATCAATAAAAATTCTAATATTAACTGTGACATATCCATTAAAGTACATGTCAAACTTAAGTGTGACAGAAAAAAAAGAATATTTAAGCGTGACGTAGTTAAAATGTTTGTTTGCATTATGCTTAAATTTATACATTTTGTTACTGTCGGAAAACAGGGAGCAGAAAGGAAATTACAAACCAAAACTGTCGGAAGAAGGAAGCTATCAGAACTAAAAACCTTCCGGTATCTGGGAATCTCTTCAGTTGATTCAGTGGGAATATCTTTTTAGTTGATCAGTTTTAGCTGATCAGTCACAATAAACTTTGTAACATCATTCTCCTGTATCCGTGGCGCCTTCCTTTTGAATACAACATTTCCCTTTATCTGTTACATTTGGAAAGGTTTAGATTTAGCAGCTAAGTGAGTAGGTCTAGAGTATATTCGTTTGGTGCTTTTGTATATGATACTGGCAGTTGTGAAAATCTTTCTTGCCAGTTAAAGGGAGCCTACTTTGAAAAGGGGATACTTGGAAAAACATTTCAGCTTTTTTAAGCAAAAGTATGCACTATGCAAAAGTATGGACTGTTTGTCTTAAACAACTTCCGATTGGCCATGCTAATCCATCGTTTCCTTATCTTACTAAGAGGGCATTTTTATTCTCGAAAATTCGCGGGAAACATCCATTTTAGATTTGGGCAAAGAACTTTCTCATGCTTGCTATAACACTTTGCAGATGAAAGACCTCTATCCTAACCATCATCAATGGACTAAATGTGATGTTCTCAGCATCCGATAAAATCAAACTTTCTGCTAAGAACTTTGCATCAAATTCAACGCTTTGCTCTCAGGGCCACCTGCAACATAAAGTTCGACGCGTATTTAAGCAATTAAGTGAAGCCACTATTTATTTGTTTGAGGAGAAGTATTTACGGCACTGATTCGTAGCCTGCTGGTTAGAGCTGTCGACTGTCAACGCGGTGGTTGTAGGTTCGATCCACGGCTGGGGAAAGGTGTTTGTCTAGCCGCACTGATGAGTTGTGATACAACGAAACAGTACTGTATGTGGATGATATATATATATATATATATATATATATATATATATATCGCTAGATTCAGCCACTCTGATGAGTCGTAGACGACGAAACACGTCACAGTGGATTATATTTAAAAAAAACAATATGTATATATAAGTCAACAGTGCGAGGCAACTAGCATTTTCCCGCCTTGCATTCTTCAAACCATAGTTTTTCTTGTGTGCGTGTCATTTTATTATGTAATGCTGTGACTTAACCAGGTTGCAAGTGCTTTATATTAACGTGGAATGTAGCAACAATTAAGATGGAGGAGATACTTCCGCTTATGTAATTATTTAAAGGTGTTGTGTTTATAAATTTACAGGTCCTGTGGCGACTGGCAGTCAATTGTTTGAAGAGAAATATTTAATCTCTAAGATGATAAGCAGTTGCGAAATTGGTCACGCCGCGGGTGATTAACTGATTACATAAGTATTACGTATTAAATGTAATATCTTCTTAGCTTTATTGCCTTTTAAAATACACTTAATATGCTCAACGTTGAATATATGTCACATTAGAATAAATGTGTTTACTTTTTAATTAATTTTTCATGTTGTTACACCGACAGTGCATGCTCACCGGAAAAGGAAAAAAATTAATTACAGTCCCCAGAACGTATTACGCAATCCAACAGGCGTTTGTTGTCCTGAAGTTATTGTCTAAAATATTAGGTTAATCGTAACCATTCTTTTTTATGATACACATTTCCGACTAAAAAGACGACAGCTAAACGGTCATTGATTGACACGTTTCACACGTTTAAGTATGCATATGGAAAAATAAATCATGGTTACCCGAATATATATATATATATATATATATATATATATATATATATATATATATATATATATATAATATGAAGCTGAATGTGTGTGTATGTGTGTGTGTGTATCTGGTCACGAATAGGCTCCTATATGGTTGACTAAAAACTGATTACATATAATGATAGAAAACGTATCGAGACACAGGAATGGGTATGTCTGATCTGGCAGAACGGTGGTTCATTAAAATTGTGAGGTCTGCGTTCGCGCCTGGTCCACAAAGTATGGAAATAAAAAATTTAAAAATTAAAAAAAACATTTACAAGTGTTTTTGATATAGATGTACAAAATAATACTTTGATAAGCATGTTTCAACTTAAATAGGGATGGTATAATAAAATTGTGGGGTCTGCGTTCGCGCCTGGCCTTCATAGAATGGAAATAAGCACAAACTTTAATAAATACTTTTCATATCTATCTGCGTAAGTATACTTTGATAATTATGTTTCAGTTTGAAGAAATATGGTATAATAAAATTATGGGGTGTTCGCTCGCGCCTGACCTCCATAGAATGGAAATCTGTCACAAAGTTTAACAAGGGTTTTTAGTATAGATCCACAGAATATTGTGATAAGTGTTTCAGTGTGAACAGGTATGGTATAATAAATTATGGAGTTTATGTATTTTATTTTTACTTTCATCATATTTTGCTTTGGTTTTGATACCACCAAATTCGAAGCTATCTCTTTACAACCCTTCCTTTTCATAACCTATAATATTTTCATAAATCAGAGTCCATTTTCTGTAGGCTGTTTTTGAACCCAGTCAACGACGGGTACTTTTGTTAGTATATATATATATATATATATATATATATATATATATATATATATATATATATATATATAGAGAGAGAGAGAGAGAGAGAGAGAGAGAGAGAGGACAGCATGCTTGCTTGCTTAGGCATTTAAACTGCCCATCCGGTTTGGGATTTCTGATTGCAAAGAATTTGTTTGATTACCTATTTCAGAGCCTCACTGTCTTAAGTCCGATATTAAAGGCCACTGCTGCTATTCATAGCATACGTAAGATCAACTTGTTTTAACTAATTTTAACGTGTTTTCCTTACAATTAAATGTAATTTAACCCCGTTGAATTAAAAAATACAGCTGATTTAAATGCAAATATACAATATATAACTAAAATCATATTTATAATCAAATTTACTGCTTTTAGTAGTGCTCCTGTGGATTCTGTCGATTTATTTTTTTCAGGCCTTATTTATAAAATATTTTATCTTCAGGGTATGGCGGTAGAAACTTGGTTTCAGTAGCGTCTTTAGTAGGGCCTCCTTAATTTTAATTATTGCTTGCAATAGTTCTCTGGGGGCTTCCTGATTTTTTTTTTTTTCACTTATAACTGAAAAAATGTTTTCACAAGATAATAAAAGACAATATAATCTCAAAATCACTTTTCATTTTGAACATTTTTCATCTTCATATATATATATATATATATATATATATATATATATATATATAAGTAGATTGTAGTTTGCTTGAAGCATTGTTGAAGAAAATTATAAGGTAAAATTAAAAGCCAAGAACAATGCGAGATTTTTTATATAGAGTAAAATTTAATGAAAACAAAAGAAATAAATTTCTTTTTTTTGTTGTTTGTTTTTTCTTTTTCACACAAATTTTAACTCTAAACAACAGTAAAGAAGACAGCGGAAGAGTCTTCTCTTGAAAAATGAAAAAGGACTAATAGGTCTGAAATATATTGAGATTTATAACACCATTGAATACAACAGAAAAAAAAACTTTACTGCTGTTTAGAATTAAAATTTGTGTGAAAAAGAAAAAACAAACAACAAAAAAAAGAAATTTATTTCTTTTGTTTTCATTTAATTTTACTCTATATATAAAAAAAAAATCTCGCATTGTTCTTGGCTTTTAATTTTACCTTATAATATATATATATATATATATATATATATATATATATATATATATATATATATATATATATACTAGTCTATCTGTGGACTCCATATATACAGTCTCGGCAAAAAGAAAGTCCGCACTTGTAATTTTTTCCAAAATTGTAAATTTAAGCTAAATTTAATGTAACCGTTTAAACAACCTATACCTCATCTGATTCGCCTTTTATTCCTCTATAATTTTACCTGTTCATATTTGACTTTAATTAAAATATTCTAGTGCCTACGTCAATTTAAAAAAATTACTTCAAATTGAGGAGGCAAAAAGAAAGTCCGCAGCAACAAATTCACTTAAAACCAGTTTAAATTATCGCCCCTAAATCAGTTTAAAATATCCACCAACAGCCAACGAAGCACCTTAATCGTAATTGTTTTTGTTCCAGGTTATACAACGTAACATTTAGTCTATATAAACCGACTTTCTCTTAGTGATCATCAGAAGCTCATTAATCTCCACCTTTCTGGCTTATCCAATTGAGAAATCGGTCACAGATTGAAATGTGATGAGAAAACAGTACGAATGACTGTGCAAAAGCACCAAAACATCGGCAGTGTTCGTGATGCCACTAAATCTGGTCGTACTGGAGTTATTTCTAGCCGGGAAGACAATGTTATCAAGATCCGCAGCCTAATAAACAAATTTGAAACGGCTCCCCAAATCCAAGAACAGTGCAATCTTATTAAAAGTGCTCTCTTTCTACTGTCAAGAACAGATTAAAGGGATTTAATTTGCAAGGATATGTTCAAGGCGCCAGCCAATGATTTCTGTAAAGAGCAGAAAGCGCCGTCTGAACTTTGCCAGATGCAATGAAGATCATGACTCTTCATATTGATCAACAGTGCTTTTTTGGTTAGTCAGTGATGATAGGCAGTACGCCCGTCGGAGGAAAGACGAACAATTTAATCCTAGGTGCTCAGTTTCAACGCTGCAAGGTGGTGGAGGTTCAGTTTTGGTGTGGGGCATTAGTAGTACCAATGGTCCAGTTCGCTTGCAAGGTCGAATAATTAATATGTAGACTGTGCATTTTCTACCCTACTTTTGTCGGAATTTGGATGACAATCCCATCTTCATACAAGATAATGCTCCCATTCACACAGCTGGCAATATCAAGAGCATGATATTTCATGTTTGAATTGGCCTGCACAATCTCCCGACCTCAATCCTATCGAAAACGTATGCCATTACATCAAGCAACAGCTATGCAATGATAAAATTTCAAATTTAAAGAAAAGTGGGATGCCTTTTACCTGGAGTATTGCTACAGTCTAATTCAATGAATTCCCAAAAGATTGCAGGCTGTCATATTGCAGAAGGGCTATACTACTAAATATTAACTAGTTCATTGTGTTCCTGTTGTATTTATGTTGCATTAATGTCTTGAATTTACATTTAAATAACAATTTTTAATTATGTGGACTTTCTTTTTGCCTTCCCGAATTGAAGTTATTTTTTTAAATTGATGTGAACGCTAGAATATTTCAGTTAAAAGTCAAATATGAACAGGCAAAATTATAGAAGAATAAAAGGCCAATAAAATGAGGTATAGTTTGTTTAAACAGTTACATGAAATTTAGTTTAAATTTGCAGTTTTTGAAAAGCTTACAAGTGCGGAATTTATTTTGCCTACCTGCATATATATATATATATATATATATATATATATATATATATATATATATATATATATATATATATATACTATTGTTAAATACCTAACAACATTTGTGTTTCATCCTTTAGTGTAACAATTAACACCGGTCGAGAGATTCAAACCCGGCAACAAAACTCCATTAGCAAGGACCAAATCCATTCGGCCACAATTAACCGCGAGAATAATTGCTGAAATGAAAACATTTATTTTAAAATATTTTTAACGTCTGTCAGAGTGATCTAATCATTATATGATGATCTGCGCATGCGAGCTAAATTGACCTACTTTATTTCAACTGTAAAGCTTAACGATAAGAAACGAGATTTTTAAAGGGGCTGACATAATATTTACTTTAATAAATATTAAATACATACAGATACTACTGTTTCATCCTTTCGGGAATCATCAGTGCATATATATATATATATATATATATATATATATATATATATATATATATATATATATTAGCATTTCAGCCGGCGTTGCCCAAGTGTTTGGAGGTGTATGTTGAGCAAAAACTCGAACCCGTACCGCAAAGGGGAAAAGAACAGGAAAAAAACATGACGTCTTTGCTGTTACGACCACCGCCAAACCGGAAGTGACGTAGGTTTTAGTTAAGCCGAGACAATCGAAAGGAGAGGGTGACCTTCGAAAATATCAGCGAAAAAAGCGACCCCCACTGAAGAAAAGTGCTCAATTGAAGGTGAAGATATTAACGTTTTTAACCAATTTTTCGATATTTGTCGTATGAAAGGTCGAACTTCAAAACGATACTGATCTTATGAAATTTCGTCGCCTAGGCAGACATGCAAACATAGATAGATACATACATGCATACATACATACATTTATATATTGGTAACTAAACATTTTCGACCCAAACTGATTAAAAAGCTTGCCCTATCTTTGAATACCCTTTATGTAAAATTTCAAATGTTTAGACAAGAAATTATCTGAGTAATTTGGTAGAGACGGCAGAGGTCAATTTTTTTTAACTTTGACCCCTATTATGACCCTTTAACATTAATTGTTTTAAGCTCAAATCAAGTTATTAAGTTAGATCCATGTCCAAGGAACCGATATCTAAAATTTCAAGTGTTTATACCCAAAATTGTTGGAGGAGTTTGGTAGAGTTCTCAAAGGTAAAATCGTTGAACTTTGACCCCTTAACAACCAAATTTCTGGCCGAACATGGATTACAAAGATTTTCTCAAATGTCAGTACACTTTATATCAAATTTCGAGTCTGTAGGCTTAAAATTGGCAGAGTTATTGCGTAAGGAAATGTACACAGGCACACAGACATAGACACGTTCACTTATATATGTCTATATACTAGCATGGGTGCCCGCCGTTGCCCGGATGTTTGGAAGTGTATGCTGAGCAAAAAAGAACAAGAAAACAAGAAAAGGGGCAACTTGTTTTAACTTTGACCCGTATTATGACCACTTAAAATTTATTGTTTTGGGCTCAAATCAATTTATTAAGCTAGATCCATGTCCAAGAAACCGATATCTAAAATTTCAAGTCTGTAGACCAAAAATTGTCGGAGGAGTTTGGTAGAGTTCTCAAAGGTCAAATCATTGAACTTTGGCCCCTTAACAGTCAAATTTCTGGCCGATAACCGATCCCATAGATTTTCCCAAATCTCAGTACCCTGTATATCAAATTTCGAGTATGTAGAGTAAAAATTGACAGAGTTAGGGTTAGGGTTTGCGTAGGGAAATGTACACAGACACACAGACACACAGACACGTTCAATTTTATAGATATATAGATACACTAGCATTTCAGCCCGGCGTTGCCCGGGTGTTTGGATATGTACGTTGAGCAAAAAAAAGCGGTCAATTTTTTTTAACTTTGACCCCTATTATGACCCCTTAACATTTATTGTTTGGGGCTCAAAACAAGTTATTAAGTTAGATCCATGTCCAAGGAACCGATATCTAAAATTTCAAGTGTTTAGACCCAAAATTGTTGGAGGAGTTTGGTAGAGTTCTCAAAGGCTAAATCGTTAAAATTTGACTCCTTAATAGCCAAATTTCTGGCCGAACACGGATTACAAAGATTTCCTCAAATCTCAGTACCCTATATATCAAATTTCCAGTGTGTAGACTTAAAATTGAGAGATTTATTGCGTAGGGAAATGTACACACACAGACACACAGACACGTTCACATTTATAGATTAAACAAAAATATGTACGTATACATAAATATATAGGGAAACAATTTTGTGTTTGCTATAAACTTTTTACATAAATATTATGCAAGTATAAATCATGTAAAATATCTGCATGAATACAATTGCACGTAATAGTTAACTAAAGATGATCATCCCATAAGAAAACCGAATAAACTAATAGGGAATTAATTAAAATGAATGTTTAAAAGAATATGCAAATTAGCTAGATCGTTTGCTAGTGAATGCAATTCTAATATTTGCAATATAAAAGAAAATTGTATTCTCTTTTTAAATAAGTAGAAAAAAGGGGGTTTGATATGAATATCAATACACACAAAAGAAAAACGAATTTATAAGAGTATAGATATAGATAGATAAATATAACTTTTTTAGATTGTAAGAAGAGTCTTGAGCTTTTATTGACTTTGAAAATTGAAAATATCAATAGATATGGACTGCTTATTTTAAGAATAGATACTAGCATTTCAGCCCGGCGTTGTCCGGGTGTTTAGGTATGTCTATTGAGAGAAAAAAGTGGTAGTAGGAAGGCAGGCTCGAACCCGTACCGCAAAGGGGAAAAGAACGAAAAAACGTGACGTCTTTGCTGTTACGACCACCGCCAAGCCGGAAGGGAAATTTTTTAAAAAGATTTTTATATTAAGGCTAGAAAATCGAAAGGAGAGAATGACTTTCGAAAATATCGGCGAAAAAAGCAACCCCCCCCCGCTGTTGAAAAGTTCCCAGTTGAAGGTGAAGATATTAATGTTTTTAGCCAATTTTTCGATATTTGTCGTATGAAAGGTCGAACTTTAAAACGATACTGATCTTGGCAAATTGAAAGTTTAAGGCAGACATGCAAACAGACATACATGCATACATACATACATACATTTATATATTGGTAACTAAAAATTTTCGACCCAAACTGATGAAAAAGCTTGCCCTATCTCTGAAAATGCTTTATGTAAAATTTCAAATATTTAGATCAGAAATTGTCTGAGTAATTTGGAAGAGACCGCTGAGGTCAATTTTTTTTAAATTTGACCCCTATTATGACCCCTTAAAATTTATTGTGTTGGGCTCAAATCAAGTTATTAAGCTAGATCCATGTCCCAGGAACCGATATCTAAAATTTCAAGTGCGTAGACCCAAAATTGTCGGAGTTTGGTAGAGTTCTCAAAGGTCAAATCGTTTACCTTTGACCCCTTAATCGCCAAATTTCTGACAAAAAATCGATCACATCGATTTTCCCAAATCTCAGTACCCTGTATATCAAATTTCGAGTCTGTAGACTAAAAATTGACAGTGTTATTGCGTAGGGAAATGTACACAGACACACACACACACACATACAGACACGTTCACTTATATATATATATATATATATATATATATATATATATATATATATATGAATAAAAATAAAAATACAAACGGTGATTATCATTATGAGAATGAAAAGGAAAACTAAAAATAGATGAATGGTTTTCGACGTTTCGTCCATATTTCAGGGAACATCATTAGGATTGAGTTAAAAATGATGAAACAGGTTGTCGAAATCCTTGAAGAAGTGGTAGTCAGTAAGTGGAGTACAGCAGATGAGGTAGAATTTATTCAACTTCTGTGTTGGGTGTGTTTAGCAACGTGCGATGTGTAGTGTCGTGGAGGACATTTGGACCATTTTGTTTACTAATATTGGATGTTGTCGAAGTTTCTAATGTATTTCATCCATTTGTTGACAGTACTTCTCCGTTGTAATGGTTTAGCCTGCATTTAAAAAAAAACTGTAATAGATGAGGCCGATCGCAGACTACCAAACATTCAGCATGACCTCCTTTTTGTGCAACTCTGGCTTCGGAAAGTGTCGTGGAGCTTTTGTCGTCGTCTAACCTCTGAGCTGTGCGTCGCCAGTTGTCGTAAAGAACCAACTTTTCATCGCGTCACAACCCGGTTGTGAAACGAGTCGTTGTTTTCGCGTAAAAGAAGGGAAGATAACATTTCATAACGGCATTTCTTTTGGTTGTCGTTCAATTTATAAGGAAACCATTTATCAATTTTTTTTTTGCCTTTCCAAACTCTATAGCAAGGACCAATTCTTCTCGTTTCCTGCTTTCTTAATCTCGTTGAATTAAACTCTCATTAACAGTTAAATAACTTTTTGATGCCAGTATGATTAGTTTCATATTTGTAGTTTCCTTTAATGCATTAGCCTGCAAAATTTATTGTATATTTTGCGTCCCTCTTTCATTTGATGAAAAGTATTGGGTTTTTTTTAGAAACTCTATGGAATAAGGCTTTTCTTGTTTATTTGTACTTGTCGGATAATTAAAAATTTGGTATACCTTCCTTATAATGCTTTTTGAAAAATTGAATAAATTTTGAATAACAAGATTTATATACATATATATATATATATATATATATATATATATATATATATATATATATATATATATATATATGCGCGATTTATATTACTTGGGGTAGCATTTACATATGAATAATTAACAAAATGTTCTCATTTAGATAGCTCGGTAGTGCAATACTAGAGCTATAAATATCTTTAAAACACCACTTTACAAAGAACAGACACTCATATTGTAGCTCATTTTGAAAATGTTAGGCTTTTATTTCGGCAACAACTTGCGTGCCGGTCCAATGTTGGTATATAAGTACATAATAGTTCATTAATCATAACTTTGCACAACTGGGCAATCTCATCAACCCAGAAAGAACAGTTTTCCAAAGTTTTCACAGCCTATGCCATTGCTATTAACATAGCAGGTATTCACTAGTTTTATCAACATTTATGTTATGCATGAAGCAAATATCAACATTTTATAATATTTTCCTTACTTGTTTTTTGTCATGCTTCATTTTTGACTTCCGGTGTTCACGGAGTCAAATATCAGGTTCACAGTAGCTTTTAATAATTTAATTTCAAATAACCCACATTGTTTTTCATTACCCAAATATCAGTATTATTGTTTAATTAATTTTTACCAACATACATGTGTTATTGGTTCAGATTTAAAACCAAATAATTTTAATCACACACCTACGTTTACAACATCGTATAAATTGGTCTCCATTTTGCAATTGTAGTCACGAAGTCAAATGTGAGCTTCGTATCATTTTTTTATGATTCTATTTCAAACTACCAACATTATTATCCATTAATCAAATGTCAATATTATTATTTAATTTAATTTAGCAAGGCATGTTTTATTATTTTCAGATATCATTTTAAACATATAGTTATGCGTTTAAGCAACTTTGTTTACATTTTGCAATGGTATTCTCACGGTTTCACTGCAGTCTTTATAATGCAATTTCAAACTACCGACATTTGTTTTCATTAATCAAATGTCAATATTATTATTTAATTTTAACCAACATACATCATTCTATTATTTTTAGATTTTAAAACCTAATACTTTTTAAGTATATATTTATGGTCTTATAGTCGCAAAAGTTTAATTACATATTAAAACTTCCGGGCTTTATTACTGTGTATCATTTTACTCAGGTTAATCTATTAAATTATATATATATATATATATATATATATATATATATATATATATATATATATATATATATATAGTTTAATAGATTAACATAGAGAGAGAGAGAGATGTTGTTGTTGTAATTTTTAGCGACATTAATAGTTTTGAAGCGTCATTATTTATATATTTCGCTGTCTTACAGTTTTTAAAGTTATAAGCTTTTCCGTTATTCATATATACAGTGGCGCCAAAAACATAGTCCCCACTTGTCATTTTTTCAAAAACCGAAAATTAAACCTAAATTGAATGTAACTGTTAAAAAATCTATACTTCATTTGATTCACCTTTTATTGCTCTATAATTTTACCTGTGCATATTTGACTTTGAACTTAAGTATCCTAGTGTTCACATCAATTTAAAATATTTACTTCAAATTAGAAAGGCAAAAACAAAAACAAAAGACAAATTCGGTACCAACAAATGAGCTTAAAACCAGTTTACAACAAATCATCTCTAATCGTAATCGTTGTTGTTCCAGGTTATACAACCTAACGTTTAGTACATATGCTACGACTTTCTCTATATGCCTCGACTTTCTCTTAGTGATTGTCAGAAGCTCATTAATCTCTACCATTCTGGTTTATCCAATCGGGAAATCGGCCTCAAATTGAAATGTGATGAGAAAACGGTACGAATGACTGTGCAAAAGCACCAAAAAACCGGCAGTGTTCGTGATGCACCTTAATCTGGTCGCAGTAGAGTTACTTCTTACATGGAAGACAATACTCAGCCTCAGAAACAGAGATGAAACGGCTCCCCAAATCCAACAACAGTGTAATCTTGTTAAAAAGTGCTCTCTTTCTAGAGTTGAGAACAGATTAAAGGAATTTAATTTGCTAGGCTGTGTTGCAAGACGCAAGTTAATGGTTTCTGTAAAGAACAGAAAATTACATTTAGACTTCGTCAGGTGCAAGATCATGACTCTTCATATTGGTCGAAAGTGATTTTTAGCGACGGAAGTTCAATAGGCTAGGCAGTGGTGGAAGGCTATACGTTCACCGAAGGAAGGGCGAACGTCAAGAGGTTTCTTGTAGAGCATGATATTCTGCGTTTTGATTGGCCTACGCAATCTACAGACCTCAATCCTATCGAAAACGTATGTCATTACATCAAGCAACAGCCACGCAATGATAAAATTTCAAATTTGGAAGAACCTTGGACAAAAATTAAAGAAAAGTGGGATGTCCTTTCCCTGTAGTATTGTTGCAGTCTAATTCAAGGAATTCTCAAAATATTGCAGGCTGTCAAATTGCAGAAGGGCTATGCTACTAAATAGTAACTATTTAATTGTGTTTCTGTTGTATTTGTGTTGCATTAATGACCTAAAGTCACATTTAAATAACAATTTTCCATTTTGCAAAATTTCTTTTTGCCTTCTCCAATTGATTTCTTTAATTGACGCGAACATTAGGATACTTAAATTAAAAGTCAAATATGAACAGGTAAAACTATATAGGAATAAAACACGAATTAAATGAGGTATATGTTTTTTAAACAGTTACATTCAATTTAGCTTAAATTGTCGGTTTTGCAAAAATGACAAGTGTGGATATTTTTTGGTGCCACTGTATATAACCAAGTAAAAAGAGTGGCCAAAAAGTAACTGGAGGGTTGAAAATCATCGTCATTTTACCATTAATGATTATTTTTCTCTATTTCAGATATTTTACAAATAATATTTTGGAAATTAATTATGGATAAGTATATATATTCAAGAAATAATCTATGTTAACAACCCCCAGACCCTGCAAGAATTGAAAGAAAAGCATCTGAGAACGAAATAAGGGAGTTAAATCGCAATCCATCGATTCTGCAATCAATCATGAATAATGTTTTGGAAAAATCACAGATATGCGAAGCTGAAAATGAGCAACATTTAAAAGACATTATTTTTTAGAAATAAAGATTGTTTGAAATTTGCATTTTTTGTCTTAGATTGTGTTAAAATTACAGAAAGATCTCATCAAAAATAAAGAATATATTTAAGTTAAAAACTATTCAGTTACTTTTTGGACACCCTATATATATATATATATATATATATATATATATATATATATATATATATATATATTATATAAAGCTAAATGTGTGTGTGTGTGTGTGTGTGTGTGTGTGTGTGTGTGTGTGTGTGTGTGGTTACGAATAGGCTCCGATATGGTTGACTATTTTAAATAAAACTGCCTACATATAATGATAGAAGATGTAGAGGATCAGGAATGGGTATGTTTGATCTGGCAGAACGGTGGTTCATAAAAATTGCGGGGTCTGCGTTCGCGCCTGGCCCCCAAAGTATGGAAATAAAGAATAAAAAAAACATTTACAAGGGTTTTTGATATAGATGTACATAAGAATACTTTGATAAGTATGTTTCAACTTAAATAGGGATGGTATAATAAAATTGTGGGATCTGCGCAATACTACACCGTTCAATACTGTAAAACTGAAACGAAACTGTTCTGCTTGAAAAGGGCGCCATTTTCTTCTTATTCATATTTATATCGATTCTTTGCTTTAAAAAACTAAAGTAATTACGTGTTTACTTTTTTAATATCCCATTTTGCTCTTTCGGATTATTTTACTAAAGTAAGTAAAGCTTCATTATTTTTCAAAACTGCTTTTGTTTCTTTGTTTTCCGATATTTCGTCGATATTATTTAGTAAGAGTGTTTAGCAGAAAAGTCAACAAACGACTAACCGAAAAAATAAATATACAAGAAATAAATGTTACCATTGTCAATAAAAATTCAGTTCATGTTTTTTTTGTTTTGTTTTGTTCATTAGTACCGATATATCTACCAAGTTCATATCGAGTAACTTCATCACTAACATTTTTTGTAAGACTGCATCAGATCCCTTATTTATGTATTTGCAAACATATTTGATAGATTTCAAAGAATTGCAAACTTCAACATTTATGTGAGCATTGCATGTTTTTGAATGTAAGGGAGAGTAAAGTACAATACACCTATTGTAAACTTCATGCTTGCCAACCAGTTTTAAAGCCACTGTCTTCAGACGATCTTCTCCTAAAAGACAGATAACCATCCTCACTAAATTGAGTTTCAAGAGGAAAGTTTGTAGGCTATTTTTGTACATTGGCCATCAACCACGCAAGGTAAATTTCTATTGATATTACCACAAGGCCCATACACCATGTGACTCTTTTTTATTTCAAATAAGGTTGGATCATTTTGTATATCAGGTAACTCAGTTGATATAATGGAATCAATTTGATTGGAGTTGATTTTTCTGGTAAGCCACAATAATATATGCGCTTAAGGCAAGCTTCTTTTTTGGTACTCAATTGTGTACATATAGCATCGTAGAAGGCCAAAGATTTCTGATTTTTTTTATCAGATTCATCATTTTGATTATCTTCAGACGAAACACTCTGGTCAATAGATCTATGTTTTTGTTTTTTTCAGGAGGAAGTTCAGCTTAAATTTCCTTCCCCTTTGGATTTGAAGTGAATACGATAAATAGGTCTTGTTTTCCATAATTTCTTACATGTCATTGCATTTTGGGTCCTTTGTATATATGTGAAGCTAGTTGGTAATATGCATATCTAACCAATATAGTAATTTATATGTTTTGATATGTCTGTAGGAATCTACTCTTAGCTTGTTTTAATGAGTTTTGACATATAAAAGTCTTTCTGCTTCGAACTTTTGCAAACCTTTCAACTGCAAACTGATGGAAGAGATTTTGACTTCTGTGAAGATGATTGAAGGAATTCTCTCTGATGGTAAAATGGTACGCATGAAAATCAATACATTAAACATTTGTGGTATTTTTTTACAAAGGAGTCACCCCTTTTCAAGTCTAAGAGGCCACTCGAGGATAAGTGTAAATGAGTGTACAGTAGTCAAAGGGAACATGTCGTAGCAATCATAAGTAGTGAAAATTTGATAAATTGAATTCCTTAAGGGGATGGCTCATCGAGAATTTTTTACGTTGGACTTGAAGACAACCATATTGTAATCTGTTGGAAGGCAGGAAAACGGAAGAGAGTGCGACAGGCGCGCAGTTCTAAAATAAAAAAGCCTTATTCATGAAATCTATGTTTAGTTTTAGGCACCGATAAAGAGTGGGGGAAATTATTGATAGTGGTTTTAACTACACGAGTGTTTTTCGCGAATGTCAGGCCAGGGCGGACCATAGATTGGAGCTCAGGCGAACACTTGCCATGAAAATAACGATGAAGCAGAGACAGGTTCGCAACGTCTCTTCTGTAGGAAAGACGTTGCAGGGAAGAAAAAAGACATCCCCACTCGGCTACAAAGTCTATTTTGAACTCTGTCAAGGCAGGATAAGTTGTTTCTAGCAGCTACAGTCCAGATGTGGAAACAATACTCCATCCTAGGACGTACTTGGCTTTTATACAGGTAGAGAATTGCATCAGCAGTAAGATATATCTACTGGAGCGGTAGATTTTCCCAGCAGCCTTGGCCACGGATTTGATGTATGCGTTCCATCTCAGATCAGGAGTAAAGGTCAGACCTAGAAGCTTGTCAAAACATGGAGCCTCCCCAAGATGAGAACCATTCATTTCGATTTAAGAATTCAGGTGATCGTTCATCCCCCTCTCAGTACAGGCCAATAAGTCTCCTGTGCGTCATGAGTAAGTTGCTGGAATCTGTGTTAAATAGAGAAGTAATCAACCATCTCAGCAAAAATAACCTTCTTAGTGACACACAATATGGTTTCCGTTCTGCTAGATCTCCAGCAGATGTGCTTACAGTTATATCTCATAGGATTAGCGAATCTCTCGACAGAGACAACCTTTCTAGGGCAATTGCTCTTGACATATCAACGGCCTTTGATAGGGTATGGCATAAAGGTTTACTTCACAAGATCTCCAGCTATGGTATTGCTGGAAATGTCTTCTCAATTATTAAATCATTTCTCTCTGATAGGTTCATAAGAGTAGTAGTTTATGGGCGAAAATCAGAAGCTCACAGTATAAATGCTGGAGTCCCTCAGGGGTCGATCCTGGGCCCAACTCTTTTCCTGATCTACATTAATGATCTTCCAAATCACATCCTTACATCATTCGTAGACATTTTTGCTGATGACACTACCATCTATGGTAGCACATCTAAAACAGTAAACGACCAAGTTCTCTCCGATTCTCTCTCCTCTGATCTTGATCACGTTGTACAATGGGGAAAGGAGTGGCTGGTTACTTTTAATGCATCTAAAACCAAGCTTCTATCTTTACATCATCAACGTTCTGATCCCCATCTGGCATTAATTAAAATGAATGGCTCTCGTCTTGGGGAGGCCTCAAGTTTTGACAGGCTTCTGGGCTTGACCTTTACTCCTGATCTTAAATGGAATACGTACATCAAATCTGTTGCCAAGGCCGCTGGAAAAATGGTCGGATCCTTCTATAGATCCAGTAGATATCTCACTGCTGATGCAATTCTCTATCTATATAAGAGCCAGGTACGTCCAATGATGGAGTACTGTTGCCACATATGGGCAGGAGCTGCTAGAAAAGACTTGTCCTTCCTTGATAGGGTTCAAAATAGACTTCGTGGCCTAGTGGGAGATGTCCTTTTCTCTTCGCTGCAACCTCTGTCTCACAGAAGAGATGTTGCGAGTTTGTCTCTGCTTTATCGTTATTTTCATGGAAAAGGTTCAACTGAGCTTCAATCTATGGTCCCCCCTCGCCAAACTTTCACAAGAAACACTAGACTAGCTGAAAACATTATCAATAATTTTCCCCACTCTTTATCTGTACCTAAACCTAAACATAGATTCCATTATCAAAGCTTCTTTCCTAGAACTGCACGCCTGTGGAATTGTCTTCCGTTTTCCTGCTTGCCAGCTTTCTATAATATGGTTGTATTCAAGTCTAACGTGAACAAATTTCTAATGAGCCGTTCCACTTGTTAACAAATTTACTGAACTTACATTACTATCGATTACTATATTGTCCTTTTGACTACTCTACACTCTTTAACCCTTATCCTTGAGTGGCCTATCGGCCTTGATAAGTGGTGACGTTTATGTAAAAAAAAAGACGGGGATCAGAGCGTTGATGATGGAAAGATAGAAGCTTGGTTTTAGATGCATTAAAATTAGCCAGCCACATCTTTCCACATTGCACCACACGATTAAAATCAGAAGAGAAAGAATCAGAGAGAACTTGGTCATTTATGGCCTTTGAAATGTTGTAATAGATAGTAGTGTCGTCAGCATAAATGTCTACAAATGATCTTAGGATGGTATTTGTGAGATTATTTATATAGATCAGAAAGAGAGTTGGACCCAGAATGGACCACTGAGGGACTCCAGCATTAATACTATGAGCTTCTGATTTCTGAACATCAATCACTACTGTTTTGAATCTATCAGAGAGAAATAATTTAATGATTGAAAATATAAACCGTAGCTGATTAGATTAGTTCCATTTGTACCATTTTTGGCAATGATTTTAAAAAGTTCTTTCGGCAAGTTATTTTTTATGTGTGCGCTATAAGGCGGATTAAACCAAATGCAATATCTACGTGAATTTTCTTTTTCTTTCTATTTCCATTATTATTTTGAGAGATTCTTCTATTTTTTTCTTCAATATTATTTTTACAATTTTTGTTTCTATACAATGTTTACAATTGGATTTACCTATTGCTATATTGTATGAATACCATGTGAGAGTTTCGGTTTTGATTCCTTCCTTTCGATTGATTTTTCATTTTCGCTTTTAATATGTTTTATTTCATTGTTTTTTTTTTTTTTTACAGAATTTCGGCTCAGGAATTTGTTTTATTTCTTCGCGCATGCGCATCGTAAAGCGGAAGCGGAAACACGGTCTCACCGCCTAAGCAAGACGGTTTGAGTTTTACAATATGTATATATATATATATATATATATATATATATATATATATATATATATATATATATATATATATATGAGTCTCAAAGTTGGCATTCGATGTCCTTCATGAAAATCAATGACGTCTTTAATTTATAGGCAGTTATACTTTACTTGACCTAAAGAGTGAATAATCAAAATTACTCTTCTAAATTTCATTAGAGTATTCCAGATTCTTCCGATATTAAAGTAGACTTTAAAATCATATTTTTTAATTATATATTATATTTTGGCGCTCACAACTTTAGCAAATGTTTCAAAAATGTAAACTTTTACAAATTGGCTTTGAAATTCCCTCCCTATTACCACGAATTTACCAATAGGCACAACTTCAAATGTAATTCGTGTGATTTGTATTCTTCAGACTAATGTTCTCTTCTTGTGTATCAGTATCACAACGGTTCCGATCTTTGTTTTCAATTGTATTTTATCGAACTCGTGAATGTATCTATCGAACTCGGGCGGAATTTCGAATGGAACCCTTTATTTACTTCACAAAGGTGGCATGCTCTCGTTCCGTCAGCCATGAGTGGATAGAGATCCTAAGTAATTCGCTATTGTATTTTTCGGTCTCCCACACTTAGAATTGCGGAAGATAGCGCAGTGGTTAGAGTACTTGAAAAATATCAATTGTAAAAGTGAACTTCTCCTGAAGGTTGAAGGTTCAATTCTCAGTGTGGGCGACCGAAAAATACAATTGCGAATTACTTTATTTACTTTACGAAGGTAATATGCTCTCGTTCTATCAGCTATGATTTAATAGTCATAGCTGACAGAAAGAGAGCTTGCAACACCCGCAAAGTAAACATAGGGTTATGTTCGAAATTCTGTCCAGATTCCCGAGTTCGACAAGATACACTTGAAGAAAGTCGGAGGTTACATCGTCCATAACGTTGTGAAAATGACACTCAAGATGAGAACAGTGGTCCAAAGAATTCAAGTAATGCAAATAACCAATCCTCATCTCAAATTTCAGAAACGTAATTTAAATGTAATGTGAACAAACATCTTGCTGTGCAACTCTTCACAGGTTTTTCAGGTTTTCCCCTACAAATATGGCTCCTAATCACAGTAGTACCTTACGTCTCAACGGCAACATGCCTTGATTGGGGTGAATTATATTTAAGAAAAAAAAATGCGCTATGGAAAAGAAATGCACAATTTACGAGAGCGAAACATTTTTACCATTATAAGCCCACAAGAAACAAGAGAACAATACAGATATTAGAATGATACAATATTGCAAACTGAAACGTCACATGATGTTATTCCCATTTGAAATTCAATACGCGATGCACTCTTTGGATCGTTTACCAAATTGAAACACTGCAACAGCTGGTCAAACACGAATGATACACGAAGAGTAGAGAAAAAATAAATTATAAAATCTATTTTTTTTTTTTTACTATAAAAACGAAAAACATGGCGCATGTATTATCAACACCGCTATAACACTACACAACGATCGGCCATCTTGGCAAAGTTCTTATCTATAATTCTAACGCTACCCAACACGTTGTAGCCTCAGCCGCAAAGTAGATAAAGAATAGGAAAAAAACTTCAACTCTATTTTTCTCGTTGTAACAACGACATTTATTTCCTCATTCTCCCGCCACCGGTAACTTCTCGTTATGACTGTGACGTTTCTCCCAAGATCGTCTCCTTGAACGTGCTTTCGGACGTAATCGGCATTTCTAACGTGCTCTTTCTTTTTTATAATTTTCTTTTTCCTTACCGTGACGTCATTTCGCTCAGGGCTCCGTATGTGCATATAGCCGACCGAGCTGTTACATAATATAGCTGGGGTTATTTATTGAATCATACTGGTCAATCGATAAATAGATACGCATAATGATTGGAATGATACTAGGGACATTCTTATTGTAATGGCTTTTTTTTTATTCCGTCAAAATGTATCAGATGGAATTGGAGATGGCTGAACATATACCTTCATAGCTTGAAAGTTCCATCTTTGTGTTGCAGATATTGACGGTGTGATTCTCTAAGAAAGCAACCTCTGTCATGGACGAGCGTCAGAAACAGAGATACGTCATTGAATTCCCCCATATAGAAAAACATTGTGCCGATCAACATTTACTGGCGCATGTTGAACGTTTATGAAGCCGGTGCAGCTGATGTCAGTACAATTATGAGATGAGTACGTCGATTTCAGATTTAACGTAGGAGATGTGAGTGACAAACGTCGCATGTACTATAACAAAACTGAAAGGTCCGCGTGATTATCATATTTAAGAGTTTATGTTTTTTATACAATACTTCTAAAGACGGTTTAAAATGCCCAATCAGTACGGCAATTTCATCTACCAGTTTCAGCCTGAAACTCGAACATTAATAAGGCGTCTAGAAAGAAGGAACAATCAGAAAATATGCAAACACAAGTCGTCCGTACCATTTTAACGAAATGTGTGCATGACGGCATGACACAAGTGGAAGGGAATATTTAGAAAATGCTTCCTCGTAACAAACGATATCTGATTACATTTATTTTGCAAAAATAGCAACAGACAAAATGATAACATTTATATGTGATATCTCCTTCCATTTATAACGATATTTCATGACCCTAGGGTGAGGGTGCTCAACCATAGTCATCGTCATCCAAGTTTCAGAACTTGCTGGATTTAATCATACTGAGGAACCGTAAAACAAAGAAACATATTTTTGTTTGTTTTTTCATACGTCTCGTATCCAGGCTTTTCGTTTTGTGATATACCGCATATTTTATTTTCATCTTTTTATATTTTATTTTCATCTATTTATATTTATACTAGCCTGGGTGTCCGGTGTTGCCCGGGTGTTTGGAGGTGCGTGTTGAGCAAAACAAAAAAAAGTGATAGTAGGCAGATAGTCTCGAACCGTACCGCGAAGGAGAAAAAGAACAGGGGAAAAATACGACGTCTTTGCCGTTGCGTCCATCGCCAATCCGGAAGTGACGAAGGTTTAAATTAAGGCTAGTCAATCGAAAAGAGGGGGATGACTTTCGAAAATATCTGCAAAAAAAACGAACCCTTCAGGTAGAAAAGTGCCCAGTTGAGGGTGAAGACATTAATATTTTTAGCTAAATTTTCGATATTTGTTGTCCGAAGGGTAGGATTTCAAAACGATACCGATCTCGTGAAAATCTGTCGTCTTGGTTGAAAGTTTTAGGCATACATACATACGTTTAAACAGACAGGTGAGATTTATATTATAGATATGTGTGGGGGTCGTTTGTAACTATAATATTTTAAAATAAGTATTATACATTATTATAAGTATACACACTAGTGTTTCATGCTTATGTAATCATAAGTATAGAAAGAGATAATTATTGCTAGTCGTAAATGTGTGTATGTATCTGGTTAATTGTCGGTATAGATTGTTTAATACCCTCCAAGAAATTTCAGCACAAACCCAACAGCTAGCCGCGGTTCTCTCCAGAATGTACAGCTTCAATTGCACACAAAAATCACTATTTTCACTGCCTTCAGAGAAATAGATGTAACGAGACTAAAGCCGTATTTAGAATTGCCAGCAACCGATGTAAAAGAGTAATAAAAAACGCGAGAGAGTTGTATGCACAGTCTGTCAACCCAAAGTAGCTGAGCAGCGGCTTGGTTCTCATTAGTTTTGGCGAATAACAAACAGAGAAGTGATTAGCAAACAGAGAAGTGATTGATCACCTCAACAGAACCTTCTCGGTGGCATGCAATATGATTACCGCTCGTCTAGATCTAATAACAATATCTCACACGTGAATCTCTCGACGCGTGTTTCGTTTCTAGGGCAATTTCCCTTGACATATCAAAGGCTTTCGATTGTATGTGGCATAAAGACCTGTTACACAAGAACTCCAGCTATGGAATAGTTGGAAATGTCTTATCAATTATTAAATAATTCCTCTCTGATAGGTTTATAAGAATAGTAGTTGATGACAGAAATCAAAAGCTCAGTTTTAATGCCGGCGTCCCTCAGGGTTCCATCTTGGACTCTACTCTCTTGTTGATCTTCATCAATGATCTCCCAAATCACCTCATTAGATAATTCGTAGACATTTATGCAAACGATACTGCCATATATGGCAAAAACCTTTAAGACAAGAAACGGACAAGATCTCTTTGATTCTCTCTCTCTCTCTCTCTTTCTCTCTCTCTCTCTCTCTCTCTCTCTCTCTCTCTCTCTCTCTCTCTCTCTCTCTCTCTCTCTGATCTTGAGCACATGGTGCAATGGGGAAAAAGGTTGGCTTGTTAATTTTAATGCATCTAAAACCAAACTTCTATTTTTCCATCATCAACGCTCTGACCTACATCTGACTCTTATTGAAATACAACGGCTCTCACCTTGAGGACGCACCATGTTTGGACAAAGTTCTTGATCTGACCTTCACTCCTGATCTAAAATGGAGCACATACATCAATCTGTAGACAAGGTCACTTGCTGGAAAAATAGTTGGAACATTCTACCGCTCTAGTAGATATCTAGCAATTCTCTACTTGTATAAAAGTCAAGTACGTCCTAGAATGGAACACTGTTGCCATATCTGGTCAGGAGCTGCTCGAAGAACCTATCCTGCCTTGACTGAGTCCAAAAAAAACTTCGTAATCTAGTAGGCGATGCCCTTTTCTCTGAAGCCTCTTTCCCAGCGAAGTGACGTTGCGAGGCTGTCCCTGCTCTTTCTCTATTTTCACGACAAGTCTCTGGCTGAGCTCAAATCTATGATCCTATCCCGCCAGTCCTTTACAAAAAACACCTGTCTAGCCAAAATCACTATTAATAAATTCCCCCACTCTCTATCGTTGCTGTTCCGCTTGTCTGCTTTTCAGCTGACTACAATATCATTACCTTCAAGTCCAACATAAACAAGTTCTTGTTCAGCCGTCCTCGTCTATGATCTAATTATACCAAATTCCTTCTACAAACGACTATGACGCAACTGTCCCAATGACTACAATATACGCATTAACTCTCATCATGAAATAGTCACCGGGCCGTGGTATGTAGTAACCCCTTTGTATATATATATATATATATATATATATATATATATATATATATATATATATATATATATATGCATGTATCTATCTATCTCTGACTCTCTGTCTCTCTCTCTGTCTCTCTCTCTCTCTATCTATCTATATATATATATATGTGTGTGTGTGTGTGTGTGTGTATATATATATATATATATATAATAAAAAGTCTATATACCTATAGTCTATGTGTCATTTTACACTTTATTTGACTTCATATTGAAATATTCAATTCAGTACTTGTTTCGTAGCGTGGAAATATACGGTAAGATGAACAATACCATTGGATTTGGAATATAGACATTTTGTCGTTTATTTGTAAATACTCTGTAGTTATATTTGACATACATCGAGCTTCATAAATAGAAGGATTGGTATAAAGAGTGACATATATTTGAATAAACATATTTCTCCCATGAATAAGCATACACTCGTGCACACATACGCACACACGTAGCTACATATATATATATATATATATATATATATATATATATATATATATATATATATATACAAATATATATATATAAATATATATCTCTTTTTCTAAGTGTTTTAACATGTTTATTTGCTATTTGCTATTATATATATATATATATATATATATATATATATATATATATGTGTGTGTGTGTGTGTATTAGACATTAAGAGGAGATTATAGATAGATATATAAATTCCCGTTCACATACACCTTTCAGGATAAAGCTAGAACCCAGAACTAGATAGAATCGAGCAATTGCATCGACAACGGACAACGCGAGACCCAAAGTGGGTTTCGATGTACTGCATCTCATCAGTGACGTGCTCCGACATAGGCGCGAACCCAGGTCGTCGCACTCATGAAGTGTGCAATACTGACGACCTAACGATATGAGCCATGGCGCAATCTATTGACTATGCCTCGATTTTTTAAATTCTTATATTTTCATCCAGTTCTACATTCTACGATGTGACAAGCAACGCGTCATATACAACTAAGATAGTTACTGCTGGTATGCAGGCGGTAGATATCACATCTACAAACATTAACTGAAATTAGCCGACTCCCCAGACACGATTACGATTACGGAACAACCTTATTTGTTGAGGGACATCACGTCCCTACGAAGGATGACCCCCTTTTTTCTACATATATTAGACATTAAGAGGAGATTATAGATAGATATATAAATTCCCGTTCACATACACCTTTCAGGATAAAGCTAGAACCCAGAACTAGATAGAATCGATGCAATTGCTAATTTATTTATATATATATATATATATATATATATATATATATATATATATATATATATATATATATATGCGTGTATGTGTATATTTATATATATATATGCATGTATATGTATGTATATATGTATATATATATTTTTATGTTTTCGTTTTTGTGTTTTTATATATACTTAGGCATGTGTTCTCCCCTCATTGATCTGTCTCTGTATGTTGTACAGGTGTACGCGTGTATGTGTATTAATGTATGTGTATGTGTGCGTGTATTATTTATTTATCATAAACAATTCCTTAATTTTTAATTTTTTAATTTATTTTATTAACTTACTGATATTCTTACCTATCATTATGCTATCAAAATAAACCTATAACGTATAACGTATAATTCATTAATTTATCCTCCTATTTTTCCTTCTCTTTCTCTTTCCTTTTTTATAAATAATAAACAACAAATATTTTTCAATCTCTCCCCGCCCGGCTAAATCACTTTAAACCCCATTTGCAACCCGTTCTTTCCTCCTCCCACCACACCATGCCCACTAACATTAACTCTCCAACCTGTTGCCATGGTGATCCTTTAAATTAACTGTTACTTATGCCGTTATAAATAAGAATAGCGTCTTTTAATTTTAAACCGTTATAAACTAAAAAAAAAACGTATATAAGAATTAATATATAATTAATATTTAATTATAAACCCCTCTCTTATTATATACTCTCCTACTACTTTAAATTCCAACGACCTCTCCCTTCCACTCCCCCTTCTTTTCTAACTCCCCTTCATCTACGATTTTTCCATTCTTATTTGATTTTATAACTTAGTCTATCTATGAATTCTGACGTTGCTAGTTGGATATTTCCTCTCTTTGAGGATCTTCCTCTAGCTGAAACAATATGTAAACTCATTCTGGACTCACAGTAATAAATTTCCTATATACTGCTCTGGCTACACATTGAGCACTCTAGTCCGGTTTTTTCACCACTGGTAAATAAATATATATATATATATATATATATATATATATATATATATATATACATAAATTATATATATAAATATATATGTATATATAAATATATGTATATATAAATATATATATAAATATATGTATATATAAATATATATATATATATATATATATATATATATATATATAAATGTATATGTATATATATATACTATCTTTAAGAGCATATCTGAGAAAATAGACCACATACTGTCTTCACATCCCTCGGCTAACATCCACATCTGTGGTGACTTTAACGTCCATAACGTGGAATGGCTGACCCATTCAAATAAGACAGATGATGATGGGATGTTTTGTCATGATTTTGCCATTGCTTATGACCTCACTCAGATTGTTCGCGAACCACCCGTGTGCCCGATACACCCAGTCAATATGCAAGCCTCTTAGACCTTTTTCTCTCAATTTCCCCTGAGCTATGTTTATGTTCCGTTCATTCTCCTCTATGATCCTCCAACCACTCCGTCGTATCAGTTAAGATAAAAACGAAATGTAAGAAGCCCCCAGACGTACCCCTCCACCGTACTGTATACCGATACTCTATGGCTGACTGGGATAGTTTCCGTACATTCATATCTGATTTACCTCTGCACTCCATGTTTAAAAAGGATGTATCCTCTATAGAATCAGATCTGACCGAATGGTTAATTGTATGCATAGACCAATTCATACCATCTAAAAGATTCCAACAAAAACCTAACAGCCAGCCATGGTTCTCCCCAGAATGTGTTGCTGCTATCGCGCACAGAAATCACTTTTTCCATAGCTACCAACGTAATAGATGCACTGAGACTAAATCTGCTTTCAAGACTGCCAGCAACCACTGTAAAAGAGTAATAAAAAATGCAAGAGAGCTATATGCCCAGTCTGTTAAATCCAAAGTAGCTGATCAGCGGCTTGGTTCCCACCAGTTTTGGCAAATAACAAATAGGATCCTGAACAGAAGTGTGCGTTCTATCCCAACCATTATCAATGGACCAGATGTCATCTCGTCAGCGTCAGACAAGGCCAAACTATTTGCAAAGAACTTTGCAGCTAATTCTACCCTATGCAACGAAGGCCATCAACTCCCCATATTTCCTCCTATAACACAGATCAAGCTAGGTAACATACAAATATCCGTGCATGAGGTCGCCAAGCTAATCAAGAACCTAGATCCCAGTAAAGCAACTGGCCCTGATGGCATCCCAATTATAGTGTTAAAAAAGCTTCAACCAGAACTTGCTCCCATACTTACGAAACTATTTAAGCGCTGCCTTTCCGACTCCCTGGAAGACCTCATCAGTTTGCCCTGTATTTAAGAATTGAGGTGATAAGTCATCTCCCTCTCAGTACAAACCAATAAGTCTCCTGTGTGTTCTGAGTAAGTTGCTGGAATCCATATTAAATAGAGAAATATTCAACCACCTCAGCAGAAATAACCTTCTTAGTGACATGCAATATGGTTTCCGCTCTGCAAGATCTACCGCAGATGTGCTGACGGTTATATCCCACAGGATTTGTGAATCTCTTGACAAAGGCTTCCTTTCCAGGGCAATTGCTCTTGACATATCAAAGGCCATCGACAAGGTATGACATAAGCGTCTACTGCACAAGATTTCCAGCTACGGTATAACTGGAAATGTTTTCTCAATCATTAAATCATTTCTCTCCGATAGGCTCATAAGAGTAGTGGTAGATGGACAAAAATCGGAGGCCTGCAATATAAATGCTGGAGTCCCTCAGGGGTCAATCCTAGGCCCAACTCTCTTCCTGATCTACATCAATGACCTCCCTAAACACATACTTAAATCATTCGTTGACATCTATGCTGATGACACGACCATCTACGGCAACACATCAAAGGCTGTAAATGACAAAGTTCTCTCTGATTCTCTCTCCTCTGATCTCGAGCGCGTAGTTCAGTGGGAGAAGATGTGACTGGTTACCTTTAATGCATCCAAAACCAAACTCCTATCCTTACATCATCAACGCTCTGATCCCCCATCTGGCATCAATTGTGATGGATGGCTCTCGTCTGGGTGAGGCCCCGTGTTTTGACAAGCTTCTGGGTTTGACCTTTATTCCTGATCTGAAATGAAACACGTACATCAAGTCTGTTGCCAAGGTCGCTGGAAAGATGGTGGGATCCTTCTACCGCTCCAGAAGATATCTCACTACTGAAGCAATTCTCTATCTATATAAAAGCCAAGTACGTCCAAGGATGGAATACTGTTGCCATATCTGGGCAGAAGCTGCTAAAAACAGCCTATCCTGCCTTGACAGAGTACAAAATAGACTTCGTGGCTTAGTGGGAGATGCCTTTTTCTCTACCCTGCAACCTCTCTCCCACAGAAGAGACGTTGCGAGCCTATCCTTGTTTTATCGTTATTTCCATGGCAGGTGCTCGTCTGAACTCCAATCTCTGGTCCCCCCTCGCCAATCTTTCACGAAAAACACCCCTAGCTGAATCCACTGTGAAAAATTTCCCCCACTCTATATCTGTGCCTAAATCAAAACGCGGATTCCATGAACAAAGCTTCTTTCTTAGTACTGCACGCCTGTGGAACTCTGTTCCGTCTGCCTACTTCCCACCGGACTACAACTTGGATGTCTTCAAGTCCAATGTTAACAAATTCCTAATGAACCGCCCCCTTAAGTAAACACATCATCAAATCTCCACACTAACGTAATGTACTTGCAATAACCCTTATCCCTGAGTGGCTTCCGGGCCTTGATAAGTGGTGATCACTGTGTAAAAAAAACAAAAAATGTAAATGTATATATATATAAATGTATATATATATATATAAATGTAAATGTATATATATATATGTAAATGTATATATATATATAAATGTATATATATATAAATGTATATATATATATATATATATATATATATATATATATATATATATATATATATATATATATATATATATATATATATATATTCCAGGTAGGGAGATATCCAAAAACGAAGAGTAATTGAATTTCAACAAAGGTAGTGGATAGTGCTAAATCAAAAAGAGAAAATTTTATTTTTTCATGATTTTTTATGTAAATACATTCATATCTTGCTACGATGTGCAGACCATTTCGATCATAATAGATCTCATCAGGCAAGAAAAAATTAAAAATTAAAAAATTAAAAATGGTCCTGAACCATTTTTAATTTTTTTATTTTAAAAAAGATTAACTTAGTCATGACTGGCCTGGAGCTAAGTTAAAGATCATTTATATAAGTATATATATGTATGTATATATATGTGTGTGTGTGTGTGTGTGTGTGTGTGTGTGTGTGTGTGTGTGTGTGTGTGTGAGAATTGAAGTGAAGTTATTGAGCTTTACCTTTTTGACTAGAATCGTCTTGAAAATATTATCTCACTTTAATATTTTTTTAGACAATGCAAATATGTTTAAGCAAAATCGTCCTGCGTTCTGTTTTACGTAGGATGTGCAATATTCGTTGCACTGTAAAATGGTAGCTGCATTGTGTCAGCTTTCACTCCAATCGATGGATGAAAAAATCAATTTCAAAGTTAGAAGGGAAAATTGATTTTTAATTATTTCAATAAAATTATTTCAAATACGCAAGCAAAAACAATTAAAAGAAAAGATTTTTATAGGGCACAAAATATTCCACAAAGAAGCAGATGCTATTTAAAGCCGCTGGTGACAGTTTGGGTAATTTACCTTGGATTTTTTCTTTCGCACTATCGCAAGAATTTGTCTTCTGTTGAAGGTATTGTGCTATTTTGTTATGTCCGTGTTCTTTTTACTTATAGCATATTTCATAACTTGACAAATTTAGACTTAGGAACGAACCCATCTTGCGACGCATGAGGCAACTATAGTATGGCATCGTTTTCGATCGGAAGTTAGATTCACAATATACCTCAAGTTTCTTCCAGTCAAATCTCTCTGGAATGTTTGTTTCCAGTTCTTTTTTCTTTTCTTTTTTTTTATTGTTGCTCTGTTTATTTTTCTATCAGAGATCCATTGCAGTATTTGGTTGGCAATTCTCTCTGAGATCAATCGTCAATCTTAGAGTATGTCCGAGACGTCGTTTGCAGGTTATTGATGATACTGCCTATCGATTAATGCAATCTTTGACTTCTTGGTTGATAGTTTGATCGTTTAATTTAATTTCTAGAATATTTTAAAGGCACTTGGAATCAGGCACATTCAATTTCTTCTCTTTGCTGATTTTGAGAAGCCAAGTTTTGCTTCAGTATAGCACAAGGATTACCTGTGGTGCACGGTAAAATGGCACAACTAAAAATGGAACTGGTGAAATGCTACTGGTAAAAAAATATGGCGCCAGTAAAAAAAATGGCGCCAGTGAATAAATAGTAAAAATGGCACGAACAAAAAAAACGTTTGAGAGGGGTGGGACAGGGTTAGGAACTCTCTGCTGTTGTTTTAATTAGGAGCTAACCTTTCTCACCCAATATTTTTTAAATAAACATTTTAAATAAGTATGTACTATGTTATTCTCTATCAAATGAATCTATTTCTCTCGTTTTGGTGGGAAGGGAGATAAGCTGCCTTATCTCTAGTTCAAAATAAGAGTTAAGTCCCACAATATTTTAACTTTTTTTTTTATTTTGCAAATAAATTTGACTTTTTTTATTTTTATGGTTAAGATCTAGTTTTTTTTCCACTAAAGATTTAAATGTAGGCTAACGCCCCAAACCTATACGTTAAATTTTTTTAATTTTTAATGAGTATTTACTCTTTTGCTTTCAAGCAAATGATTTTTTTTTTTTAATTTTAGAAAGCTAAGTCTTTTCCTCTATAGTTTTAGATAGAGGTTAAGCACTCCCTTCCATATTGAACAAATACATAAAAGTTACTTTTTTTCTGCTAAATCTTAGATTTTTCCATGTTTTCTTTTATGGGAGGGAGGTTCTGTTATCAAATTGATTTAGGGTTAGTGGTAAAGTTAAAGGAATTGGGAAGGCACTTAGCTATGGTCATCGTGTACTTTAAGATGTACATATAATTTTGTGCCATTTTACTGCGCCATTTTTTCGGTGGCATATTAACTTAAAGTCACTAACTTGTATCGCTAAGTAGATGTGGTAGTTCCACGAACATATGTGTCACAAAGACCCAAAGTCGACACTAAACGCATTTCACCAAAACTCTCCCCACCTTCCGGCTTTGTGCCACCTCTCGTTGCAAGAAAAAGCAACGAAATTCTGCTAACTTCACGAAGTTTTGAAACCAAGAGCAATTTGTATGATTTTGATTATTCGGACTACTGTTCTCATCTAGGATGTTATTTTTACAACGTTTCGACCGATATAACCTCCGATCTTCTTCGCCTGCAGCTTGTAAAATTCGAAAATCTATGGAATCTCGAACGGAACTGTTTATTTAATCAACGGGAATAGCTTGCTTTTGTTCTGTTAGCTGTGATTTGGGTAGATGTCTTAAGTAATTCATAATTGTATTATTAGTATCCACGTAATGGGGATTGGACCTTCAACCCCAAAAAGACTGTCACTTAGAACTGATCATTACTTAGCACTTTTAACTTTTATCTGTACCTAAACCTAAACGTAGATTCCATGTACAAAGCTTCTTTCTTAGAACTTCACACACTGTTTTCCGTTTGGCTGCTTTCAAGCTGACTACAATATGGTCATCTTCAAGTCCAATGTAAACAAGTTCTTGATGAGTCATTCCCCTTAAGTAATCTAATTTACCAAATTTACACTACTAACTATTACTATGATATTGTCCTCTTGACTACTGTGCATTCTTTAACCCGTATCCTTGAGTGGCCTCTGTGTCTTAATAAGTGGTGACTCCTATGTAAAAAAAGCTGTTGAGTCACAAGTGCATACAAGATTCTAGAGTTCGACAAAAAGATTCTTGCGTTCAACAAGACGCACTTGTGGAAGGTTGAAGTTTAAATCGATCCAATAGTTGCGAAAATAATATCCAAGATGAGAACCGTAGACTGAATGATCTAAATAATCTAAATTATCTATCGTTATCTCAAAAATACCGAACCATGATACTAACGATCATTGTTTAAATAAAATGTTTGTACTTGTGTATCTACGTTACCGTACTGAAATAATAACGTTATTATTTAGAAAAACATTCTATTGTAAGTGATAAAAAGGAGAGATCCAGTTGTAGAATGTCCTTTTTCACAGGCATAGGTTCGAATCCTGTACACATCTCAGGGAGCTATGATGGGGTTTTGTAACTATTCTATACTTTCACCTAACAATTTAATAAACAAAAATATTGTCAATCCTCATCTAAACAATTCTGAAACATAATGTTTAACATGTTTTTGCTTCTTTGTTTCATTCAAGCTTCCTAATAATTAGCGAGTAACCACTCTTGGACAGTGAAGCCATGTTTGCAAGATCCGTATTCGTTTTGCTCCTCGTATTGACAGCGGTTGTTGGGGAAACAACAACGAATATCAGTAAGTACACATGAATTAACTATTTCATTTTCTCCTTTATACTACCGTAGTCTCGTAAGTTAAGTGGTAAAATGGAGAGATCCTGCTGTAGGTCGTTCTTTTCCATAGACATCGATTCGAATCGTATACGCGTCTCATTTCTTTTTTTTTTTCTTCTTTTTTTTTTTGGTAAATGTTTTATACTCTCAACTCTATGGGATAGTAAATAGTGCTAAGACGATTCTAATATTATTCTCGATTCCAATATAATTACCGATTCTGTACTATATTCTCGATTCCTGTATAATTAGCGATTCCGATTTCGAATCGCCTTAAGAGTAGACTTTTATTTATGGAAGAAGGGCGTTAGCGAAGAGTCCTCATCTACTTTTAAATGTAAATATAATTTTTTTTTAATTTGATAAACTAAATTATTCTCTTGTATCCAAGTTTTTGATAAACTCGTTTTGGAATTTTCATCTATATCCTTTGCACCTGTGCCAACAATATAAAATTTTAAAAAAATTTTTAAAGTACAAAATAAGTAAAAGAATAGGAAATTTGGTGTCGGAAATTTGGCTCAATTTTTCCTCGATTCCGATCCCACAAGATTTTTCAGATTCCCGATTCCGAGTCCGATTCCGAGCAATCGTCCCAACGTTAATGATAAACCGTTTTATTCAATAACAGTATTACATACGTCAAATAATAAGTGGTTTTGCCTGATAGGACTTTTTCCTTTTGCAATTTTCCGAATAGTCCATTTAGTATTTCGGTTAAATTGGTGTATATAAATAAATAGCGTGGATTCCTGTTTCATTTTTTATTTTTGTCGCGAGTACTTTCGATTTGATTCATAAAATTATAATTGGACAGTTTGTTTGCAACAATGTCTTTACTGTTGAGTGATTTTTCTTAATGGTTAGTAATTTACGACTTTAAAATGGGTGCCTGTAATGCGTTGTTGAACGCGAAACACGTACACAATTTTAAAAAGATGTTGTTTAACGTCTAAGAATTTGTTAATGTTAATTACAACGCTAAGCATTTTACCGTTTTGTTACTAATTACATAATTAATATTATTAATTATGAAACTACGAATTATTTATGTTGGATTATAATTTTAATGTAAATGGCTCTAATAATTTTTACTCTTTTCTGCTTGTAGTTTTTGTAGTATAAACGAAAATGTGTTTATATTGAGAAGGGGTTGCAGTTATGTTTTTTAAGTGTTGGCCAACTGAGTCAGTATCAAAGCGATGCATGGTCTACTTACAAGAAAGTGTTTTGGTGTTAAAATGGATGTAACAATTTTTACAACTGTCTTTACCTTGTGTTATTTTGATTAGTCGGACTATTATTCTCATCTTTGGTGTTATTAACACGTTTCGATCGCTGCACCCTGCAACCCTTTTCAGGTGTTGAAAACGTTTCTTTTTCTCTACTAAGGAAAAGGGTGTTGGATCTGCATTACAAGAATTCGAACCGTCGGTTTGAGGGTGGGTCGGTAGATCATAAAGAAAGTTCAATCTTCAGGGGTCACTAAGATATTTTTAAGGGCTTTCCTATGACTCAATTTTTCGGGATATCTATACTAATTGTTTTTATTAGTGAAAAAAACGTGTTTTACGAAACAGAAGATCGATACCATGTGTATTTTTTTAAAAGCACAATACAAGGGGGACAACTCCAATGGGAAAATATCTTTACCGTTGAGTATTTTTAATGGCTAAATAATTAGCATTAAAATGAATGTCTGTAATAATGATGTCGCATATGAACGTATTAGGTACAAAATTTCAAAAGATATTGTTTAACGGCTAAAAAGTTGTTAAAGCTAATTACTACGCTAATTAATTGCTTTCAATTTGATTCATCACATTATAATCAGTTTTTCTGTGTTTAAAACTATGTCTTTGTTGTTGAGTTTTTTAACGACTATTAATTTATTGCTTTAAAATGAACGTTTGCGGTGATTAGATGCTTCATTTGAATGTGATTACGTGCTAAGCGCAAAATTTAAAAAATTATTCTTGCTTATCGGATAAGGATTTGGTATTATTAGTTATGCTAGACATTTTCAAATGTTGTGATTGGTTTCGTAATTTACATTGTTGAGGAATGTTTGTTTTTATGTAATAGGCTTTATATGATAAACAGGGAAAATTATGTTTCGCCAGTGTTCGCACTCGTTATTTATCTCTCTATATATATTGCTAAAATATTAATATTTATCTCTAAATATTACTAAAATATTCATATAGAATCATAGAAGTACGTCAGGAATTTAATTGTTCATATATAAATGATTATCATTTTACGCGCTTACATTTATTCTTACAGACTAAATGTAAGTGTAAAATTTACATTTAGCCTATCACACTTATATTAATATGTCACGCTTACATTTAATATGTCACACTTATATTTAAATGTCACGCTTATATTTAGTCTATTGCGCATAACATTTAATGCGTCACGCTTACATATAGTCTATCACGCTTAAATTCAGTATTGCACGATTACATATAGTTTATCACGCTTAAATTCAATATTGATCGCTTACATTTAGTCTGTCACGCTTAAATTCAATATTGATCGCTTACATTTAGTCTGTTACGCTTAAATTCAGTCTTGATCGCTTACATTTAGTCTACCACGCTTAAATTCAGTGTTGATCGCTTACATTTAATCTATAACGTTTAAATTTAATATGCTATGCTTACATGCACTACGTCACGTTTAAATTTGAAATGTTGAATTTAGATTTAATATGCTACGCTTACATTTAGTCTGTGGCATTTAAATTTAATATTTCACGCTTATATTTAGTCTGTGACGCATATATTTAGCCTGTTCTGTTTACATTTAATATCCTACGTTTTCATTTAGTCTGTCATACTTAAATTTAGTCTGTAACACCCAAGTTTGAAACAGAATTTTCATCTCTAAGTGCATAGGAAATGTACGTATCTTAAGAATACAAGTTTAGCGAGGAGGAGAAGGATAAATTAATTTGGAAGCGACTTCTCCAGATAGATGAGACATTATTTAAACGAAACGACATTGCAAAAAACAACTATTTTAACGCAGTTATAATGAGACACGATTTCCTTTACAAGAATCCTTCACGCTGGACGTTGACATCGTTTTGTCAACATCGCTTCGCCGCCATCTTAATTAGTGATGAAACATACTTAACTTAAATAGAAAGTCTAATAATTACCAAGGTTTTTGAGTTTTTTCCTATGTCTGGGTGAACCGCAGACGTCAACGGCTGTAGCCCGAAGACATTTAATATCATACAAGTCTGCAAAATCTATAAATTATGTACTAGCGGATGCTAACAACGTTGCGTTAATTATGTGGTAATATCAGCCGCGAAAACGCTAGGTCACGATATATTTGTGCCTAAACTTAAACGCAAATTCCATGAATAAAGTTTCTTTACCAGAACGCCTGTGGAACTCTGTTCTGCTTGCTTACTGTCAAGCTGACTCCAATATGGCCGTCTTCAAGTCCAATCCAAACAAGTTCCTGTTGAGTCCCTCTAAATAATTCATTTCTACCCCATTTCCTGCACTAACTATTAATACCTTTTTGTCTTCCATATATATATATATATATATATATATATATATATATATATATATATATATATATATATATGTATATATGAAGGCTTCCATCAGTCTTGACAGACTATGGATACCCACTGTAAGGGTGCCTGCGCGTGAAATTTGTGTGGCAAGACTTGCGCAACCTCTAACCACGCCTCTCCTGAGTCAACATTGTTGCATACCAGTGGCAAGTTGAGGTACAAGACGACTGGAAACAATGCCGAGATAAGCGTAGAGCACATACAGCGCCTAGAATATATATATATATTTCGAATCTCGCTAGATTCAGCCACTCTGATGAGTCGTAGACGACGAAACACGTGTCAGTGGCTAAGTATATTTTAAAAACAATATATATATATATATATATATATATATATATATATATATATATATATAGGTTGGATGATGATGGGCACGTTCAGAATTGTGAAGCAGAGGTTGCGCTATCCCTAACGGTGGCATGGAGAAGTCCAGGCCGAAATAAACGAGAGGACATCCAGCACAAGTCACCCATTTTAGTACTGACCAGGCTCAACAATGCTTAACTACACTGATCAAACTGGAAACGGTGTGTCAACGTGATTATGTTGTACATAAAATTACATCCCTATCAGAGACAATTTTTCCTTTCGTCTTAAATTCACATACATTCTATCATACCGCGTTCTACCGTATCGTTATTCCTGGCATGAAGCCATTCTATTCAAACCCGACGATTATGTGATCTCATTTTAGCACAAGACTCGAAATCATTAATGCACAGTCTTTCATAATCACTTTCTCCTTCTTTTTTCCCCCCAAATGACGGGCATTAATACCTATTTATGTGCTTTCTTACAAGGTAAGAGTCAGGTACAAGGTCGATATTTTATAGAAAGAAAATACAGTTCACCAAAAACGGGCACACTTAACTGGGACAAGCGTAAAAATTGCTGCATTGTAGAAGGATATCTCCTTCACTGACCGAGGACAGAAAAGATAAAGTCTAGTATCAAAGCATTTGCTCGTTACTAAAAAGCCAAATATTCTTACAAGCAAAACTCATACTTATATCCATACTGTTATTAGATTTTTTAATATAGTCCGGCCCTTCTGATGTTTAAATTTAGCCACTTAAAATAAAAAAAATAATAATTGTTGATTTGGGGGAAAATGTCTGTTTTTAAACCAAACAAAAACTTTTTCAGGAGTGCGAGAAAAATGGTAGTCTCGCCGATTGTTTATATTGACCGTAACATCGAGGTCAATTTTTCAATCTGCTCTAAATAATTATTTTTAAGGATTATTGTTTAAATTGAAATTTCTTTGTATTTATATTATATTAATTATACATATTTAATGAATCAATTATAATCTGATATTATATATAATCTCTACTGATATATAAAAAGGTACTTTGTCTGTGTGTGTATGTGTTCGTTCCCGACGGACTCGGAAATGGCTGGGCCGATATTTTGAAATTTAATACAAATGTACAGAGTGGAACGATAAACGTGTCGCCCTAAAGAAAAAAGCAATACAACTTTATTTTAAAACTTTTATTGAAAAAAATCAAGTCAGATTACTTGATTATGTAGTAGAGCTGACATCTATTCAATGTAGCCGCCTTCAGCCTCGAACACCGCTTCGATACAGGTCCGGAACTGGGAGCATGCCTTTTCCTCAAGCACCGGCGTGAGCTCGGCGGATAGTGGCGATCAGGCTAGCTTTGGTGTTGTGGAAAGTCATTTTGGTAATGTATGATCGAATGAAGTAGTCCAGCGGGTTCAGGTCGGGGAAGGAGGAGGGTTAGTGAGAAAAGGGTACAAAGTCGCAGCTGAAGCCAAGCCTCGGTCTCTTTGGACTTGTGGGCTGGCGCTTAGTCCTGCTGCCATACTAAGGATCTGACAGTGGCTACTTATTGCACCAGGAATCACCACACTCTTCAGCACATCCAGGTACACTTTGGTGTTGACTTTCAAGCCGACTTCGAAGATGTGAGGTGGTATGATGTGGCCCTCACTTAAAACTGCACCAAAGACCATAACCATAGCCGGAAACTTTGTTTTCATCACCCTGTTAATCGTGGCAATCCAACGATGCATTTTAAGGGTGCTGGCAATGGTCCTGTTGTCATAACTTGGATCGGTAGAGAGCATGAGTTGTACAGCGACGAATCTCCGATCTTGCCCGTTGAACATTGTGTCACTTTCAGACATGATAGAAGGCTCCTATCACTCTCTTGGATTTATACACAACTGACCAAATAGTAAATAGTCTGCAACAAAAAAATAAAAATGGTTTTCATCAAACGGAAATGGAATCATGCCGTCTATTCTAGGGAGACAATTTTATCGTTCCACCTTGTACCTTATGTGTCTGGCAATGTTCTTAGATAGGGTTTGTATCGTGATACCCTCGATAAGTATCAGAAATTGATAATGAAAAAAAATCCGATCAAAGAAGGAACTGTTGGGTTTTTACCAAAGTTCTACTACAACCTAATATCACAAGTGCATTTCAGAAGTTTTATGACCGCACAAGTCGAAAGGCTCGATGTATAAAACCAACCGTAGAGAAGGGATGCATTCGAAATCAATATTTCTGTTTATAGCACAATTGAACCGTAATACTTGAGTTTTTGCATTTTAAACTTTAATTCAAGTCATTATATAAGACATAATTTTATAAAATCAACAGTAGATTATCTACCGTGTTATGTAAACTACAATGTGTTGTGAAGTAAGGCACTGCGAGAAGGTATGATGTCACTGTGGGGAGGCATATGAAGTTTCCTGCTGGTGCACCGTTGCAGGTCCCCGACTAGAACAGACAATCAATCGATTTGATTGAAAACTAGGCAATTCCACCGATTTCAATGTCAATAAAAGTATCGGAAGGGTGGAACATTCGTTGATACACATTTAATCCCAGGTAACATCGGGTTTCCCTGCTAGTCCATAGATAAAAGGAGGCAAATTTTCACTTAGAAAATATGGAGAATTGTTTCCTTTGGTTTTTAAATTCCTAAATTGAATTTCATTTTATTTGAAATAAATAATACGGAATCTTTCGTATTTTTTACCCATTTCTTTGTTTATTTTATTTTATTTATTTATTTACTTCTTCGCTTTTTCAACCTTTTCCTTTTTATCTTTTAATTTATTTTTTACTAGTAGAAGGGGAAGGCGCCCGAGCTTACCGATCGTAAAATACGCTTAAATATATACAGATTTCGAATTCTCTGTTGAATATTATATTGTACCTTATATATAGTACTGATTCCAAAAGTTAAAAAATGACTTCGGTGCCATCAGCTAGAATGGAAACCATAATATTTAGCGCTCCAGCCGCATTCCCTACCGTTTAAGCAAGCTAATACAAATATGTCGGCAAGTTAAAATGAACTTTCCGACTTCTGTGTGCATTATTCATCCATCCATGTTATATGAATAACCTTTCTTGTTAACTTCAGTGTAATCTGCCAGTAGTTTAAGAATTTATCGGTTAAATATTTTCACATAGACACATAGGCATACACATGTACATACATATATCTTATTTATATAGATTAAGCTATATATATAAACATATATAAATGCTCTGGTGGTGAGAGTTACATTTATTTACTGATCTTTTATGAAGGATTTGGGAGGGGATAAGGGGTCTTCGTATTTTGGCTGTCTAATTATTAACGAAATGATCAGTTGCAAAATTATATTTTTAGAAATGAATAAAAGCATGGTTACTGGAAATTAACTGAGTTTTTAAAACTTAAATTAAAACTGGAAATTAATGGAGTTTTTGAAATAAATACATCTATTAATGCGGAAGGTCTGACTATCTCCTTGTTTTATATAATAAAATGACTGCAGAAATTCCCCTCTGAACAAAAGTATCGTAGGTTTGCAACAACAGATGCCACATACAAATTCAATAGATCTGGGCTAATAGCCACTATATTATGTAGCTTTCGGACGCTATTTTGGATAAATTCAGTCATGATAATAAAATTCTACATTGCTTCCGACGAGCAACACCATCACAATCGCAACATCTTTAGAGGAAAAGGTCACTATTATCTCTCTAAATACTTAACCCTACCACCGCTGCCAGTTGTCACGGTGACCAATTGTACATATTCCAAATGTGATTACACCTATCGTAACTGCCCCATAGATACATAGACATAAGATAATGTTTCTGTTATCCGGTTCATAAATAATAAAGTCTCCCTAACCAAATTCCGTTCATTCTGATTGGTTGCGCTTTGATAATTCTCATATTCCGGAATCCAGTTATTCGCTTTATAAACAAACACTACTAACATTAAAATATGGTGTCACTTGGAAACTTATGTTTGGGCCCGGATTCAATAGAGAGAAAATCAGTAAATAAACTTAAAATAACCCACTTACTTGCTTTCTATTACAAATTTGTAAATATGATATCCACTATAAGATTTTCATTGATCTTTTCTTAAACACATAAAAAAAACAATGCCGACTTCTTCGTCGCAATATCAACCAATCTGAGTTCTTTTACCATGAGAATGCTAGCCGATGATGTAATGGGTAACTTTATGACTGCGTTCTAATCTCTTGATCATAGTAATTAATTGCAATTAATTAGTAATTAATTGCAATTAATTAGTAAATAATTGTGTTAGCAGAAAACACTACAGCATGTGGGTATACAAATGATTTGTATTGCTTGAAATGTTCGAACTACTGTTCTCTGCTTGAGTGTAATTTTCACAACGTTTTGGTCGATGTAACCTATAACCTTCCTCTGGTGTATCCTGTCGAACTCGGGAATGTTTCTGTCGAACTCAGAAATTTGGACGGAATTTCGGACGGAACCCTTTATTTACTTCACGAGAGTAGCATGATCTTGTTCCGTCAGCCATGACTGGATAGATGTCCTAAGTAATTCGCAAATGTATTTTTCGGTCGCCCACACTAAGAATTGGATCTTTAACTTTCAGGAGAATATCACTTTTACAATTGATCATTCCAAGCCTCCTAGCCACTGAGTTACGGGCCCTTATGGACAGTTCTAGTACGAATTTTGAGAGCCTATTTTATTCCTAGATGTAAATATCACTATTTATTACTAATTATTATAACTGTATATTACTAATCGACAGAAACATTCTCGAGTTCAACAAGATAAACCCAAAGAGGTCAAGGGTTACATCGACTGAAACGTAGTGAAAATGACACTCAAGATGAGGTTAGTAGTCCGACGATTTCAAATAATACGAATAACCAATCCTCATCTAAAAAATCAGAAACGTAAAAATAATTGTTAATGTTTATTTTAAAATGTTATAGTTATACGCATATGAATATATTAACCTGCAGTAAATTGTATTAATAACAATTGTTATGATTATTACTATCGAAAGATATAAGTGATATAATATATTTTTACTTATCTATATTTTCAGATGATAAGTACATCAATTGTACAGACGCGTGCGATAAAATGTTCCAGAAGATGAGCGCAATCGAAAAGTTCAATGGCGGAAACAATGCTCTGGCTATGTTCACTGACTGCATGCAAAATTGTTTAAAAATATTACAATGAAGCAAGTTGGACGTGTATGAATATTTATGTTTTTTTTTCTTTCGTTTAACAAGCACAAATGAACCATCATAGTTGACTGTTACTTTAAATCTTTAATTCAAGTTAAAACTTATTTTCTAATTGTTTCCCAACTCTTTCAATAATAGTGCTGTCACAAAGAACCCCTACATAAGATTTTATGATCTTGTTTATCTATCAATTCTCCCTGCATAATTCAAGCGATATTTTTATAACGTGTTTAGGTATTTTAAAAAAATGTCTTTCTTTAAATTTTTGTCTTTATTTGCTTCCCCACGAGAGCAAAATATGACACAAGAGAACATGGTCTCCCCCACATGTTCCCCAAAAAAGGGCACTCTGCCAGGAGACAAAAATACAAATTACCGGAGTATAGAATGGTTTCACCTACATTAACTAAGGACAAATTAACTTACGTGTAGCATCAGAACAGATACTACACTTGGATCTGAGCCCGCAGGCCTTATATCTTATTCATTTTCTTAAATTTATTGAGAATTAAAAAAGAAAAATGAACATATTTTTCTGGCAACTGGTAAAATCTCAGTGGATCATTTTTCCCCCAGAATATTCACTATTTCGTACATGTTTAAGAAAATTAGGTTTGAAAACAAAAACTTTAAAATGCATTTGCGAATAATACGCAAAAATCATAATCCCTGCCTATTTGTCAGTATCTATTGAAGGAACTATTGGCAAAGTGTCTAATGGAACCTCAAAATTCAGCGATTTTCCGATACCGACATCGATTCTGATACCTGTAAAATTCTCGATTTTTCCGATTCCTAATTCCGATTAATCGTCCCAATATTTCGGCGTATAAGGCGTCAGATAAGACGAGGTACAAAATTGGAGCAAATTTTCATAAATTTATCATATATCGGTTGAATAAGACGACTGCTAAATCACGAAACTATGTTTGTTTAGCCTAGGCTAGAGATTGCAACAACCGGTATCTTATGAAATATTGGTTTTTGAAGATGATTTTTTAACTTTAAGGGTCTTCTTATACACCGAAATATACAGTGTATATATATATATATATATATATATATATATATATATATATATATATATATATATATGTATATATATATATAATGTGTGTGTGTTTTGTTAAATTCCAAAATTCAAGATTTTAGTTATTTTACGAATCATTTCTTTTAATTCGACACATTTATATATCCGTTCCGTTCGTGTGGGAACAACCGATATTTGTATGTAAATAATGGAATTTCTGCATCAGAAAAAAAAATTTAGTTTTATATTTACGTACAAAAAGATACTGAAACTTTCAAAATAGCACATATAAATAAATTGTTCCTTGAAATTAAAGCCCAAAGGCAATAGTCAAGTATTATAGTTCATTTGTGCTCCTAAACCAAAAGAAATATAAATTGTAACATGCTCCCCAGTCATATTTAATAACAGACTAACTAATCCTTTTATTAAATGAAATGATGTAATAAAACATTTTCAGCAAAATAAATACAGACGACATAATTACTTTTTCGTGTTTGACGTTTTTAACGAAAATTAAATTCGTTTTCATATTCTTGGTGTCGTTGTTTCTTGAATGTGTTTATTTTCATTTTTAAATTATGTTTGAAGTTTTCATTTTAATTTTTTATTCAATTTAACTTTTTACTATCATTTTTTATTTATGTATGTTATGCCGGCCTTCCTATGCATAAGGGAAATTTCACCGGTTCTCATTATATATATAGTGCCAGTAATGTCTACACCGGTGAGAGGGAGTGACAGTACTCCACTGCTTATCTGAGCGCTAGTCAATTATAACCATATACCTACCTTGTACCTGTGACGTTAATACACTTCGTTTGTTAAACCAATCTCGACTTGATTTTCTTCTTTTACTATTGTGCTACGACACAACAACAACGACGGAATCGAAACGATATCACTGCAAAGAATCAGCAAAAGTGATAGAAATACAAGGATTCGCGAGATTTTTACGGCAAAAACACCTTCGTCATTGCAAACAGATATTTGGATGTGTAAGGATTAATAGCAAATTAATTACTACAATAGTAATGTAACGATGTTAAAAAAACTAAAGACTTGCTGTCAAAAACACGAATAATATGGTCAATTATTAAAATAATTGAACAGACTGACACGAGTGTTTCGAAAAGAAAAGAATAAAAATGTTCACTGTTTTTTTTTATTTTTGCACAAGAAACCAGTTTGTTTTGTTTTGTTTTTGTTTTGTTTTTTCACGGTAAGAGTCCTTTTCTTCAGATTATGTGCACAGATTAACTACCACAAATTCGAGTCTTTATTTCTGATATTGGAAAAACACGTTGACTATTTATTATTAAAGCAAACATCAAATTTGACAAGAGAAGGAGAAACGGACTGTGAAAGAAAAAAAGAATATATATTCGTAAGCATTAATGTTTATAAAAGACCTGCTAAATTATCAAGTCATATTGTGCAAAACACAGAGGTTAAAAATAAAATAAATAATTTTCCCATACAAAAAAGACCAGTGAGTTGAACTTCCAAGAGACAGTTACGCTACTAACAGAACCGTTTTCTACAAAAAATATCTCTTTTTCACAGGTGATATAAGTGTATGAATGTCATTAGAAGAGAAGAAGACTACACTACTTATGCAAGTATAGTAAACAAGCATTGCGACGACTTTAAACTGGATGAATTATCATCAGATAATTTTAAATGTTTAGTTTTTGTGCAAGGGTTGGTCTTAAATAAAGACGCTGAAATCAGGCGTCGTGTTTAAAATAAACTTGAAAACAAGCCGAATTGAAAACAACAAAGCTTAGCGGAAAACTGTGAACGGTTTGTTGTGTTGAAACAGGACAGTCATGACATAGAAGGAAGCAAAGTATTCCACATTAAAAAGATCCATTAGATGAAAAAAATTACTTAAAAAATAACCAGAAGAAAAACAGGAAAAAGGTCAACCTGGACCGTGTTGGGGGTGTGGAGATAAACATTGGTGCAATGAGTGTCCCTATAAATTTAAACAGACATATTCTACCAGAAAGGACATAAGGCATCACATTGTAGGAAAAAAAATTTGGTAGAAAGAAGACATCCATTAAACTTACAAAAATTGAACCTGAAGAACGAAATATCCGGAAATATGTACAGGTTAAAATGTTTAAAAAAAAAAGTAAGACTACAACTTGATAGTGGGTCTGACATTTCCATTATTAATGTACAGAAGCTTGGGATGCCTGCTATGATTAAATCACATAAAACAGCGAGAAGCGTCAGTGGGGAAAAATCATCTTTGAAGGAGAATTATTCAAAATAAGACTGAAGAAGCAAAAAATTTTGCCACGCGGAATTAAATAACTTCTTTGGGACTGATCTGTTCGAAAAATTTAGACTATGAGATCTGCCTTTAAGCTCTTTTTACCAAAGACTTGAAGATTCGAATGTGGAGGCAGAAAAACTTAAGAGGGGGTTAAAAAAGAAATTTCCAAATGTATTTTCAGGCGGTCTTGGAAGGTGTACAAAAGCAGTAGCAAAATTTCAAGTCAAAGCAAATTAACAGCCAGTGTTCAGAAAGAAAAGGAACGTTCCATATGCAGCTATAGAACAAATAGTTGGTGAATTAGAAAGACTCGAAAACATGGGTGTCATTGAAAAAATTGACCATAGTAAGTAGGTTGCACCAACAGTTTACATTAAAAAGAAGAGCAAAGAGATTCGGGTTTGTGCCGACTTCTCGACCGGCTTGAACAGGGCATTACAAGAGCACCATTATCCGCTTCCGAGCCCTGAAGAAATATTTGCGAAAATGAGTAGAGGGAAGTATTTTTCTAAAATCGACCTCAGTGACGCATATTTCCATGTTCCAGTCGATGAGGAGTGTTCAAATCTGCTATGTATCAATGCCCATAAGGGATTGTACAAGTTTAACAGACTTCCTTTTTAGGGTCAAAGTCGCCCCTGCGATTTCTCAGCAAATTATGGACATTATATTAAATGGGTTGTATTTCGCAGTAGGGGACCTGGACGATGTGTTAATGAACAGCACAAGAAAAGAACACAGTATTCGAAAGGATCCAGGATTATGGATTTAAACTAAAACAGGAAAAATGTACGTTTTTCATGAGGAAAATAAAATACTTGGGGCAAATCATCGATGAACATGGAAGAATGCCGGATCCAGATAGATCGAGTGCAATAAGGGGCATGCCTGCTCCAGAAAATATTGCGTCTCTACAAAGTTCCTTACGATTGGCGAATTACTACAATGTATTCGTGCCAAATATGCATAAACTAAGATTACCCTTAACTGAACTGTTAAGGAAGGACCAAAAATGGGTCTGGACGCAAGAGTGCGAAGAAGTATTTCAGGAAATTAAAGATATATTAACGTCTGACTTGTTTCTGGCACACTATTATCCCAAGCGTGATATTGTAGTTGCAAGCAATATGTATGCCCCTATGGCATGGGAGCATGCATATTACGCAAAATGGATGATGAAAAAGTAAAACCCATAGCTCATGCATCCCGGACACTTTTTCCAGCTGAAAAAATTACTCGCAAATTGAGAAAGAAGCGCTAGCCATTATATTCGCGGTAAAGAAATTTCATCGTTTCCTACGCGGTAGGCAATTTCTGTTACAAAAAGATCACAAGCCATTATTTACGATTTTCGGATCGAAAAAGGGACTATCACAGCATATGGCGAATAGACTCCAAAGATGGCGTACCATGGTTATGAACTACAATTTTCAAATGGAGTATGTACCATCTAAAACACTTGGTCATGTAGACGTGTTATCAAGTTTATTACCTAAGCAGACAGACCATTGGAGAATATGGTAATAGCAGCTATTCAAGCGGAATTTGAGGTAAAAAAAAATATTTTATGTGACACGATAAGAGAACTTCCAGTAACGCTTGATGAAATTAAGAGTAAGGCAGAGGTAGACGAATTTATTATAAGCACGAAAGAAAAAATCAACAATAACCAACTGGATGAGGGAATCTATTCAATTTGCGATAACGTCCTGTTATATAGCAGCAGGGTGGTAATTCCTGCAACACTACAGAAAAGAATTCTCAAGGAATTCCATGTAGGACATCCAGGTATATCAAGAATGAAAAGCCTTATGCGCTCTTTCGTTTTTTTGGCAAAACATGGATAAGAATAGTAACTTCTTGTATGAACTATTCGCTAGGTTTGGGGTAGTAGACTGCATTGTCACAGATAATGGTACGCAATTCACGTCTACTGAATTTAAACATTTTTGTGAGGATCATCTAATCGAGCATATAACCATTCCACCACACCATTCGAGAAGTAACGGGCAAGTGGAGAGGTTCGTTGATAGATTCTAGAAAGCGCTGGAAAAAAGCTAGTGCATCACCGACGCTTAAGTCAATCCAACAGTTTTTACAGATTTACAGCGTCATGTCGAATGCAATCATCGAAATGTCGAAGACACCTGCTGAGGTCATGTTCGGACGCAATGTTAGATCGATTTTCCACAAGTTGTTACCAAACTAGGGTAGGCCAAACCTAAAAAAAAAAACGATAACAAAAAAAGCGGTATAAAGTTGGCGAAAGTCACAAAAATAATAGGACTTTCTGGAAGTCCGGCATTGTTGAAAACCAAATAGGCAACATGGTCTATATGATTAAGGGACCAGATTTCATGCACAAACGTCACACTAATCAAATGCGGAAAAGATACTCGAACAGTGAGGTGACCAGATCGCCCGAGGAAGACATCATGTTTGATACGTTTCAGGTGCCCATAGGTGCCTAAGAATAGGAGATCAACTGAGTTGGTTAGGGTGAACCCAAAACAAATGTTATTAATCCCCAGACGGGATATTTTCGAAGGGGGATGTTTCTATGCATAAGGGAAATTACACCGGTTCTCACTATATATATATAGTGCCAGTAATGTCTACACTGGTGATAAGGAGCGACAGTACTCCACTGCCTAGATGAGCGCTAGTCAGTTATACCCGTATTCCTACCTTTGTACCTTTGATGTTAATACACTTCGTTTGTTGAACCAACCTCGACTTGATTTTCTTCTTTTACTATTGCGTTACGACACAACAGTGTATATATTTATTTATTAGCAGCGTCTATATCTTAGTTTATCGCGTTTAATTTTGAAATATTAATAGTGCTCGATATACAAAAATCATAAAGGCCGGGAGAGCATAGAGGATTATTTATTTACCCCTCAGGGCAGAAAGATGTGATACAAGGGACATAAACTAAAATTGAAGAGCTAGCGCCCAATAGTAAATGCACTTTAGCCTGCAAAAATACCTTGACAGACCCATAGTGTCACCTAAGGCGATTAGCCTTAAACTAACACCTTCTTTAATATGGAAGGCAAACACTGAGCATGTAGATATCATAAAACTGCAAAGGACCAACAATATACTGCAGTCAACCGGAAAAAGCCATTTCAAAATGGCTCCGTTGCTGAAGGAAAAAATAACGAATTAGAATCCTGTTAATCATAAAAATGAGACAGTTGTTATATATATATATATATATATATATATATATATATATATATATATATATATATATTGAGATAATAAAAATCTCAATAGAATAGATAAAGTAATTAAACAAACAAGAAAAATGGATGATGAAAATAAAAATTGAATATATTACAATATTTATTAATCTATCAAAACATTAAAACAAAATATTATAATAAAGAAAAATATTTAACCCATGAATTTTCAAATATGGAAACTTTTAATCAGAGTATTAACAGTAAAATATGTATCACCGATTAGCGTAAATTTGAAAAAATATATATAAAAAAAACATTTTTCAATGGAATAAAAGAATGAAAATAAAAATCAAATAATTATTCAATTAATAAATGAATCAGTTAATGACCTTGTACTCCATAATGAAGAATCTCGAATCCGCAGTCTGGATGGATGCATGAAATTGAAATCCAAAAGTTTAATCTAATTTGAAGAATAAATCCATGAAGTAGTTCCAAACAGAAAAAAATGCAATTAAACACACACACACACACACACACACACACACACACACACACACACACACACATTCAGCTTTATATTATATATATATGCGCACGTGTGTGTGTGTGTGTGTGTGTGTGTGTGTGTGTGTGTGTGTGTGTGTGTGTGTGGTCACGAATAGGCTCCTATATGGTTGACTATTTTAAAAAACTGATTACATATAATGATAAAAGATGTATCGAGACACAGGAATGGGTATGTTTGATCTGGCAGAACGGTGGTTCATCAAAATTGTGGGGTCTGCGTTCGCGCCTGGTCCACAAAGTATGGAAAAAAAAAATTTAAAAATTAAAAAAAAAACGTTTACAAGTGTTTTTGATATAGATGTACATAATAATACTTTGATAAGTATGTTTTAACTTAAATAGGGATGGGATAATAAAATTGTGGGGTCTACGTTCGCGCCTGGCCTCCATAGAATGGAAATAGGCACAAACTTTAATAAAGACTTTTCATATCTATCTACGTAAGTATACTTTGATAATTATGTTTCAGTTTGAAGAAATATGGTATAATAAAATTATAGGGTGTTCGTTCGCACCTGACCTCCACATAGAATGGAAATATGTCACAAAGTTTAACAAGGTTTTTTTAATATAGATCTACAGAATATTGTGATAAGTGTTTCAGTGTGAACAGGTATGGTATAATAAATTATGGGTTTTATCTATTTTATTTTTCCTTTTATCATATTTTGCTTTGGTTTTGATACCCCCCCCCCAAATTCGAAGCTATATCTTTACAACCCTTCCTTTTCATGGCCTATCATACTTTCATAAATCAGAGTCCATTTTTTGTAGGCTGTTTTTGAACCCAATCAACGACGGGTACTTTTGCTAGTATATATATATATATATATATATATATATATATATATATATATATATATATATATATATATATATACTAGCATGGGGGTACACGGCGTAGCCTGGGTTGACATAAAGTTCCGTTTGAAGCCCACCTGTATACCAATCATTTTCATCATGGGCAACGTGGATACCCCCACAACAAAAATAAAAGAACGGATGAAAATATGCAAATGTAATGGCCCAAAAAAGAAGTACATTTGCACCGATTTTCTCCGGCTAAAAGTAACATATAAAGTTTTGTATGGGTTCGAATATCCTATGTATTTAGTTTTATGTCTGTAGACCAAAAACTGACAAAAGAGTTTGGTAGGCAATTTTTTTTAAACAAATATATATATACGCATATATAAATATATATATATAGAAAGAGGTTTGTGTTTACTATAGAATTTTTACACAAATATTACGCAAATATAAATCATATAGAATATTTGCATGAACATAATTACACGTAATAGTTAACTAAAGATGATCATCCCATACGAAAACCGAAAAATTAATAGGGAATTAATTAAAATGAATGCTTTAAAATATGCAAATTAGCTAGATCTTTTGAAACGAATACAATTCATGAGGCATATATAACAAAGTTGTATTTTCTTTTTAAATAAATAAAAAGGGTTTTTATATGAAACTAGTATTTCAGCCCGGCGTTTGGATGTGTATGTTGGTGCAAAAAAAGAAAGTGGTATTAGGAAGGCAGGCTCGAACCCGTAACGCAAAGGAGAAAAAGAACGGGGTAAAACCTAACGTCTATGCTGTTGCGACCACCGCCAAACCGGAAGCGACATTTTTTAAATTAAGTCTAGACAATCTAAAGGAGAAGATAACTTTCAAAAATATCGGCGAAAAAAGTGACCCCTCCCCCTGTAGAAAAGTGCCTAGTTGAAGGTGAAGATATTAATGTTTTTAGCCAATATTTCGATATTTGTCGTATGAAAGGTCGAACTTTAAAATGATACTGATCTTGGTAAAATCCGTCACCTCTATTGAAAGTTTAAGGCAGACATGCAAACAGACATACATACATACATTTATATATTGGTAACTAAAAATTTTCGACCCAAACTGATGAAAAAGCTTGCCTTATCTCTGAATACCCTTTATGTAAAATTTCAAATATTTAGACCAGAAATTTAGATCAATTTTTTTAAAACTTTGAGCCCTACTATGACCCCTTAAATTTTATTGTTTTGGGCTCAAATCAAGTTATCAAGTTAGATCCATGTCAAAGGAACCTATATCTAAAATTTCATGTGCGTAGACACAAAATTGTTGGAGGAGTTTGGTAGAGTTCTCAAAGGTCAAATCGTTGAACTTTGACCCCTTAATCGCCAAATTTCTGGCCAAAAACCGATCACATCGATTTTCACAAATCTCAATACCCTATACATCAAATTTCGAGTCTGTAGATTAAAAATTGACAGAGTTATTGCATAGGGAAATGTACACAGACACACACACAGACACACACACACACACACGTTCACTTTTGTATATATATAGATTCAATAAACAAAAAAATATTACAGGAGTATAGAAGATAGCTCAGTCAGTTGTGAAAAAAGCCGTTGTAGTAATGGACTATACTCTGTTAGCTTTGGTGCCGATTAAAAAAATTCGTCCCTTATATTACATTATGCTGCCCTGTATAATTTTGAGATGTATGTACTTTATATATATATATATATATATATATATATATATATATATATATATATATACGTGTGTGTGTGTGTGTGTGTGTGTGTGAAGGGTATATATATATATACATATATATATATATATATATATATATATATATATATATGTGTGGGGGGGCAAGAAAAATCGAGTTCAAAGTCTATACTTTTTGTTATAGTTTAGTTATATTACGAAGGTAAGAAAAACACCAATTTTATTATACATCCTATATATATATATATATATATATATATATATATATATATATATATATATATATATATATATATATACTTTTTGTTTAAATAAGTATTCTTAATCTCCATCATACAAGTAAATACTGAAAATAAAATTTAGCTCAATGATTAGAATGTGCTGCTGCCATTGCGCAGAGAAACCATTATTCCCACTGCTTTCAGCGAAATAGATGTAATGAGACTAAAGACACCTTTAGAACTACCAGCAACCACTGTAAAAGAGTAATAAAGAACGCGAGAGAGTTGTATACTCAGCCTGTCAAGTCCAAAGCAGCTGAGTTTTGGCGAATAATAAACAGGTTCTGGAGCAGAGATGTCTCCTCTATCCTAATCATCAGTAATGTTCCTGAAGTAATTTCATCAGCCAAAACCAAACCCTTTACCAAAATCTTTGCAGAAAATTCTACCCTATGCGATCAGGGTCGCCTAACCCACGTATTTCCTCTTGCGTCTGAAAACACAATATGTGATATTCAAATAACTGTGCGTGATGTTGCCATGGTTATAAAAAATCTCGATTCCAATAAAGTAACTGACCCCGATGGCATTCCAGTTATAGTGCTCAAAAAGATTCAACCAGAACTAGCCCTCATACTTACAAAGCTGTCTAAGTGTTGTCTTAAAGGGAAATGCTTTCCAACACCCTGGAAAACCTCATCATTCTGCCCTCTCAGTAAAGACCAATCAGTCTCTGGTGCGTCATGAGTAAGTTACTGGAATCTGTTAAATAGAGAAATAGTCAACCACCTCCACAGAAACAACCTCCTCAGTGACATGCAATATGCTTTCCGTTCTGCTAGATCTACAGCTGATATGTTAACAGTAATATTAGTGAATCTCTCGACGCGGGCCGCATTTCTAGGGCAATTGCTCTTGACATATCAAAGGCTTTTAATAAATTGCTCTTGACATATCAAAGGCTTTTTAATAAAGGCCTATTACACTAGATCTCAAACTACGGAATAGCTGAAAATATCATCTCAATCTGATAGGTTTACATGAGTAGTGGGTGATCAGAAGCTCATAGTATTAATGCTGGCGTCCCTCGGGGTTTCATCCAGGGCCCAACCCTCTTCCTGGTCTTCATCAACGATCTCCCAAATCACATTTTTAAATCATTCGTAGACATTTACGCAGACGACACTACTATCTATGGCAACAAATACCGGAAATGGTCAAGATATCTCTGATATTCTCTTTCCTCTGATCTTGAGCACGTGGTACGATGGGGGAAAAGGGTGACTGGTTAATTTAATACATCTAAAATCAAGCTTCTATCTTTCTATCATCAACGCTCTGACCCACATCTGACCCAATTGAAATGAATGGCTCTCGCCTTGAGGACGTTCCATGTTTACATAAGCTTCTTGGTCTGACCTTCACTCCTAATCTTAAATGGAGCACATACATCAAATCCGTTGCCAAAGTCGCTGGAAAAATGGTTAGATCATTCTACCGCTCCATTAGATATCTCAGTGCCGATGCAATTCTCTACCTGTATACGAACCAAGTATGCCCTAGGGTGGAGTACTTTTGCCATATCTGGGCAGGAGCTGTTCAGAGCAGTTCAAAACCGACTTTGTAATTTACTAGACGATGCCTTTTTCTCTTCTCTGCAACCTTTTTTCCAACAGAAAAGAAACTGCGAGCACAATCGTTATTTTCATGGCAAGTGTTCAACTGAGCTCACATCTATGGTTCCTCCTTGCCAATCTTTCACAAAAAACACTCGTCTAGCCAAAAAACACTAATAAATTCACCCACCCTCTTTTTTTACATGGAGGTCACAACTTATCAAGGCCCGAAAGTCACTCGGGGATAAGGGTTATTGCGTGTACAGTAAACAATGAGATAGTATCGTAGTAATCATTAGTGTTGCATATTTGATAGGAATTTGTTTATGTCAGGAATTTGTTTATGTTGGACTTGAAGACATCCAAGTTGTAGTCAGGTGGGACAGAGGCAAACGGAAGAGAGTTCCACAGTCGTGCACTTCCAAGAAAGAAGCTCTGCTCATGGAATCTACGTTTGGATTTAGGCACAGATAAAGAGTGGGAAAATTAATGACAGTAGTTTCAGCTAGACGGGTATTTTTCGTGAAAGATTGTGGGACCAGAGATTGGAGCTCAGACGAGCACTTGCCATGGAAATAACGATAAAACAAAGACAGGCTCGCAACTTCTCTTCTGTGGGAGAGAGGCTGTAGGGAAGAGAAGTACTCCATCCTTGGACGTACTTGGCTTTTATACAGATAGAGAATTGCATCAGTAGTGAGATATCTACTGGAGCGGTAGAAGGATCCCACCATTTTCCCAGCGTCCTCGGCAACGGACCTGATGTACGTGTTCCATTTCAGATCAGGAGTAAAGGTCAAACCCAGAAGCTTATCAAAACATGGAGCCTCCCCAAGACGAGAGCCATCCATTTCAATTGATGCCAGATGGTGATCAGAGCGTTGATGATGTAAAGATAGAAGCTTGGTTTTGGATGCATTAAAAGTAACCAGCCACCTCTTCCCCCACTGTACCACGCGCTCAAGATCAGAGAAGAAAGAATCAGAGAGAACTTTGTCATTTACGGCCTTTGATGTGTTGCCATAGATTGTCGTGTCATCAGCATAGATGTCAACGAATGATTCAAGTATGTGTTTTGGGAGATCATTACTGTAGATCAGGAAAAGAGTTGGGCCCAGGATGGACCCCTGAGGGACTCCAGCATTAATACTGTGGGCTTCTGATTTCTGCCCATCAACCACTACTCTTATGAACCTATCGGAGAGAAATGATTTAATAATTGAGTAAACATTTCCAGTTATACCGTAGCTGAAAATCTTGTGAAGTAGGCCCTTATGCCATACCTTATCGAAGGCCTTCGATATGTCAAGGGCAATTGCCCTGGAAAGGAAGCCTTTGTCAAGAGATTCACTAATCCTATGAGATATAACCGTTAGCACACCTGCGGTAGATCTTGCGGTGCGGAAACCATATTGCATGTCACTAAGAAGGTTGTTTCTGCTGAGGTGGTTGACTACTTCTTTATTTAATATGGATTCCAACAACTTACTTCTGACACACAGCAGACTTATTTGTCTGTACTGAGAGGGAGATGAGTTTTCGCCTGAATTCTTAAATACAAGGCATACTGATGAGGTTTTCCAGGGTGTTGGAAAGCACTTCTCCTTAAGGCAACGCTTAGACAGTTTTGTAAGTCTGGGGGCAAGTTCTGGTGGAAGCTTTTTCAGCACTATAACTGGAATGCCGTCAGGGCCAGTTGCTTTACTGGAATCAAGATTCTTGATTAGCTTGGCGACCTCACGCACAGATATTTGTATTGTTGCATAGCGTGTTGTCTGTTATAGGAGGAAATACGGGGAGTTGGTGCCCTTCGTCGCTTAGGGTAGAATTAGCTGCAAAGTTCTTGGCAAATAGTTTGGCCTTGTCTGATGCTGACGAGATTACCTCAGGTCCATTGATGATAGTTGGGATAGAACGCACGCTTCTGTTCAGGATCCTGTTTGCTATTTGCCAAAACTGGTGGGAACCAAGCCGCTTCTCAGCTACTTTGGATTTAACGGATTGAGCATATAGCTCTCTTGCATTTTTAGCAAAACTTCTTTCCGATAACTTCCCGTCCGTGAAACTCTGTTCCGTAGGTCTGCTTTTCCAGCTGACTACAATATTGTGGTCTTCAATCCAACGTAAACAAGTTCTTATTGAACCGTCCTTGTAAATAATCTAATTATACCAAATTTTCTCCACAACCTATTATTACTCAACTGTCCAAATGACTACAATAAACACATTAACTCTTATCCCCGAGTGGCTTTGTAAAAAGGTCATAAAACCTAAAAAAAAGCTCATATTTTATAATTCAGTAAAATACACAATTTATGACAAAATTAATATTACTTATCCTTGTATACAAATATCAGTTATTTTTGCGTGCATATGTTTCATTCGTTCTTTTCGTTTCTTTCGCTCTTTCTATTTATTTATTTCCTTCATTCTTTTTTAACTTTTCACATTCTACTTATTTCTTCTACTTTCTTTCGTTTTTCCTTCTGTTTTTTTTTCTTTCTCTTTCTTTTTTTCTTTCTTATTTTCTATTCCTTTATTTCATTCGTTCTTTCGTTTTCCCCTTTCTTCCTTAATATTAATATCTTTCATTCGTTCTTTCTTTCTTCATTCTACTTATTCCTTTCTTTCATTTTTTTTTCTTACTTATTGTTTCATTATTCTCTCTCTTTCTTTTTCTTTCTTCTTTCATATTCATTTAATATATAAACATTTTCCTTTTCTTTCTTTTTCTTTCTTCTTTTCGTTCTTTTTATGTATAAACATTCTTTTTTTTTTCTTTCTCTTCTTTCATAAGACCACATACTTTTTTTCTTTTTTATCTTGCCTTCATTCTTTCTGCTGGTTTTGCAAATTGTCATAAGTTTCGCCGACCAAAGAGGGTGTCACATTCCCGCCGATGACAGCGTGGGATTTTGACTTCGTAATGAACAAAACACAATAAAATTAAATAATAATAAAAAATACATAAAATGCAACAAAAACTTTCGGTACAGCATACACAGCATTTTAGTTTGTAAATTATTATGTTCTGTGTATTTTGACTCAATTATTCATGTTTTGTTCATTTAAATACTCATTAAAATAGTCCAGCCTAAACAAATCGCTCATTGAACTGACGTACGTGTTGCAAACGTATACCATTTTTTTTTTGCTTATTAGATAAAATCAGATGGTTGGTATTTTTATGAAGTATACTTATTGCTAAGTGTTTACAAAATTTTGACTGGTTTCATCATCTTTGACGTTGTTACCAAAACGTGTTACAAGACAATTTAATAAATGAGGTGAACGAATGCCACATGTTCTGAACAATGGAATACGAACAGGTCTACAACGAGAGTCGTGTTGGAATGAAAAATTGGAGTGACAGGGTGAAAAAAGTGTCTTCAATCTAATACAGTGGTCGCCAACCTTTTTGGGGGGTGGGTGGGAGGGGGTGCACTTCTCAAGAAATTTCCCTCAAACCTCACCCCCGTGAAGTTTTTATTGTGCTTAAAGATAAGTTTTACGAATTTCGACTAATATTTTATTTAAAAAAAAAATATCGTAATTTTATTCTTCCAATGCGCCTAAAAACAATGCTTAACCCTCAAATGAAAGCAAAAGAAAAGAAAATAATAAACACAAAGGAGAAAGATATAGCGAAACCCTTTCTTTTTCTAAATTTTTCTCGTGCCCCCTAGAACAATGACGGAAGTTCAAACATTCCAATCAAAAAAAAAAACCCACCCTATCTACCAAGCTCTACGTCACGCAAAATAGACAAAGCAAGCTAAATCTGTTGAGCAGTCAGACTGACAATAATGAATGAGAGCTTTTTGAAAAATGTGCAAAAAAATCTTCTTTTAAATATACTGAAAACGGAAAAAAAACGGATGCGATTTGTACTTAGACTAGCAGTTCAGTTCGGCTTTGCTGGGGCGCTATGTACTGTTTATAACTTGCCCTACGTGTGAATACTCTTTATGTAAATTTTCAAATGTTTAGATCAAAAATGGTGTCATTTGGTAGAGACCGCAGAGGCAATTTTTTTTTTAGCTTTGACCCCAATTTTGACTCCTTAAAATTTATTGTTTTGGTCTCAAATAAAAATAAAATGTTTTACCCATGTCCAAATCATACATCTAAAATTTCAAGTGTTTAGACCCAAAATTAGCGGAGAAATTTGATAGAATCTGCAAAAGTCAATTCTTTAAGATTGCCTTTTCGGCAGCCAAATTTTCGCACCAAAACTGATTAAAATGCTTGCCGCATGTCTGAATACCTGTTATGTAAAATGTTCAAATCCTTAGACCAAAAGCAAAGGTCAAATCTTTTTAATTTTGACTCCTTGACATCTCAAATTTTCAACCCAAACCAATTTAAAAGCTTGCCCTATCTCTGAATACTCTTTATGTAAATTTTCAAATGTTTAGACCAACAATTGGCTAAGTAATTTGGTAGAGACCGCAGAGGTCAAATTTGTTTTTACATTTTAACCCCGATTTCGACCCCTTAACATTCGAACAGACACAGACATTTTCAATTTTATATATATATATATATATATATATATATATATATATATATATATATATATATATATATACTAGCAGTTCAGTCTGGCTTTGCCCGGGCCCTATGTACTGTTCATAACTTGCCCTACGTGTGAAAACACTTTATGTAAGATTTCAAATGTTTAGACCAGAAATAGGCTGAATAATTTGGTAGAGACCAGAGAGGTCAATTTTTTTAAATTAGACCCCAGTTTTGACCCCTTAACATTTATTCTTTTGGTCTCAAATAAAAAAAAAACAAAGTTTTACCCATGTCCAAGTTACCTACATGTAAAATTTTAAGTCTTTAAACTCTACATTGGCGGAGAAATTTGGTAGAATCTGCAAAGGTCAACTCTTTTAACTTTGATGTTTTGGCAGCGTTTTCGTCCTAAAACTGATTAAAATGCTTGTCGCATATCTGAATAACCGTTATGTATAAATTTCAAATGTTTAGACCCAAAATTGGCTGAGTAGTTTGCTATACACTGCAAAGGTCAAATCTTTTCAACTTTGGCCCTTTGGCAGCTTAAACCTTCGACCCAAACCGATTAAAAAGCTTGTCCTATCTCTGAATACCCTTTATGTAAAATTTCAAATGTTTAGATCAGAAATTGGCTGAGTAATTTCGTAGAGACCACAGAGGTCAAATTTTTTTAAACTTTGACCGCAATTTTGACCCCTTGCCAATTATTTATTTATTATTTATTTATTTTATTATTTATTTATTTATTTATTATTTTTTATTTTTTTGGCTCATGGCAAATTAAAAAGTTTGATCCATGTCCAAGTAACCTACATTTAAAATTTTAAGTGTTTAAACCCAAAATTGGCGGAGGAGTTTGGTAGTATTTTCAAAGGTCAAATCGTTGAACTTTGACATTTTACAGCCGAAAACCGATTAAATTCCCAAATCTCGAGTCTCTAGATCGAACATTGACAGAGTTATTAAGTAGGGAAATGTACACAGACACAGACACACACACACACACACACACACACAGTCGGAAAAGGTGAAAGTAGGACCACGACGACTTGGTGAGAATAAGAAGAACATTTATATCAAGCAAGGGTTAGTGATACAGAAAAGGTTAGTAAGCCCGAAGGGAGTCGTCTCTGTACGACATCCGGATAGCTCTTATTGAGCGGTCTAGACTTGCTGATTATATGCCTAATGGACAAGCCCATCTTAGCGGTTATAAGGGTGTGTATGTCCCCCACAACAATACCCCAAAGAATTTTTCATGCTATCAAAAGCAGTGGAGGTAAAACTCATTATTAAGCTTGATTGTTGAATGTTTTCATAAACTTTTCACACTCTTTTTGTACAATTTAATAGAATTTTTGTATCTGGTCTTATAATTTTGATCACGTGAAAAAGCCTAATTTAATAAAAATGTAAATTTTAAAAATAAATCTTTGGAATGTAGGTTTTACTTTCCATAACCTTTTAGATTGTAGTACTGGTAACCTTAAGTCGGAAGAGTTTAAAATCTATCCTTAAAAAACTATTTTTTTAAGGATTTTTAAGTGGTCTTAAATTTTTGATCAGCAGTGTATGTATATATATATATATATATATATATATATATATATATATATGTGTGTGTGTGTGTGTGTGTGTATATGTATATATATGTGCGTGTAAATATATATGCATATATGTGTGTATACATATGTATGTGTATATAGATGTGTACACATATGTATGTGTATATAGATACATATATGTGTATATATAATGTGTATATATATGTATATATATGTGTGTATACATATGTATATATATATATATATATATATATATATATATATATATATATATATATATATATATATATATATAAAAGTTAAGAGTAAACGTTCTGTATTAAAAAAAAATGATAATATTTGAAAATACTGACTGAAAAGTTTTATTTATTATTAAAAGAATTAACTCTTAAAAATTCTCATGTACAAATTATGTTTTACGATTTAAAACAACTAAAAAAAATAAAATTGAATTTACAACGTGAAACTAAAGCGTCTCTTTTACTTATTACGTAAACATATTTATTAGTTTTTTAAAAAATACATGATACATATTGAAAAGATAACAATATCGCCAAAATCCTTCGAAATACTGACTGAAAGGTTTTATTTGTTATCAAAATCTACAGTCTCTTACCCCTCGCAGAAATATTGCATCTCTTTGCTATAATTAACCCGACTTCATTTGCACACTCTCAATGTAAATACTCACGTCCCACCCGATTAGTAGCAAAATTCCACCTTTCACTATAGAAATGTAAATGTAATGTGAACAAACATCTCTAAATGATAGAAAACATTTTTTCTAATGGCTTCTTTCCTCATATTGCTTGCATTTGGAATTCCATTCCTACTGCTTGTTTCATGACTGTACCAACATGCAGAAATGTAAATGTAATGTGAACAAACTCTCCACTTAAAGATGTCCTCTATAGATATGGTCCCTATCACAGTTCGATCTAATAAACTCGTATAGCTATCCAACGTTGCTTGAGGACACAAAAATAAAGAAGTTAAAAAGTTTATGTAATATTTTTTTTTATTTCTACCATTTTTCTTTTCTTTGCCCCCTACCTTCCATCCTAATCTCTTTTTAACGTATTTAAAAATAATCATAAAAATGTAAAGAAATCTCCCGAGTTTTCAGTTTTAAAGTTACTGCTAAGAAGTTATTGTTTTAAAGTTAATGGCTAAGAAGAGGACACTTGAACAGAACATAGAAGCTGCACAGCACAAGCCAGGAAGAATACAAGAGCAAAGACAAGAGAAATGGCTGCTTGGAGAAAGCAATACACTGGGAACTCTGCAAATAACTGTTTTTCGAACATACAGACAAACGGTACAGAAATAAATCTGAAATCGTACTGGAAAACAAAAGCCACAAAATCCTTTGGGGCATGGAAGTACAAAAAGATAAGTTCAGCCAAGCCATAGGACGTCATAATAATTGACAAGAAAAAAAAAAAAATTAACTAATTTAAAGTTTTACCGTCACAGCAAACCACAGAGTGAAGATCAAAGAAATGGAAAAACGAAGCAAATACGCAGAACTTGTCAGAGAATTGGAAGAAATATGAAACATAAAGAAAGTCAATATATTACTGATAACAGGAACAGTAAGTACAGCCTCCACACACCCCAAAAAATAGAGAAAAATATTAAAATTTGGAATCAAGGAAAAGAAAGACTATACAACGAAATGATAAAAATAGCTGATATCTTAAGGAAATACCTCGAATGCGGAACTGGTGTAATCCTGAGAGTTCATTTAGAAACGTTGTTTTAATTTGAATAAAATAAAATACGCATTAAGTATACGTTTCTATATGAACTCTCATGCTTGACGTTATTCTCGCGTTGCCTACGCACAGTTCAAACATTTCAAAATACAACCGCTAGAAACAACGCGCGGCTCTTTACAAACACACTTCTTTTTCCAACTTTACAACATGGCAAGGAAGAAGAAAAGGAAAAAAAAGAAACAAAACAACACACTGAAGATGGAGCATACCTCTTAAATATATTTGTGATAAATTTCAAACAAGTAAAACATTTGTTTATTTTCCTAATATTACGTTGTCATTTAGTTTCAAGCGCACTTGATGCATATTTTATTTTATTCAAATTAAAACAACGTTTCTATATGAACTTTCATCTCATCTTTGACAAAAAAAGGTTGTCGGTATTTTCGACTATTAAATTAGACAGTCTGCAGTCTCGTGCTGTATCCACTACGAGAGTATAAATGTCGCAGTTTTATAATGATTAGAAGAGTCCATTACGACTGAACGGGTAAGTCCCCATAATAGGAATTAATCCACATAAACTACAGCTAATAGATAACCAGGCGGAAACTGCAACAGAATAAAACAAAAAAAGGAAAACCACAAGAACCCAAGGAAACTGAAACAGCAAGAAATCTCATAAACTGTGCTCCCCCATTAAAAGAAAAAGACACATCAGCCTCGGCTGATACTACACAACACAAAATAGTTGTGAAGGGTTAAGGAGAATAGAAGAAGCGAATATATATATATATATATATATATATATATATATATATATATATATATATATATATATATATATATATATATACTATCAGGGTGACCCGACATTGACCGGGATTGAATGAAGATCAACGAATGTTTCATACTCCCATATTTTTTGTCATCGAAATCGGTAAAATCGCTAATTTTTTAATCAAATCGATTGATTGCCTGTTTTAGTTGGGGACCCATCACGGTGCCCCGAGAGAAAGCTCACATGCCTCTCGCAGTGACTTAGTTCACATTACATTGTAGTTTGTATTGCACTATAGAGAACCTAGTGTTAGTTTTAGAAAATTATTTTCATATATAATGGCTTGAATTAAAGTTAAAAATGCAAAAGTCAAGTATCAGAAAAAAACATACAAAACCTAAGAACACTGCCACAGCAAACGAACTCACAAACACGGAAAAAGTTATTTTTATTTGTAATAGTATATATATATATATATATATATATATATATATATATATATGTATATATATATATGTGTATATATATATATATATATATATATATATATATATATATATATATATATATACTGGCACCTTTCCCAATGGAGACCAATGGCCGCTGCCAGCGAGAAATCAATGGTAAACAGATGTTGCGATAACGCAAATTTATTTGCGAATGTTATCGAAAGAGGGGAAGAGTACTGGAAATCTGGGGATACTTGTTGTCACTCAGCTTCCAAGGAACACCATAGGTTGTTTTCAAGGAAAGATCTTTGATGACCTGTGTGAAAGCGCCTTGTGAGCCAATAATAATACGTTAAAAATTCAGTCTAGGAAAAATATCTAAATATTACAACGCATTGAATTGATATCATTAATGACTACTGCCAGAAGAAACCGTAGTGTTTACACTGCGAACCTATACTCTTCCTTTGAGAATGTACAACTCTCGATAATAATTATTTGAAAAATGTACTTGAAAACTTATCCTAAAAAATGTACCGCTTATTTATTTTCCAACTCTAATTGCAACCCCCAATGAGGTTATTCACTTACAAGGGCGGTGTTCATAAAATCAACACGTTTCTTTCGCAACTAATATACACAAATAAAATGTTGACATTATATTGTAAGGAATTGTAATTACAATGTAAGGAAACAGCATCGGTCCATAAAATATGACCACAAAGTGAAAAGTGTCCAATTTGAATTGAAACTCTACCATTTAACACTTCACTCAATAAATGCTGGGCCTGGACCTACAGCTAGCGTCACTATAAAAAGTCCATATGATTTTCATAAAGTACTAATCTTCAAATGACACGGGTCAAAATTTAATGACACCTGACACTTTGGTATACCTACGAAGACGGAATATATGTTATTTACACCGCAGAGTTTCAAAGTATGCCTACTTCTCATCAGAGGAAAGATAATAATGATATAATGCGTTTTTAAGCATAAAATAAAAAGGTTTTAAAATTGCATAGCAAATTGGAGGAGCTATGTATATATATATATATATATATATATATATATATATATATATATATATATATATATATATATATATATATATATATCTTATTCAGTCTGGTTTAATTAAACCCCCAGACTTAAACCTGGGTATTTCCATGCCCCAGCCTTTTTTAAGCTATGCACCTAGGGAATGAAATCTCTGATGAAAAACCTTAGGTCTGTCGTTCATGCTATCTCTGACAAACTTTTGCACCGATGGTGTGTTATCAGCAGTTCCAAAAAGTATGGATGTTGCTACACAAGTCTTCATAATTATAATCAAAGCTTGTGTGGGTTTTCTGGCAAAAAAAAAAATTGTTTCAATAGCTTATGTGTGTTCGTCATAAATTCTTCATGCAAAACAAGTCCATTGCGAAGGCGACATAGTCAGGAAAGGGATATTGCTGGGGGTCTTTAGTTGGATCACGGCACATTGGCAGGTCGATGGGTAATGGTCGTTCTCGCACAAAATCTGTGAGCCATTGTAAGGTTTGTGTACTCCATCGGTGATAAAGCAGTACTTTTTAGGATTAACACTGCTTTCCCTCTTATTTGGGGATTGGACGAGAAAAGGAACCCTCAACATTCCATGCTCACATCAACCTTGGTAGCCAGCTGCAGTTGTCTGGGTATGCAATCACGCAGTCAAAACAATTCAAAATTCAATAAACTTTTCTTTGGATTTTGGAATGTGTGTATGCTTCAGGATAATGCCTCTGCGCCAGAGCGCAAAACAGTCCTTGTTCGTCTGGAGTTGAAAAGTATAACAGTGACATAGCTACACTAAATGAAACTTGACTTGTAGGTGTATCACAGCTGATAGAAGTTAAAGGAGGATATGATTTTATTCGAGAGGGAAGAGTGAAGCTGAACCACGGCATTCAGGTGTTAAATTTGCTATAAGATCGGGTTTGGTCCAAACTCCTCGTCTCTGCCGAAGGACTTATCTGACCGCATTATGAATCTTTAAAAAAAAAAGTGGAAGGAATATCTTGATACTGTTCTCAATAATACATCTCCTACTGATGAAGATGTTATTGAATCAACTCCTCAATGACCAGAAATACCAGAGTTATCGTTTTTACCGAACTTTCAGGGAGTTCTGTCAGTAGTGAACAAATATTGTCTTTAAAAAGCACCGGGAAGCGATGCAATTCCATTGGAAATCTTTAAGTACGGTGGTACAAAGCTTTTGAAGAAATTGCTAGAATTATTCATTGAAATTTGGAAGCAGGGAAAGGTCCCACTAATTTTAAAGATGCTCTTATTCATCATTTGTACCAAAATAAAGGAAATAGGAAGGTATGTGATAACCACCGCGGTATTTCACTTCTTTCCATAGCTGGTAAAATCTTAGAAAGGCTGATTTTGAACAGGATCATAAAGCATACAAAATTGACGATATATATCCTATATATCGCGGCACCATAGACTAGATTTCCCCCTTAAGACAGGTTCCAGAGAACGTTTGTGAAAAGAATCAGATTATATGGTGTTTGTAGACCTCATTAAAGTATTCGACACTGTAAACCGGGCTAACCTATGGAAAGTGTTGCGAAATTTTGGTATACCTGAAAAGACGTTGCAAGTTATAGCGTCATTCCACGAGGGAATGAAGGCAAATGTTGTTTCAAATGGTGAGATATCTGATTCATTCGGTGTCACTAATGGCATTAAACAGGGATGTGTCATGGCCCTTTTTGGGGTTGTCCTTTACTTTTAGGTAATGCTGAAAAATGCATTTGCTGGAACTGAGGATGGCGTGAAAATTCAGTATAGGACAAGTGGTGGTCTTTTTAATCATCAGAGGTGCAAAGCCAAATGTGTTACAGTATAATTCGTGACTTGCTGTTCGTAGATGATGCTGCACTTGTGGCTACTTCGTTCGAGGAAGCTCAATGTCTTATGAACAAATTCTCTGCTACCTGCAAGGCATTCAGATTAACTACTTAAAACTTTAATTACGTCGCAAGTAAAGTAAACACTAATGGTACGCTTTATGATGAAATAGTCAATAGAATTGCAAAAGCCTCCAGTGCCTTTGCGAAACTTCGCTATCGACTTTGGAAAGATACAGATCTACAAGACTGTAGTTCTCACAATACCTTTGTATGGCTTAGAGTCTTGGACACTTTAGAGAAAACAAATTCAACAGATGGATGTTTTTCACAAAATTGTCTTCGAGAAATTTGTGGGGTTGGTTCAGATGACAAGATGTCAAATGCTGACTTTTTCATCATATGCGACATTGATGGGAGAATATATATTAAAAAATGAAATTTGGAATATAGACATTTTGTCATTTATTTATGTGTATATATATATGTGTGTGTGCGTGTGTGCGTGTGCGTGTATATATATATATATATATCATCATCATCGGCGGTCACTCGTGTCCGAGTAAGACTGTCCTCCGTTGTGGCTTCTGTGGGTCCTCAGGTGAGCATAGAGCCCAATCCTAGACCCAATTTGTCTTGTGCAATTTGGGCAGATAAAGGTAGTGGTGGTGGGGTGGGGTTGGGTGTGTCTGGTTAATAATCTGTCCTTTCTGTGCTTGCGCCTATCCTCAGCAGCTTTATTTAGGTCACTACTATAAAGCGCAGCACCTTTGTGGACAGCGCTCCTCCATGCCAACCTGCTCCCAGCCACGTCCTCCCATGTCTTAAGGTCCATGTGAAACCGCTTTAGATTTGCTTTGATGTTGTCCTTATACCTCATCTTTTGGCCACCCTGGGCACGCTTTCCCTCAACAAACTGAGAGTAGAAAATCTGTTTTGGGAGGCGGAGATCCGGCATTCGGACAACATGACCAGTCCATCTGAGCTGGCGTTGAGCAACAGTAGCGGTGATAGTGGGAATGTCAGCCTCACTCAGGACGCTGGTGTTGGTGCGTCGGTCCTTCCAACTAATTCTGAGGATTATATATATATATACAGTTGTCACTACCAATCAACTTCCACGAGTAGAGTAAGTTCACATATTAAACTCGTTTTCAGTACATATCAACTTACGTCCGTACATAAATACGCTACATATTAAACTGTTCAATGAGCGCAAAATGATTTTTAGCAAAGTAAATTAATTCTTCGTGTTAAAATAGCAAATTATTATCAAGTAGTGTCCTGCCTGGTATAGGTATTGATGGCTATGTCTCTCTCTCTCTCTCTCTCTCTCTCTCTCTCTCTCTCTCTCTCTCTCTCTCTCTCTCTCTCTAGGCATTCATGGATTCATTGTTGCTCATCATTTTTTATGTTGCCTTGGTATTCAGGCTGTCAACGTATGTTCTCGCTGCCGTCGCATTAGAGACCTTTTGTGTTTGCCGTTTCTAAAACAACATCGTTTTTTTTTTTAAGAAATTAACGACAACATGCAAATTATAAACTTCATAAAAACTAAATTAATTTTTAAGGTCAATAACACATTTTCTTTCTAGCATGAAGAGTTAGATCTGACTTAAAGTGATTTAGGGGATGCTTAATCTTCCCATATCTATTCTATCATATCACGTAGCAGGTTTTCATTATTATTACGTACTCAGTGGGAGTTCTCACATAGGTCATCATCGAAGATTACTCACTGATAATAACTGGTAGTGTTTCCTGGAGTCTAGCTGATAACAAATCTCCCCAAATTTTCGGTACTCTTTCAATAACTTTTCCAAATAACTTTGCGTTATCACAATAGCCCTCTACCATTGACTTCACTGGAATTCGGGTGGCAACAAGTCTCCTCAAGGTACCAGTGTTCTTCGTTGTTTAATGCTTTCCCTCATTAGACTTTTCATCCTTCTTGATCTTCTTCGACTATTTGGTGCTATTCTAGGGCATGCCGACAATACAAATTTGGGTCACTGGATAAGAGTAGTGTTGCGCCGGGCATTTTAAACGCTAATATATATAGTAAGACTACACATCTAAAACAAGGAATACTAAAAAAATCTCCTAAAATTAATATTAGAATTGCGCGCAAGGGCCCGTGATGCAACCGCTATTAGAACTAAATAATAATCAATTCTAAGTGACAGTTGTCTAAAGGCAGAAAGCACAGTCTTCAGTACGAGCGATAATAGGAATAAAATAACGAATTATTTAAGACTTGATGGCAAGTTACTCCTGTAGATTGTATACATGGCCGCGCTCAAAATTCCGTATGAATTCCCGAGTTGGACGAGATCTCCCGACCTTCCTGAAAAAGATGTTAGATTGACAAAAACGTTATAAAAATGAGACGTAAGATAAAAAGAGTGGTTCAAATACTTTATGCACTTTTTTCGCAATGCGTACCTATTGTTGGTACATTTGTAAAGAAAAAAGTTTAACTTCGATTTGCATGCAAATAACAAGGCTTATTATCAAATAAAAGTATATTTGTATAAAGTCTATTAGTTATAAAGTCTATTAGTTATCTGAATAATTCCTCTAAAATTCTCATCACTCACAAAATAAAGTCAATACATTCTTATTTACTCAGATTAGTTACGTTTAATCAATGTCTATCGAAGCTTGTCAAGAACAATAAACGGTATTGATCTCATATCTGAAACGATTATTAATATCCAGTTATCGGTTACATATATATATACATAGAAAGAGAGAGGGGGGCTTTTCGTGTTTTATAACAGCACTCTATAAGATAAAATAAATGCTTTTAATTCTTAGTGATAGTAAGTTCAACATATTTCGCACATATATATATATATATATATATATATATATCATCCATATAGTGTACTGTTTCGTTGTATCACAAGTCATCAGTGCGGCTAGACATACACCTTTCCCAAGCCGTGGATCGATCCTACAACCGATTTCACTAGATCACCGAAGTTAAGCAACGATGAATCTGGCCAGTGCCAGATAGGGGTACCATTTGGGAGGCCTAAGAGCTGTATATACCGCGCCGAGATGTAGAAAATTGCCAGGTTGGCATCTGGAGGCGCGTTTAATTCACTTCGTTAAGACATGCATCTAGGAAAAGGAAACTGTGATTTCCAACCTGAAGTCTACTGTCTGCTTTCTGTTATGATATCCATTGCACCGACAAAGATTAGTAGTCATACAAAAGGTGTGGTTGGTTCTGCACAAAGCCTTCACAACTATAAACAAATTATCCGTGTGGATTTCTGAGCAATGTAGTTGTTGTGACTGAGCTCATAAGTTAAAATCGATGGAAAAGGTCCAGCATACAAATACACACACACACACGCACACACACACACACACATATATATATATATATGTGTGTGTGTGTGTGTGTGTGTGTGTTTTCAGAATTTAAAATTTAACCACGAAACTTATATATTGCTCTATGCTTAAATACTGAGCTTTTCCTTTTTGGCTAGGATCTCCTTGTAAGTATTACTTCAAGTAATATATATCAGGATTTTTCATCTGAATTCTATCAGTGTCTTATATATATATATATATATATATATATATATATATATATATATATATATATATATATATATATATATATAACGGTTAGAAAACAGATCACGGTTCGAGAGAATTATTCTTCCAAATAAATGAAAACAATTAGTTAAGTCCGGATGAAGTAGCCTTTCGCTGTATTTATACAAAAGAAATGAATGTTTTTTTTTCGTCATTCTCGAGATCTAATGACGTCGCAACTGATTTATTCCGATATTACTGGATTGTGTCTTTTAAATGTCCGAATATTGTAGTAACGCTGGCACGTGTGTCTTATATTATAGGCGCACCCTTCCATATGCTGGGAAGTAAGAGAGAAAGAGGAAAATAAGTATAACAAAAGAAACAGAAATGGGTTTATCGGATAGCAAAGGTATAGAAATAGTTTTGGTAGAAAGACAATGGATAAAAATTTGTTCACCGAGAAAGACAAAAGAGAGCTTAGGTGTGGTTGCAATAAAGGTGTGATAGATGCCGTGAACAAAAAGGTCTGAGATATACTTAGGATGAGCAAGGGGTTTTAC
>NC_136514.1:57762387-58217387 GCF_053919585.1 Euprymna scolopes | reverse complement strand
GGCGGTCGGGTTTCAATCCTGGCTTGAGGTAGTTGCCTCTCTAGCCGCACTGATGAGCTGTGAAACAGCGAAACAGTACTGCATGTGGATGACTATATATATATATATATATATATATATATATATATAACTTTCAGAGCTTTTCGTTATTCTTTATCAAGTCCATCATCCTTCTATTAACAGAGGATATTGGATTTTGCACTTCTTCATGTGAAAATTGAGAAGATCCTTCTTTTATCATCCCTCAGAGATCTGTCTTATAACTGAATTGGTCTCTATTCTTGTATATCTTCGTCTAAATAAACGACTAGAGGTTTTCTATCTTATTACGTCATGGCTCTGGGAAAGCCAATCCATCAGTCATTTATCAAAGATAGCTTCAACTGAATAGTAAACCTTTGTGAACCGAGAAGCGTTGATTGGCGTGTTATCTTGTTGATATAATTCTCTGAACCCAATCAAGACAGCAGATTATTTTCTAAAGACGAGCAATTAGTACACTGAATTCATTTTAACGCCACTGGAGACCAGAAATTTCATTGCAAAAGATCCCGGCTCAAATCATAACTCCTCCGCCACCCTCTTGATGTTTATACCGTAGATGAGCGCTGTCGTCTTTTAGAAACCATCCTTTGGTCCAACTGTCAGAGCCGTCCAGCATCGCTCGAGTATCGTCAGTCCATAGAACATTGTGGAAATGTTTTCAGATACTTAGTGATCGACGCTTGTCACTTCTGCCAGTTTATATTACTTAAATGGTGGCATTTCGTCAGTGCTCACATGTCCGCCATTTGTTTTAAAATTCGATTTCGGTCAAAAATAGCTTTGCTTGTACTGTGTGGATTTGTACTTCTGATGTGGTCACTCTTGATATGGTCACTCTTGATGTGGTCACTCTTGATATGGTCACTCTTGATGTGGTCACTCTTGATATGGTCACTCTTCATATGGTCACTCTTGATGTGGTCACTCCTCATGTGATTACTCTTGACGTGGTCACTCTTGATGTGGTTACTCTTGATATGGTCACTCTTGATGTGGTCACTCTTGATGTGGTCACTCTTAATATGGTCACTCTTGATGTGGTCACTCTTAATGTGGTTACTCCTGATATGGTCACTCTTGATGTTGTTACTCTTGATATGGTCACTCTTGATGTGGTTACTCTTGATATGGTAAATCTTGATGTGGTCACTCTTGATATGGTCACTCTTGATGTGGTCATACTTGATATGGTCACTCTTGATGTGGTTACTCTTGATGTGGTCACTCTTGATGTGGTTACTCTTGATATGGTCACTCTTGATGTGGTCACTCTTCATATGGTCACACTTGATGTGGTCACTCTTGATGTGGTTACTCTTGATGTGGTCACTCTTGATATGGTCACTCTTGATGTGGTTACTCTTGATATGGTCACTCTTGATATGGTCACTCTTGATGTTGTTACTCTTGATGTGTTCACTCTTGATATGGTCACTCTTGATGTGGTTACTCTTGATGTGGTCACTCTTGATGTGGTTACTCTTGATATGGTCACTCCTCATATGGTCACTCTTGATGTGGTCACTCTTGATATGGTCACTCTTCATATGGTCACTCTTGATGTGGTCACTCTTGATGTGGTTACTCTTGATGTGGTCCCTCTTCATATGGTCACTCTTGATGTGGTTACTCTTGATATGGTCACTCTTGATGTGGTTACTCTTTATGTGGTCACTCTTGATGTGGTTACTCTTGATGTGGTCACTCTTGATATGGTTACTCTTGATGTGGTTACTCTTGATGTGGTCACTCTTCATATGGTCACTCTTGATGTTGTCACTCTTGATATGGTCACTCTTGATGTGGTTACTCTTGATGTGGTTACTCTCGATGTGGTCACTCTTCATATGGTCACTTTTGATATGGTCACTCTTGATATGGTCACTCTTGATGTGGTTACTCTTGATGTGGTTACTCTTGATGTGGTCACTCTTGATATGGTCACTCTTCATATGGTCACTCTTGATGTGGTCACTCTTGATATGGTCACTCTTGATGTGGTTACTCTTTATATGGTCACTCTTGATGTGGTCACTCTTGATGTGGTTACTCTTGATATGGTCACTCTTGATGTGGTCACTCTTGATGTGGTCACTCTTCATATGGTCACTCTTGATGTGGTCACTCTTGATGTGGTTACTCTTGATGTGGTCACTCTTGATATGGTCACTCTTGATGTGGTTACTCTTGATGTGGTCACTCCTGATGTGGTCACTCTTGATGTGGTTACTCTTGATGTGGTCACTCTTGATGTGGTTACTCTTGATGTGGTCACTCTTGATGTGGTTACTCTTGATATGGTCACTCTTGATGTGGTTACTCTTGATATGGCCACTCTTGATATGGTCACTCTTAATGTTGTTACTCTTGATGTGGTCACTCTTAATGTGGTTACTCTTGATGTGGTCACTCTTGATGTGGTTACTCTTGATGTGGTTACTCTTGATATGGTCACTCTTGATATGGTTACTCTTGATGTGATCAGTCTTGATGTGGTCAGTCTTGATATGGTCACTCTTGATGTGGTCACTCTTGATGTGGTCACTCTTGATCAACCAGTTTTATATTTTTATTTTCATTCTTTGCCCACGTTACACATTTTGCTAGCCTCATTTAAGATTTTTTGCAATTTCTAATGGCAACTTTTTCAATATATAATTTCATAATTTGACTCTTTTCACTGGCTGTCAGCATCTTTCCTTCAACCATAATTAGCACATTTTGGTAACGGATAAACGCATTTAAACAAGGCGGTCGGACTTGATAATAGTCAATAAAAAATGAAACCTGCCAAATCGCAGATGTTACCGTCCCAGCATCTTACGTGGTGAGATCAAAAAAGGTTAAAAAAAAAAAAAAGGAAGCAAATACCAGATAAATTAAAAGGAATATGGAACACGAAGAAAGTTACTGTAATACTGATAATTGTATGACTGCAGCCTCGAAATAATACAGGGAAAAGACAAAGAGAAATTGGAATCAAAAGGAAGATTGAGATCATATAACGAACGGCAATGATGAGAACAGACGTGATCTTACGGTCATTCAGACTTCAGTCATGAATAAACAAACAACATCAATAACACGGAGATGACGGTAACTGAGTGGGAAAGAACTCGATCTGACAAACTAGTACACCAAGTTTGAATCCAGTTCGTTCCACAGAAAAATTTTCACTTACGAATCACTTTATGTAAGTAATATGGGCTCCCTCTACCGCGCTAGAAAACTTCTCATACCTGACAATATCCTGAACCTCTACAAAGCCATTATTCGCCCATACATGAAAAGTTCCAACTTAATAGGTGCCACACTATCAACCAAGCTTCAACCTCTGCCTCATCGTTGAAATGTTGCATCTCTGTGTCTGTTTTACAAGTATTTTAATAGAATGTGTTTTCTCAAACTCATAGCACTGGTATCCCTTATACGCAAATACCCCGAATAATTTGACAAGCAGCAAAATCGCACTCCTTCACTGAAGAAATCCCTAGATGCCAGAAAACTTTCTACTCTAATAGTTTCTTCCCTACTAGACTGTTATTCTTCTCCGTCTCTTGTTTCCTTCACTCTACTAATATGGAGAAATTTAAATGTAATGTGAACAAATGTCTCACTGCCCAACTCCCTACACAGTGTCTCTCTAGACATGGTCTCAAATAGTAACCTCTTACGTCCAAGTGGCAATATGCCTTGTTTGGAGCGATGAGGAGTAAAAAAATGTCTTTCTATAAAAAGTTCTAACTAGAAATATATCAGGGAAACAAATACCAATACGAATTGAATGAAAGATACTCAATAACAAACATACATGGCACCCGTAATCATTTGGGACAAATTCTATTAGTGTTTTTACAGCCGTATTTTACACTCGTAGAAGAATAAAAACGATTTATTTTACATTTATCAAGGCTTGAAGGCTACTCTAGGAAAAGGTTTAATGAATGTAAGGTTAATGGTATAGATTGGGTAGAATTTGGATTATGTAAGGGGACGGCTCAACAAGAACTTATTTCTATTAGACTTGAAGGCTACCATATTGTAATCGGTCGGGAAGCAGGTCAGTGGAACCGTGTTCGACAGGCGGGTAGTTCTAGAAAAGGTGTTCAAGGAATCTGCATTTAGATTTAGGCACAGGGTAGGGGGAATTGTTTGATAGTGGCTGTAGTTAGTAAAGTGTTTGTTATGAAATTTAGAAAAGGGAAACCACAGATTGGAGCTCAGACGAGCCCTTGCCATGCAAATAATGATAGAGTTGAGACAGGCTCAAAATATCTCTTCTGTGGAAAAGAGGTTGCAGAAAAGAGAAAAAGGTATTATCTTTTAGGTTTAGAAGTTAGTTTTAAACTCTATCACAATGCAAGATAGGGCGAGCCAAGCAGCTCCTGTCCAGATGTGGCAACATTACTTTATTTTAGGACATACTTGGCTCTTCACTCCAACTCCACTTTAGAGCCAACAAACAACTCCTTCCCAAATTTCCCAATGTGAACTGAAGCCACACTAGATGATGTGAAAATCACGCATTCTCATGTCATAACTCATAAAAAAAATTTAGCCACCGTTAAGGCATATGGGCCTGATCTCATCCCTGCTATACTAATTAAGAAATGTTCAGCTGAGCTAGCTTCTGTACTTTCGAAGCTCTATAATAATGATGGCCTCTATAGTACCATTGTACAAGAATTCTGGTAAAAAGACTGGCTTTCTCAATTATCGCTCTATCAGTCTTCTCTCTCTCTCTCTCTCTCTCTCTCTCTCTCTCTCTCTCTCTCTCTCTCTCTTCGCTAAAATCTTTGACACCTTCATTAATCAAGCACTAGTCCACTTCCTCGCAAAAACTAATCTTCTCTCTGACAAACTGTATGGATTAAGGAAATGTCGTTCTAATGCAGATATATTAACAGTCATCTCTGAACGCATATACCATGCACTGGATAAGGCAGGCGAAGCCACGGCTGTAGCTCTTGATATATCCAAGGTTTTTGACAAAGTTTGGCACGCAGGGCTACTAATGAAAATTAAATCGAACGGTATACCTGGACGTATACTAAATATAATTAGATCCTTCTTAGATAATAGAGTCATCCAGGTTGTCATTGATGGGCGTACATTCAAGCAACATAACAATGCGGGAGTGGGTCAGTGGTCGATCTTTGGACCACTATCATTTCTGATAGTCATAAACGACCTCCTTAATAACATTATCTTTGTGATGGGTATATTTGCTGATGATTACAACACTTTATAACATGCACGAAGGAAGAATGGATGTACATAAATCTAAGACGATGACACACTCATTAGAAAATGACCTCCAGACCATAATGAAATGGGGCCGCAAATGGACGGTAACATTTAATGCTAGTAAGACTAAGCTGCTCTCTTTTAACAATTACAAGCCGCTTCTCCAACCACCGATATCCATGACAAATAACACATTACCTGAGAATTCTTCCTTCAAACTCATCGGCTTAACATTCACGGGCAATATGAACTGGAAGAAATAAATTGAGGACGTTGCGAAAGCTGCTGCAAAGAAGGTGGGTTCCTTCTATCGTACTAGAAGACTACTCACAAGGTCACCAATCGCCCATGCATGGAGTATTGTTGCCACATTTGGGATTTTGCATCTACCACTAGTCCTTTCCTCTTGGATAGGGTCTAACAAAAAGAGTCTCCAATCTAATAGGTCTCACTTAGTCAAATAAGCTCAAACCTGTGTCCCATCGCCGCAATGTTGCATCTCCGTGCCTGTTTTACAAATATTTTAATGGTAGGTGGTCTGATGAACTCGTTGCACTTGTACCCCTCGACGTACATATCCCCGACAACCCCATTTAGCAATAAGATCTCACCCCTTCACTGTTGATGTCCCTAAATGCCAGAAAGCTTTCTACTCTAATATTTTCTTCCCTCAAACAGCTCGATTTTGGAATTCCCTTCCTGCTACCTGCTTCCCTGACTGTACTGATATGCAGAAGTTTAAATGTAACGTAAATCAATATCTTGTTCATTTTTTCTTAGGCAGAGTCCCAAATAGTAGTCCCTTATTACGCCCAAGTGGCGATATATTTTGTGGTGATCGTTAGTAAAAAATAAAAGAAAGAGTTGCATCGGCAGTGAGATACTTACTGGTGGGGTAGAATGATTCAACTATTTTTCCAGCGGTCTTCCATTTTGGATCTGGAGTGAAGGTCAGTCCAAGAAGCTTGTCAAGACATGTGCTTCCCCAAGACAAGAGCCATTCATTTCAATTTGAACTAGTGAGGGTCAGAGCGATTATAGTGAAAAGAGAGAAACTTGGTTTTAGATGCATTAAAGTACGCTTTGAAACGTTCCGCTTTATTTGAAGATTAAATAGGATTTATTGTTAACGGATGGCTTTCTTATTTTGTTTGTTTTCTCGTCTCGTCAAACATAAGATTAGTTATATTGCAGTCAACTGCAAAAACACGGTCATCTGACTTTTGGGGCCACAGCTGTGGATATTGAACAAAGCTGCTTCGGTCTTTTTAATACAATGCCTCTTCAGCCATAAATATGAAACGCCATCGCAACGTCTGCATACGTTTTGTCCGCGATTGAGTAGACACGACTTTCGGAACTTTGAGGAAAAAAAAACTCTTTAACATATCCATCTAATTCTGTGTTTTATTATTGGAAAGGTAGGTGGAACTTTCTTTTGTACTTTTTGTCAATTTACTTATCTCGCTATCTATATATAAAGTTTGGTATGTGTATATGTTTATATGTTTATATGCAGATGATTTACTTTTAAACTAATTTACTGATCATTATGAACTTTAAAACAAAACTCTTAAGCGTTATGGTGAGTAAGGTGGACTATATTTACTGTAATTATGCTTTATGTGCATAGGTAGTAGATATTATTTTCTTAATTTTAACAATAGATATTAGGTATCAATTAATAAATGTTCCCAAAATTCTAGTTTCTTTAAGGACTTCTAAAGAGTTTGGACAGCATAATATGAGCATAAATATTTATTGAAACATTTAAATATTTCAGATCTGTATTGAATTTAAAACATAGCTATTAAACACCAACTAAGCAAGATTCGTATTATTTTGAATATTCGGACTACTGTTTTCGTCTTGAGTTTTATGCGCACGACGTTTCAGTGTATACTTCAACCTTCTTAATGTGGATCTTGTCGAACTCGAGAATCTTTCTCTCGATATAATGATATTGAACCTTATGTCTAGAATTTATATTCCAATTTGGATCAAAATTCATTGAACAATTTTTTTTCGAAAAAAATTCTGAAATTTAAGGCTTAGAGGATCTTAATAAGAAATTGAAATTCGGAGGATCTTCCAAAGATCCATGACGTAATGGATAAGTACTTAGTAAATTCAGCTGTAAGTTATACTCTTCTGCGTTGAAGGTTCAATCCTCAGTGCGGGCGCGACTCAAAATATAATTGCGAATTACTTAGAATTTCGGAAATTTTACTATCGAACTCTGGAATCCGTGCGGAATTTCGAATGGAGCCGTTTATTTTATCCAAGGGAGTAGCATGTTCATGTTCTGTCAGCCATGACCGGGTAGAAGTTCTAAGTAATTTGCAATTGTATTTTGAGTATCGCCCGCACTGAGGATTTAACCTTCAACCAAGAAGAGTGTAACTTACAGCTGAATTTACTAAATAGTTTATCCACTACGCTATGGGTTATTGGAAGATCCACGGCAAATGCTCTTCTGAGCTCCAGTCTCTGGTCCCCCCTCACCAATCTTTCTCGTAAAACACCCGTCTAACTAAAACCACCGTCAATAACTTTCCCCACTCTTTAACTATGCTTCAAAACGTAGATTCCATGAACAATGCTTCTTTCTTAGAACTGCACGCCTGTGGAACTCTCTTCCGTTTGCCTGCTTCCCAGCTGACTACAACTTGATGAATCACCCCTCTTAAGTAATCCAATCTACCAAATTTCAATTAATAATGACTACTACTATATTATACCATTGATTACTGCAAACTCAATAACCCTTATCCTCGAGTAGTCTCAGGGCCTTGATAAGTGGCGACTCCTATGTAATATATATATATAATTAGTTTTTTTGGGGGAAAAAATCCATCAGAGTGCTCAATTATAAGAAAAATCCGAAAATAAGAGCGTATCATTTATATTTTGCTTACAGAAAGTTTAGACGAGACAAGTCACCGGTACCGTCGGTGTCAAACCCTATAATTAGGGACCGTTTTAGATACCCATATCAAGCTCTCTTCAGCTAATACTCATCATACAATTTTTTTTTAATTTTTATTTCCATACTTTGTGAACCAGGCGCGAACGCAAACCCCACAATTTTAATGAATCATCATTATGCCAGATCAAACATACCCATTCATGTGTCTCGATACATCTTCTATCATTATATGTGATCAGTTTTCTATAATAGTCAACCATATAGGAGCATATTCGTGACCAGACACACACACACACACACACACACACACACACACACAGCTTTATATCAAAGATATATGTACCCGGATGTGTGTTTTTGTACGTGACTATGTACACGTGTATGTACACATGTGCAATGTTGCATATTTAGTTAAAATGCATATTTGCAATTAATGCGGACGACAGACCTGCAATGAAAACAGACCACCCAAAAAATGAGCTGACGTTTGAAATAATAACGCCCTCTTGGATATGAGGTTCAAAGCTGTGCTTATTATCTACTTGATCTTTTCCAAAAATAATATTCATACAAGTGTTTTCTGTCCAGGGATGACCAAATAATAATCTCGAATATTCTCACTGGATGACCCAAGTGATATATGTATGTATTTCAACAAAGGAACAGAAGGAGTCAGTTGAGTATATATCAACCTTAGATAGAGATGACCTTTTGGGCTCTAACTTGGTATACTGTTTGTGTTCGATTGATTCGGTCAGACTCAGAGTCTGTCGTTCAATAGAAGAAAACGAGTATCCTCCAAAATGTAGAATAAAACATAAAAGTATCTGTAAACTGATTTTTACAAATGATAATACTGAACGTAACATATTTTTAGATATAATGAATAAGAAGTTCCATACACTGATTTGTTTTAAACAATTATGTTTATATTTTGGACAAGGGAGTCACCACTTATCAAGGCTCGAAGGCCACTCGAGAATAAGGGTTAATTATCTACTAATGAAAATTAAATAGTAGTAGTAATCGGTAATGGTGTAAGTTGAGTACAATTTTATTATTTAAGGAGACGGTTCAACAAGAACTTGTTTACATTAGACTTGACAGCTACCATGTTGTAGTCGACCGAGAAGCAGGCGAATGGAACTGTGTTCCACAGACAGGTAGTTCTAGGAAAGTAGCTGTGTTCGTGGAATCTGCTTTTAGATTCAGGCACAGATAGAGTGTGGGGAAAAACGTTCATAGTGGTTGTAGATAGTCGAGGTTTTGTGAAAGTTTACCAAGGGGTATTAGGTTTTTGTAGTTCAGACGAGCACTTGCCATGAAAATAACGATAGAACAGAGACAAGCTCGTGACGTCTCTTCTGTGGGAAAGGGGCTACAGGGATTAAAAAGTGTATCCTGTACTAGGTTTCGAAGCCGGTTTTGAACTCTATCGAAGCAGAATAGTGCGCACCAAGTTGCCCCTGCCAAGATGTGGCAACAGTACTCCATTTTAGGACGTACTTGACTCTCATATAGGAACGTAATATTAGCGAGGCTTTCAGATTAGGTAAAAGCACATAATATAGCGGCGTCTTCAAATCGAGTAACGTCATTTACTTCCGACAAAGTTCCAAACCGGAAGTAGTTTGGATCAGTCAATACGTTATTTCGCATTTAATGATTAATAATTTAAATGTTAGACACAAATCTGAAAAGTATAGAATTTAAAGGAGACGTTACAGTATACCTTAGCAAAAAATTATTTTCTTCTTCCAGAAAATGATGTCGAAATTTATCTCTCTGGCGATTCTCTCCTCTCTTCTGATTTGTCTTACAAATGCCACACCGAGTTCTCAATCAGAAGGCAGTAAGTATTATTTGAATTTTAATCACATCCTCCGTGTGACATTTAGAAACAAGTTTCGGAATATTTTGTATTATTTGGATTATACGAACCACTGTTCTTATCATAGATATAATTCTCACCACATTTCGAGCGATATGTTGTTGCAGAGAATCGAAAGGTGTGAAGATATCAATCGACCATACAACTAATAAAGTAGACGCAAGTGTTAGGAGATAACGGTCATAGCAAAGAAGACGACCAAACGCTGATTTTCGTTAAATGTTGATGGATATCGTGTGTTATTTACCGAGAATCGAAATGGTAAATTGTAAGTCATGGGAATCGTATATTCAGGATCAGTTCAAGTGAAACGAAGCAGTCGCTGAAAACTGAAACTGATAGTTGAACGTCCTTGGGCACTGGAACAATGAACCACTGCGGGCTCTGGAAACTGGTAGCTGGACATTAGTAGGCACTGGAATAGATAACTAGATGTTGGTGGGCAGTGGAACAGGTAGCTGGACGTCAGTGACACTGAAATAGGTAGCTGGACGTCAGCAGGTTCTGGAGCAGGTAGTTGGACGTCAATGAGAACTGGTAGCTACTAAAAACCGCAAGAGCCTGGGTGCTGCAGAAGGCGCTGAAAACTGCAGGAGGCGCTGGAAGCTGGCACTTCAAGGATTGTTGGTCAGGTGTCTGTTTCTGCTATCGAGCGTAGCCATTGTTTATTTTTTAAATGGAAGTGATGATCTGACACACACACACACCGCGACAATGTCTTCTTCACATACATCTTGTCCAACTTGAAAATTTGTATGCTGAACATGAGAATCAGTATGGAATTTCGAACAGAACGCCTCATTTAATCGTCGAGTCAGCTTGCTCTTGTTCCGTTAGACATGTCTGGGTATGAGTCAAGTAATTTTCAGTTGTATTTTGAGTGCCGTCCGCACTGAGAATTGAACTTTTAACCTCCAAAAAAGTGTCACTTTCAACTGTATTTTAATCAAGTATTTTATCTGTTACCTGGTCCACAAGAACCCGTGGCGGAACGGAGAAGGTACTTGGTACAATTCAGTTGTAAGTTATTCTCTTCTAGAGATTGAAAGTTCAATACTCACTGCGTGGGATACGATAAGATAAAACTGACAAATAGTAGATCACATGGTGAGAATAAAAGAGGTTAGAAAACGAAGCAAAGACATGGAACTTGCCAGAGAATTAAAAGAAATATGATCGAGAAATAAGTCTTACGTCTGTATTAAGTTATAAACCAAGTTAACGGGCAGAGATAAGCATGATTGAGTTATCTGCTATTAACATCTGATTCACGCTAAGTTAATCAGCCATATTGTTTTTTTAGTTGTACTAGTTAATTAGCCATATTGTTTTTTTAGTTGTACTAGTTAATCAGTCATATTGTTTTTTAGTTGTACTAGTTAATCAGCCATATTGTTTTTTAGTTGTAATCAGCCATCTTGTTTTTTTAGTTGTACTAGTTCGAGAATAAAGTCTATTTGTACCTTCAAGTGGTTTTGTTGATATATCTCTTTTTATTGGCGTTGTGATAGCGAGTTATTTGCCCCATACGTCACGTTTAAAGGCCTCAAAACAAAATGTTTAAAAAGAGGATATTACACACCAACTAATTGCGTGGCCGACTGGACGTACTATTGTAGACAAACTACCGACTCTACAGCCAGTCATACTGATGATCGCTAGACCCACTTCATTCAATTTATCAGATAGTCGGTATACTCTGTGGCGATTATAACGCGAAGTGGTTTCTACGAACGTTAAACAACAAATGTTTCTAATTGCTTACACTCTTTCCTTGACTGCTTCATTGGAATTCGCTTTCCTCTCCAATCATAAAGCTAACAACTTTTATTAGTGCAAAAACAATATCGTTTTCCCACATATGTTACTTGTATATATTATTTCTAAATTAATTCACTGATATATATATATATATATATATATATATATATATATATATATATATATATATATAACCATCTTATATATTATTTTGAAGCGCGTTTTTCGTTCTATCGAATCGTGTTATTCGTTACCGTTCTTAATCTCTTCATTCATTTTTTTTTTTGCAGGCTTTTCGACAGCATAGACAAAATTCAAATCCGCACGATTTTCTTGTTCCAGTCAAACTAGGCCGAAAAACTTCCGAGACAGCTCATGATATCAATAATGCGTTTGGCACAGGAACCACTAACGAACGTGTGACACAACAGTGGTTCAAGAAATTTCGCAATGGTGACGAGAGCCTCGAAGATGATCACGGTCACTGCCGGCTGACCATGGTTGATAATGAACATTTGAAAGCCTTAGTTGAAGCCGATCCTCGTAAACCCACACAAAAAGTTGCTATTGAACTCTATGAATTGGGGTAAAAAGTTATTGCTTTAGCAAAGGAAGAAAACGCGAAAATGCAAATGGCTATGATTATATATATATATATATATATATATATATATATATATATATATATATATATATATATTGCTTGCTATAGCACATGTTCCCAGACAGAAGTATTATTACAAGCCCACTTGCCTCCATGGTTCACTACAGATTGTGTAGCTGCCATTGCACAAAGACAGCATGTATTCCACCTGTTTGTACGTCATAAGTCAAATACAAATAGGCAAAAATTCATAAATGCTAGAAATCATTGTAAGAGGAAAATAACGACAGCCAAAAAGAAAGCGTGCTAAAATAATCAGGGAACGCATAGAATTGCAAAATATTTGAACTTGTGATTTCTGGAATCCTATAATAATATAGTGAATAAAGGGCAAGCAGTAATTCCTTCACTATCCAACAATTAGAAGGTCGCATACACGACAACCGAGAAGGCAGAACTGCTTGCCCGGCAATTCGCCTCCAACTCCACCTGAGAGCCAACAAACAACTCCCTCACAAATGTCCGTATGCGGACTGAAGCCTCACTAGATACTGTAAAAATTAATTCTTCTCAGGTCCGCAATATCATAAAAAACTTACACATCTCAAAAGCGTGTAGGCCTAATCTCATCCCTGCTATACTGATTAAGAAATGCCTAGCTGAGCTAGCCTCTGTACTTTCCAAGCTCTACAATAAATGCCTTGCTGAATCTTGCTTCCTTAAAAGCTGAAAGATGGCCTCTGTGGTACCAGTGTACAAGAATTTTGGTGAAAGGACTGACCATCCTATCAGTTTCCTTCGACTATTCGCTAAAATCTTTGAGACCTTAATTAATCAAGCCACCACCTCGCAAAATCTTGCAAATCTTTTTGACAAACAGCATAAATTTAAGCAATGTCGTTCTACTTCAGATATTTTTACAGTCATCTCTGAACGCATGTACTATGTACTGGAAGTGGACGAAGACATGGCTGCCTCCCTTGATATACCCAAGGCTTTTCACAAAGTCTGGCATGAAGGGCTGCTAATGAAAATTAAATCGTACGATATAACTGAACGTATACTAAATATAATTAGATCCTTCTTAGACAATAGGACTATTCAGGTTGTCATTGATGGGCGTACATCCAAGCAGCACAGTATTCATGCAGAAGTACCTCGGTTGTCGATCCTTGGACCACTATCATTCCTGATATTCATAAACGACTTCTCTGATTATATTGTGTCCGAGATGAGTATATTTGCTGGCGACAAAATGCTCTATAACATGCATGAACGAATAACAGATTTACATAAATCTAAGACAATGACACAGTCGTTAGAAAATTACCTCCAGACCGTAGTGGAATGTGGCCGCAAATGGATGGTAACATTTAATGCTAGTAAGACTGAGTTGCTCTCTTTTAACAATTATAAGACGCCTCTTCAACCACCGATATCCATGACAATAACACCCTATCTGAGAATTCTTGCGTCAAAGTCTCAGGCCTAATATTCATGGGCAATATGAACTGGAATAAATGCATTGAGGACGTTGTAAAGGCTGCTGCAACGTAGGTGGGTTCCCTCTATTGAGCTCACATCTGACAGTATCTACGAGGCCACCATTCGCCCATGTATGAAATAATGTTGCCACATCTGGACTGGTGCATCTACCACTAGCTTTTCTCCCTTGGATAGAATCCAAAAAGAGTTTCCAATCTAATAGGTCCCACTTTGTTAACTAAACTCCAGAGCCTATCTCATCGCGCAATGTTGCATCTCTTTTAATGAAATATGCTCTAAGGAACTCGTTGCACTTGTGACCCCTCAATGTACATACCCCCGACAAACTCGCTTCGCAACAAAATATCACCCCTTTACTATTAAGGTCCCTAAATGCTAGAAAGCTTTCTATTTTAATAGTTTCTTCCCTCAAACAGTTAATTCCCTTCCTGTTACCTGCTTCTCTAGCTGTACTGATATGTAGAAATTAAATATAACTTAAATGCATCTTGCTAATCTTTCCTATGCATGGCCCAAAATAGTAGCCCGTTTATGTCCAAGTGGCGATATGCCTTGTTAGAGCTGAACGTGTGTAATATATATATATATATATATATATATATATATATATATATATATATATATATAAACAGCCATGCATAATAAAATGAAATAAAATAATACATTGAAAAATGCAAGAGAGTCACCAAGTAATAAGTGCTACATAAAACATAAACAGAGTTTTGTATAAGAGAAATTAAGAAAAACGAAATTTGATAACAAAGAATATAAAAGTTGCCTATTATTGTGTACATGTGTGCGTTACATTTGTATTTGTAGTGCGTTTAGATATGTGCGTCAGATAAAGCTGGTATGTGAGTCACTGGGTCTTCTCGCCTTGCTATTCTACCTAAAGGTTATCGTGGAGTGTTCAGTAAACCTTCGGATTCTTTCGTTCAGGTGCGGCTTATAAAGTCTGAATCGTTTTGGCTGTTTGTTTCCTCATTTTAAAAGATTTTCCAACTTCGCAGTGGCCTATTACTTTCACGTATAGGTGTTACTTTCCGGGGATTGGAAAGATTTCAAGTGGCTGAAAATACTTTATTTCAACACCTTCATGTTCAAAGTTGTTAGCTTTGAGAAGTGATGAGGGAAGCAGATTCCCACGAAATAAAGAATGAAAAAGTGAAAGCAATCATAGTCATTTCTTTTTAGAATCTGTACAACTCATTTCTTACTTAATTGTCACATTCTCTTTGTGGAGCTCATCATAATCTGCTACAGGTCGAAGGAGAATAATTTAGCGTACAGCTCCAAGGATGTTTGAATAATGACAGATCAAATTTGTTGCTTAAGCTATTAAGTCTAGGGTATCTAAAAAAAATGTTACTATTGAGTTGAAATTTTGTGTAATAACTAAAAATGTAACGTTGCCCGGGAACCAACACGTTGTAATCTCAGTTTACGTCGCAAAGTAGACCAAGAATATGAAAGAATTTCAACTCGCTTTTTCTTTGCAGCAACGACATTTATTGTCGTTACACGAGGGAGAGAGAGAGAGAGAGAGAGAGAGAGAGAGCACCAGAAAAAAATATATATGTCCTTAAAAAATTCGTCCATGCAATTCCAAAAACCATTGCTGAATCGACACGCCACACCACAAACAATATCGTTGAATCGACACACATTTCCCAAGCAGGACCAAACAATCTCGCCGAATCGACACGCCACGATACGAAATGCAATAACGCGAGACACGTTATCAAAGCAGTGTATTTCAACTGCCGAATCACTTATCGGCTTGTTTTTTATAGCCGTTGGGCGAAACTAAATCGTCACTTTGGGGAAGGATGTGCATAGTTCATTAGTAGACTTGATTTGTAATCGAAAGGTCCCGGATTCGCTTTTCATCGCAGGTAGGCCCGACTCATACGCTTGTGCGCTTCCGCGCATGTTCGGCACATTTATTTCCTGAGTGTTATGGCCGTGACGTCACACACGTGATCTCGAATGTAATTCACGCCCCTCACGTAAACTCTAACATTATCTCCGTCTCTAACTTGATCTCCTTTTTAAAGACTTTATTTTTTTTTCCTTCTCGCGACGTCATTTTGCATGCATTAGCATATGCGCGTCCGCGCTATGTTACGAAAATGGGCTAGAATACACAAATTAAAAGGAAAATTTATAAAGCAAAATATTAACTCTTCTATCAATAGGACACTGAATTCATGTGGCACGTTTTAGAAATCAAGAGCTTATTCATTAAAAATAAAATTTACACATTGTGGTAAAGAATAAATCGGTTCACACAGAGTTACATTGCATATTGGACAATAAGTTACTGGCTTACTATTGCAAGACTCATTTTTATAAGTGCATACATCATAAAAAAAATTAGAGTTATAACAAATTTCACAAGAATTTTAAAAACGGTTCCAACAATTCTTGGAAAGAATTTAATGAATATAGATGAATTTTATTCTGTCTTTAGAGTAATTATGCAGAAAGCATACTATTATATATTATCTCCTAGATTTTAAAAAAGAAATTATTGCATGCATTTTTTTTTTATAAAATAATGGTAACAACGATGCTATAAAAATGTAGGAATTTCGTTTTCGAATGACACATGAAATAGAAGAAATACGTTAGTGTCAACAGTTAAAAACAAAGAACACATTTGAAAATTTAGAAAATCGAATAATGTTATAAAATTTATAATCTATCTATATAATTATAAAACTCAAATGACCTTGTAACGAGTGATGTAACCCACTTTCCGGTTTACGACATCCGGTTGCGCATGCGCACATAAACATTAACCCATAACAACGTAAACAAATAAACACAAATCGCTTCTTTTGAAGATTTTGATCTGCGCACTGAAATATTAACGTTATTTCGAAATTATTATTTAACATTGGAAGAGTGAGGGTGTTTTGCAACTATTCTTTATTACAACTATACTGTCGCTATTTTCTTACAACTAAACAACTTTAACCCGTTGACAAACATAAGAACAATTGTAGTAAAGCCAAAACTACTACTACTACTACTACTACTACTACTACTACTACTACTCTATCCGTCCCTTTTCCTTCCTTCTTTTTTATTTTTTGTTTACATTTCTAGATACAAAATAGTTGTGTGAGAACGGTGAATTTGTTGACACATTTACTAATCTGTTTCAATATTAGTTTTATTTTATTTTATTTTATTTATTTAGGTTTTATTTTTTTTTGCTTCAGGTTTTATTAATTATTATTTTTTTTTTTTTTTAGATTTTAAGTTTCTATAACTTGGTTGAAGGATTCCAATATGGGTTTTTCATTCTTATATTTCTCATCGGTAGGCTCATGTGCGTTTTTCTACTAAATGACTTTCGTCGGCGTTCGATTCGTAGGAAAATCATGTTTAATTTTCGATTTTTGAGCGATTATTCCGAAAAATAGATAACTTTACACGAATAGGGAGGATATTTTTTTTCATGTTTGAGTGATCCATCCGTGATTTTTCATTTCGATATACTTTTATAGAAATGTTTCTGTTATGTCAAAAAAAAAACTATTTTCTTTACGTCACAAATGTCACGCTCATGCATGAATTCCATAGCTAATATAACATACTGACCCAACGGGTCACGGGTGTCTAGTTAGATGATTAAGATTATATTTTCCTCCACGCAACCTATTCAGCTTCTACGGCAACCGTCAACAGGGCGCGTACATTTCTCTCTCCACGAGGAGCCAATCCCTGGGATTAATGCTGCAAAAAGTATGAAGAAAAAAAAACACTAAGTCTTCTATGAATATGTTGTTTTAACAACGAAAGTCTCTGGAAAAAAGGAAATAAATTAATTAAAAAAAATCATAACATTATTCGTTTTTCTAAAATTTCCAATTAAACTTGTGAAATAACGTTTTCAATAATGTGACATGTTTCTCTATTCAAATTTCTCGCTAACCACGCAACCCACACCGATTCAGACTTTACGGCAACCGTCAAGAACGCCTGATGTGTACCTTTCAATCTCTATGAGGGGCTGACCTTTGGGTTAATACCACGAACAAAATAAAAAGAAAAACATTAAGTCTTCCTTTATGAATACGTTGTTTTAAAAACGAAAATCTCGGGAAAAAAAGGAAAAAATTATTATCATTTAATTAATATATATTAATATATATATATTATTATTATTATTATTTACTATAATAATTATTAAATACCTACAAACACTAGTGTTTCATCCTTTCGGGAATCATCAGTGCAGAGTGTCGCGATTTACGTCAGTCGAGAGACTCGGACCCCGTCATCAGAAGTCATGCCTGGCTTCATTAGCAAAGACCCAAACCACTAGGCTATCGCTAACCGCGAGAGATACAAGTTGAAATTAAACATTATTCTTTTCAAATTTTTTAACGTCAGTCAGAGTGATCTTATTATATGACGATCTGCGCGAATTAGCTAAGTTGACTGACTTTATTACAACTGAAAAGTGTTCAACGATAAGAAAAAAGTTCTTAAAGGGGCTGACATTATTATTTAATATAATAATTATTAAATACCTACAGACACTAGTGTTTCCAACCTTTCGGGAATCATTATCTGAGTCGACATTGTTGAATACTAGTGGAATATATATATATATATATATATATATATATATATATATATATATATATTACACACACACACACACACACACAGTAAAACTCCTTTAATTTGAACTTCCTCTAAAGTTGGACTTCTTCTCATTTGGACTTCTTCGAAACCTGGAATTTCTCTAAACTTGAACTGTTTCGTCATTGAAATTGTATTAGCATATTTGATGCGGAGTTGCAGTAAAACTGTTTACATGGTTTAGTCAGATATTGCGCAGAAATGTTAATATTGGTTCTATATAATTAATGTAGATTAGCTATTGATAATTAATTCACACTATTTTTTTTTCAGATTGCTATATTTAAAATAGTGTAAAACAACCCATCACAATGGCTTGCAACTCTAAAATCAGAGAATACATCTGGTCTAGAAAAAATTCTTGAAGCCAAACGGTTACCGACCAACCACGCTGTTCTTAAATCAGTTAATGCAAATGATGTTGAAATGTGGGTGCAACAAGATGAGGAAACTACTGATCAATATCCTGAAGGCAGTAATGGTGATGAAAATAGCGACAGCTCCCATTCTCTTGACCCTAATGTAAATAACCAAGAACATCCTGATAAAGCAATATCATGGGATGATGCAGAAAAGTCTATGGAGACGGTTACAAAATTTCGAGAAAAAGTCCTTACTTTAGTGACAACTATGTTTTGCAAGCAATGTCACTCCGAAGAGATAATCATAAAGAAGCTAAAGAACCAAGAAATTGTAGATTTTCGTGATCGCTTACGGAATACAATGGCAATGAGACTCATTTTATGAATAAATCAATAAACAAACTGTATTTTACATAAATGTATGATTTCTGTAGATGATAACTTAGGTAATAAATACCTAACAAGTAAGAGTAGATTTGATTTATTTTACATGTTTTTGTTCCTGGCAATAATATTTAACAGTTCTTACTTGCAATATATCGTAAACTCAACTTAATATATACTTGAAGTATCATATAGCAATGAATTTCATTTACTATTTCCTAATTTTTAGAAAACTAAAGTTAACTGCAGCACATTATTTTATCACGAAACTTGAACAGCATCCTCTAATTTGAATGAAGCGGATGTTCAAATTATAGGAGTTATACTATATATATATATATATATATATATATATATATATATTCTAATCATTTTTTCCACTAGTATTCAACAATGTCGACTCTGGAGAGGTGTGGTTGGAGATTGAGCAACTGTTGCCACAAACATTTCACGCGCAGGCACCCTTACCATGCGTATCCATAGTCTGTCAATACTGAAGGAAGCCTAATATATATATATATATATATATATATATATATATAACATTTTTCAGTTTCCTCAATTTTCAAACTCGTGATCAAGTTTCTCTGTTCAAAAGAAAATATATGCGGCCCTTTGTTTAGACAATAGCAAAACTTTTGGTTCATATTCGATTTACTTTTTAGTTGTAACAGATCTGGAAGAACTACGTTTCAAATGCGGTGACCGTTGTGTGAAACAATACGCAGCTAATTTTGAAGAAAATGACGCCGATTTGGTTTACAAACAGTGTCTCGCTGATTGCGGCGATCAATTCGGTAAGTATAACACATATTTGCTCTATCAACTTTTAATCATGTTAACCTTCCCGGTATAGATCAAAACCCTCACCCAATGCCGCTTCGACATCTATCCGCAGTTTAAGCAACCGGAAAAGTTACCAGAAAAAAGACGACGCAAACACTGCCAGACGATAAATTCAAAACGCTGTAAACAAAACTTTAACACAAGAAGATGACATTTAGCTTAAGTTTAATTATATGAAGGAAATATTTTTAAAGAAAAATACTTCCAATATTTTTAACAAATGTTTCAAAGGTTTCTAAGAGGAAAACAGAAACAATTATTAACGAAAATCAAAAGTTTATTTTTCATGGAAAGTATCTAAAAAGTTGTATTTGGTAACGAGGAAAACCATATTTTTCGAAGAAACAACTATGATCGAAAACAATTCCTTTTCAAGAATAGTGTCAGATAAATGAGTTCCCCCCCTATTAACGTAAACATCGTCTGCTAATAGCTGATTGGCTAATTGTGTCGGCTTTTCCTAACAGGTTATTGTAAACTACCGAAAGATGCCGACGCATACTTGGGTCAGGTTCTGGATCAGTATAATCCTCTCTTTAAAGCGTGGCTTGGTGCCAGTTTTTTTTTTCAATAAACTGCTCTAAAGAAAATTGACGCCCATATCAGTCTTCCATATTTATTTCCGAATGAATTAGTATACGCAGGTCTGTCATGCATTAAATCATGTCATTCCTGCTTTATGAGTTTGAAGTTGGAAGAAGGAGGGAGTAGCCTTTTCTGTTTCTAGTTCGAAAAAGGTATTGTCTTCAATAGTCAACCAGCAAATCACTACGCCAAGCGTTTTGATTGGTTCTGAGCTCATTATAGCCCATTATGCATTTCTCTACAAACAAAATAATATCCCGTTACTGCTACAAAGGTATGTTTACTTGTAATAAAATTAAATGAATCCACAAACAAATGAAACGCTCTGATTGGTCCTGGGTTCATTTCAGCCCAACATCCAGTTTTCTACCAACAAAAAATAATCCGTTGCTATTATAAAGGTAGATTTACTTGTGACAAAAATGAAAAAATGTGACAAAAATGAACCAAAAATGACACAAATATAAAAACGACACAAATATAAAATCCCGATTAACATTTATATATATATATATTAACATTTATAAAACACAAAACTCAATAAATTAAGTTCCTTCTTTTCTCGATACAATAATTCTCTTCTTGTCCACTCCTATTCTAAAAAAGGTTGTATTCGATTGGCCAAAATGACTCTTCTTGATTAACAGTTTCGGTGAATTGAACGTAAATAAAAAAATATCCTTATTCTTTCTCTTTTTCCAATGTTATCATGTCTGGTTGACTATTCAAGAACTAGAAACAGAAAAGGCTACACCCTCCTCCTCCTCCTCTGACTTACAGTGCCAAACCCGTAACACGTAATGACATTAAATCAAGATGCATTGAAGCATTGCGCCAGCCAGTGTCAAATCCGGGATTGTTACAACCAAAAACCTGCCACGTCGATGGATGCGATTAACCTCTTTCATTTAAAGAGTATGTACCTATCCTTTTACTTCCCGGGGAGTTGGTAGTGCTGTACAAAGACGAAAAGATCCCTTCCAAATGAACGACCCTACAGTACGGGAACGCCAAATTACAATCACCACGATCGGCTCCACTTGACCTTGTATTCTGTTAAGGCAGGAAGTGTGCTCTGTGTGGTTAGTGTTAGTATTCATAACTGATTCGCCTATCGATAAATTATAATTCTATTACACATTTCGGCAGAAGTTAAAAATCACATTAAAATGTTGAACTTTCCTCAATTAATTGTTTTATGTTTTTTCTTTGCAGTCACATAAAGTCGACTCAACCAATTCAAAATGGCTTTCTTATCCGGGTATTTTGATCTGGCAACAAATTTCGAAATGTTTCAAACTTATTGCATTCATATTTTGTGAAAAAGAAAATGTATTTAAATAGAACTTTTAAGATAATGTTTCTATAACCAAGTAAATAAAACTTTTGAAAATTAATTCCTTTTCTTACTTTTATCTAATTTTCTTCATTACGTCTACTAATAAGATTATGTTTTCGGTCGAGATTTTTGTTCTTCATTGTCTGTCTGTCTTGTTTGTTTGTCTGTCTATTTGTTTGCGTACAGTCTAGCGTCCACATCGTCATAACCAATCCTCATCAAACTTGGTCAAAATATAGGCCATGATCTAATTTATTTATTAATTTTGAGACATCAGTCACGAAAACAGTTAAGGTCACATTTTTTGGCAATAACATCGTTTCTTGTATTATTTGGATTAATCGGACTACTGTTCTCATCTTGAGTTTGATTTTCACAACGTTTCGGTCGATGTAACCTCCGACTTTCTTCAGGTGTATCCAGTCGAAATCGGGAATGTTCCTGCTGAACTCGGGAATTTGGACGGAATTTCGAGTGGAATCCTTTATTTACATCACGGGGGTAGCATGTTCTTGTTTCGTCAGCCATGACTGGATAGAGAACCTAAGTAATTCGCAATTGTCCACACTGAGGATTGAACCTTCTAGAGAATATTTTTTTACGACTGATTTTTCCAAGTACTCTAACCACTGTGCCATGGACCCTTACGGTTACATTGACCGAAACGTTGTGAAAATCACACTCAAGATGAGAACAGTAGTCTGATTAATCCAAATAATACGAATAACCAATCCTCATCTCAAAAATTCAAAAATGTAAGATCGTTTCTGGTCATCATAAAGAATCGCTACTTAGTTCATACTGTAGCCAATGAAACCCCACACCTTGTACGATGGAATTTCACCTTCCAATTTTTTTTCAAATTTGATGTTTGGATCTTATAATATTGTAACATTTCGTCATTGTCCGGCCACGCATGACTTCTCGTTACGGCAGTGATGTCACCCACATCTCAAACGTCATCCACGTCTCTAACATGATCGTCTTCTCTAATGTGTTCTTTTTCCTTTTTATAGTCTTTTTCTTTACCAGTGACGTTATTTCACATGCATTTGCATATACATGTCCATCCTGTTACATTCCTATCCTGAAGACAACATATTTAAAGACAGTTTTCAGTTGATATTTTTCGTATTGGAGCAGACTGAGCAGAGTTTTAACAGATCCGAGATGAGCTGGCTTCAACAGACAAATTATCTCACTTGGGTCTTAGTTGATACATTGAAACTTAACTAAGATGTGGACGTTAGCGTTTAGAGAGTCGTTTTCCGCGATGGTATCATGCACACACCCAGCATATAAGTGATCTATACACAGTGTGTTAGAGCTGTGTTTTCTCGTGTGAGTTTCTGTTATTTTATATCGTTTTTTTTTTTTTTTCATACTTGTAAACCAGTGTTTGCATCGTTGGCGGTAACCAATACAACCAGAACGAGAATAAGCGATGAAGATGAATAGAAAACCATGGCAAACAATGTTGGGGTTGGTGGTTGTCGAAAGGGATTGCAAAGTTCTATAAAACAAAATGCTGAATTTTTCAAATTGATTTGGTCCCAGATTTTCCTCATTGAAAAAGAGGGAATAAAAAATATATAGGTAAAAATGGTCTCTATAGATGAAAATAAAGTGCTTGTCATTGAAACATTCTTACGTCGCATACTCGTATCCAAGAATGTCATTTTTAATACTAAACTCAGAAAGGATGTGTTAACCACTGGAACTTTTTTACGCATTATACTCCTACAATGAAATCATTTTCAATAAAAATCATATGTGATTGATCCTTGCTCTATGTATGAACATTTTCTTTACACATTCAGGTTTTGCAAGCTAGGCAGAGACAAGCTACATTGTTGACTATCTTGGACAGTGTTGGAAAAAGACGAACAGACAGCAAGAGTCAAAGACATCATTACAGAGATCTTGAGTTGGTACTCTTCACACAATGGCAGCACAGAGCGTTGTTAAAGATTTCAAGCCAATGCAGATCAACCACTGTTATATAATATACTAGCGAGGGGTACCCGGCGTTGCCCGGATGTTTTTTGGGGTATGTGAAAAAACCCCGAAAATGTGAAAAAAAAAAAAAACGAAGCCTTCACGACGCGCAGTTGGAAAATAGCAAAGTGTTTAAAAAAAAACAAAAAAAACAGGTGCGCGTTTTTGATTGACGTGACGGCGATAGGTATTCAGCAGTTACGATTTTGTGCAGGACAGTTTTGAATAAATCGGTTTGTTTGTTTTTAAAACCCCGCTCCCTGTTTATTAGGAGCGAAATGAAAGCTACAGTCTGATATGACAAAGTCGACATTGAACAAACGTTACTTAGCTCTCTTGAGACAACTGGCTTTCGGCCTGTGATTACAGTCGAGTTTCGCTTTTTTTTATACCGAAAACCGAATGTAACGCGTGCCGATGCAGAAAATGTCGAATAATTAACGTTTGAAAGTCAATAAAATTAAATAGACAGGTGAGCTCCGTAAATAACTCTGAGATATTACAATTTATAGATGATATAAAAAGTTTTAAGAAGTTGTGAACCGAACAAGCGTTTCTCTGAAAGAAGCCTTTTGTGGACATCGAGGAAAAGCATACATACATACATACATATTCGCTTTTATATATATAGATTAGGGACCCTATGTAAATCCCGAGTAAGTGAGCTACAGTGGATTTTGACAAGGGTCACACTAAGTACATGTCATGATGACCCAAATTTGCAACATAGAATCATTCCCAGGGATGAATCAAAGATAGATAAGACAAGAAGCAGTTGATTAAACCACAGACACAGAACATAAGAAAGTGAGATGACGATATCATGTTTCTGAGCTAAGAGAAAAAAAACAAGGGATTTTCAAATCAGTCTATCTGTAGAAACTATACAAAGATGATATTGCGAATAATACAAGTTGTTTGTGGAAACGTGTACGAGACATACTGCCGACAATAATATAGAAAGAAAACTGAAAATTGCCAAGTGCAAAATCTTGATCGCTAACTCTAGAAGATAAGTTAACTAATTAATTTGCTAAGATAAGCGCTTTGCTTGATGTTAAGATATCTCATTTACACCAAAGTTAGTCTCTCTCTCCTGTGAGTCAATTCTCCCGCAAAATAAAACCTTTAAGATTTCTCTTGTATTTCTTTCTATAGTTAAACTAACAATTTCTATGGTAAATTCAACATATTGTTAAAACTTCCAACTCCAAAACTTGACACTTTTTCAAGTTGACTTGCACACGACTACATACGTAGCCCACCTTCTTCCAACAAGTTACCCTGTTCTCTTCATGTCCATTTTAATTCACCTGTCTCATTTGCAAAAAACAGCAACAGTCTGCATCGCTCACATGACCGTCAACCATAAAACCAATTGGGTGTTGACATTTTAGCCTTTCTTTCTTTTTTTTTTTTTGTTACACAATCGATGCTTTGAAGGACACACACATGCTAGCCAAGTTACGATTTTCCCTACACTTTTTTCATGCAAAGTTTAATTCAGCTAGTTAAATAGATGAGACAATTTAATGTAGCAACCACTAGCCAAAGAATCAACATGGCAGTGAAAACAGGACAACTGACCATGTTTTGCACCAATCGTCAAATGATCATCTGCACCATAACATGATAGATATGCTCTTTGCTTGACATTAAGATATCTCATTTGCACAAAAGTAAGCACCTGAGACGATGTCAGAACTTGCAGTTCCTATACATCATTAAACCAAGCAATAAAATCACTGGTGAGACTCATTGTTGCATTTTAACCTTGCGTCATACATGTAAAAAAAAAAAAAAAAGTTTCTGTAACCGTTAATGAAACAATGAAGTTCACAAACTGTATCTATACATTGGAAGCTGTATGTGTTATCATTCCAGACTGAAGGTTTGCTATCCTGAAATCAAGGTTCATTATTTATACTTTCAAGAAAACTAATGGCAGAGGCGGTTTACGTAACTATCTTCACTCCAAAACACAGACAAATGAATTTAGAGGGAAGAGACGGATTGATAATCACTATTTAATCATATTTTCTCAACCCATATCATTTTCCACATCAATGCTGCTACATGCTCCAAAACATTCTCTTTCTTGCACTCTCTCTCTCTCTCTTTAAGACATGTGACATCATGTACGTTTCTATTAATTCCCACTGTCTAGAAATCCTCACCTCAAGTTCAGAAAGTTGACCTATTATGTTGTTATTCAAAACTATTTTATATACTAATGGATATATTCGCCCAATATCTAACAGTCCCCACTATATATCTTAGTTTTACTGGCATGATAATCTGATACAGAGAAAACATTCACCTAGATCTTTATTGTGTAAAAACGTGTGCTGCATAGTCTGTTTTGTTGTTGCATATGAATAACATGTCTGGCGAAAAGAACTGAAAATATCTCTAGCTAGAGTCAGACCACCCAAGATATTGTCTTTGCTTGAAATAGTTAAGAGCCTCATTTAAAAAAAACAGTGGGATCAGACTTTGTGGAAAAAGTAATTCCCCTAAATGGTCTCCAAACAGAAGCCCATGAATAGAGATTGTCTAGATGTTACCTTCTGGTCAACCTCTGTATGGTCAAAATAGTGATCACCAACAAAAGGCCAGAATCAGTCAAGGATGATGATATCCCAGGAAAAATGAAAGGGGAAGTGGTCATAGAGGAGGAAAAGTTGGAATTAAACATTAAAGAGAAGGTAGTTGGTTTTTTGGGAAAGCTAACAGGCAATTCAGCCAGTGTGCTTCTTTAGGCTGGGTGCTTCCCTTGAAAGCTCTTGGCCAAAGGATTGTGTTAATGGGTCTTAAGATTTTGATCTGGTCAAGTAAAGACCTGATATTGCAAGTCCATCATTCAACTAATTAGATGAGTACCTCTTGTAAAAATAAAAATAAAAAAGATCTATTATTTATATTTACTAGGAGGGGGTGGGGCTTGCAAGGTTGTAAAATATTTTAATTCATGCAGATTTCATATTTTTATTAGAGAGTCAATCCTCTATTGAATATTATATACTACATAATATATAGTAGTGATTTCAAGTTTAAAAAAATAAAAAAGTGACTTGGGTGCCATTAAGTAGAATTGAAACGAAAACATTTAGCACTCCAGCTGCATCTCTTACCGATAGAGAGAGAGATCTTATCTATCTCTCGGTAAGAGTTGATATTAAATGCCTTGAAGAAAGTGAATTTGAGCATGTGCAGAAATAAGTAAATATATGTCTGAAAGTTGAAATGAACAGTTTGTATTTCAACTATCTGATATGTCTGTACCCATTGTTCATCCTTCCAAAGATTTTACTCATTATAAACCATCCTTGGGTAAATATTTACACAGACAAACAGACAGACACACATCTGTTTTATTTATATAGATAAGCTGGACTTTTATTCTTGCTTGGTATGAGGGCTATTCAGTTGCAGCACTGACTGGATGGATCAACAAACAACTTTGGCCCATGTAGAACAATCACAGCGGTGAATTAAAAAAAAACATGGCTGCGTTCACAATAGGAACATTGTCTCTTAGCAAGAAATTGTATCTCTTTGGTATTTTGACTTTTTTCAGTTTTTTTTATTTATTGTATCTTTTTGGTATTTTGACTTTTTTTCAGTTTTTTGCCCACAGTATATCAATGGAGAAATTTTCTGCAATTACAGAATCATAGAACCTACTATATTTGTTTTTCATCCTTTGTATAAAAACTTAATTTCAGTTGTTTTTATTTTTAATTCTTTCAAAACTCATGTTGTAAACATGCATAAGGTTGCATGTTACGCAGGTGCGCAGATGCATACAGGCAACGACTGTTATAAGAAAAATATATGGCTTTAACCACCCAAAATCTGATTTGGATACTTCTGCAGTTTACAGACCATGCTGAAATATCAGGCCGAGAGAAAAATTTTTGCCGGTTTATAAAAGGTCATTTGAAAATATTGTAATTTATTTTATACATATTGTTATCATATCACCATGACATATCACCAGGATTAATTTATAAGTTTTTCTTTCAGATTATTAAACATCATTCACATTTTTCTACAATATTTTCACCCATGTTGACCCCAAAACGACTTTCTTTAGTCAACAGAAAGGGAACCATCTCCATGATACTGCTCTTCGCATAGCACTACTACCCAAAGATTTCCTATGAGAATTTAGTTGAGAAATCTTGACCAACTCCTGAACTAGCTCACTTGGGTTATCAGTTATTTCAAGGATTACAAAACCATTAAGATGGTCTTAGGAGATTGAATATGAGTTAGATTCATATTTTATATCCAAACCTAAAGAATTTTACAAGCAAGCTGGTTGATAGGATGTAATCAAGTTACAGAAAGTAAAAGGTTATTCTGATGAAGAAAAGATTTTCAAAAGGTTTCATTTTCAAGATGAAATTTTAATTCAGCAAAAACTTTTGCATCGACCTGATAACATTATTTAGGAAACCATTCTTAACATGGCAGGGTGTGCACTTTCTAAATTATTCTTTACTTTTTTTGAAAATCCTATCAAAAAAAAAAAAAAAAAAAAAAAAAAAAAAATTACAATATGGCTCATAAACTGCAGAAGTAGCCTGATTTTACTTGATAAAATAATTACTGCTTTAAGGTAAGGTTCCATGTCAAGAAGCAGCCACTCCAGAAAATAAATATCCTAGTCAGAAGATTGTATGTCCATAAATTAGATAGCTGATAATGTTCAGGTGGTCTACCCTCGAATAGCAGGATCGCTATATTTCTCTTAGTCTGTCCATTCCACTAATTCCTAAATGTGCATCAAACAGATACTATAATACTGCAATTCATAATAAAGGTCCATACAATATTTCAGCCAGATCAGTAGTCTCTGAGAAAAAAAGTAGACTTGAACAGACAGAGTAAGAGAAATATAATATAGATAATTTTGTTCAGATTTATTTGATAACATAAAACATTTTTTTTTTAAAAATCATTTCATTTTTGATGAATCTTAAAATATATGAAAACATTCACTTGGAAATTTGTTATAGTTTATATGCAGCAGCTGAAATGTTAAGACAATAAAAAGGACATTTTTAAGCAAAAATGCTAGTATCGTATCAATAACGATTTCTTAAAGTCAAAAACCAAAAAATAAAAGTAAAATTTGAACAAAAATTCAGTCAAAATTTTATACAAGTCAGGAAAAAAAATGGATTTCTATTGTCTTTATTGCTTGGAGGTTCTGGGTGTTAGATGTTTTGCTTTTTTTTTGGGGGGGGGGCTTTCTTAAGAAAAAAAGGGGAAACAAACAAAACTGCAGTCTTTGAGGGACTCATCTGAACAAAACATACAAGCCTTGCATATATATATATATGCTATTGAAACCATCCAGTTACTGAGTTTCATGTTCAGTACCATCAGAAATAGTTATGAAATGGACTTGCTTAATGCTTTTAGCATTAAACAGAGAAAAAAAATTAAATTTAGTCACTCAAATAAACAAAGCCATTTCCAATACTGGACCATGGTATCAATTGCCCAAACCTCCAGAAAAGCTTTACTTTTTTTTTTTTTTTTTTTTTTTAAGGTAGATTTGTTTGAACCAATTCATTAATGTGGATTTATTTAGTGAATTTAAAAAAAAACAAAAAAAAATAAAATAAAAAATAAGATGAATTCACTAAATAAATCCATATTAATGAATTGGTTCAAACAAATCTACCTGACAAGAATTAGCTACCGGAAAAAGTGTTTAATATCCCTACGGTAGTGCTACTATTAACTCCTGATTGGCCACTTTTTCATTTTTGTTTTTATTTCATCAAATCTGTTCCAAATCGTCACCAATGAGGATAAAATAAAAGAAAATGGAGGAAGAAAAGAGAAAATTAAAAATAAATAAGACAATTTCTTGTTTTCTCTTCGTTAAGATTGTCTTCAGTCTTTGTGAAGTCATTTTTATCCAACAAACATAACGAATGAACTGATTTCTTACAAGATGTAAACATCACACATGTACATCATAAAATAAAGAAAAATAAAATGCATGGTTAAACGTGAAACGAATATTTGTTTGATTGATAAATGCATGTTCAAAAATATTCATGAGTAGCAGGATGCACACGGGTAAATATGAAGATGGGAGATGCATATCTGAGGGTGAAATAACACAATTTGTTTTACATATACAAATGTTGGAGTATAGAACATGAAATCATTGCATATCATACCTGACAATTTTTGGGGTTTCATCGACTGACAATTACAATTCATGTTGAGGCTTCAATATAATGTTTCTGAATTTGAGATAAGGATTGATAATTCGTATTTGGATTATTCGCATTCCGAGTGTCATTTTCACATTTTGGTCGATGTAATCTTCAACCATTTTCAGGTTTACCTTGTCAAATTAGGGAATTTTTCTGTTGAACTTGGCAGTTTGCATGTAATTTCAAACAAAACTATTTAATCCACAATGGTAGCATGCTCTCGTTCTGACAGCCATGAGTGGGTAGAAGTTCTAAGTAATTTGCAGTTGTATTTTTATTAACTTTTAATCTCTAGAAGAGTGTAACTTAACACTGAATTTTACCAAGTACTTTATCCACTCTGCCACAAGCTTCCAAACTTTCATGAAAAAACACTAGTCTAGCTAAAACCACCATCAATAATTTCTCAGACTATCTGTGCTTAAACCTAAATGTATATTTCATTAACAAAGCTTCTTTCTTAGAACTGCACACCTGTGGAACTGTCTTCCGTTTGCCTGCTTTCCAGCTGACTACAATTTGATGGTCTTCAAGTCCAATGTAAACAAGTTCTTGATGAACCGTTCCTCTAAGTAATCCAATTTACAAAATATCCACTACTTATGTATACCCATTAACCCTTATCCTCGAGTGGGCTCTGGGCCTTAATAAGTGGTGACTCCTTTGTATATAAAAAATAATCCAAATTATATAAGGCTTCAATGCAAGTTCATGGTCCACTTTGACCATGGAGAACTACCGCTGACCTGTTCAAGGTTAACAGTGCCTGACAACTCTGAAGCCTTGAACTGTTCTTGTAACAAAGACGAGTGGTCATCTAAAAATGCAGCTTTCAACAAAGGTGATTTTGAACTATCAAGGTTGAAAAGCCTACATTCTTCACTGGTAAAATCACGAATTGCAACTGCAACTGAGGAAACAGAAAATCGTAAACCCATAAGCAATGATACTGGACCTTATCAAATTAGCATAAACCAAATCAACCTACACCGGGTGATAGTTGTGATATGGACATGGTAATAAAGAGACAAAGTCTGTGATTACAAACAAAAGGCGCTCAGCAAATATAGTCAAACAAAAACTATATACGTATGTAGCCTATGTTGTTTAGCTATAAATGGTATATGAATGTATATAGTAAATTTTATTTTACAAACAGTTATTGGCATCTGTGTGTATATGCAGAACTACACACAAGTAATTTTTAAAAGAAGTTTTTCATTAAGGAATATTAAGTTAAAATCTGCAAGATAAAAGATTAATGCCATCCACAGAAAAAGAACATATATATATATATATATATATATATATATATATATATATATATATATATATATATTTCACTGCATATTTGTTAATTTTTTCAACATCATTCTGTCAGAATATCCAACATGCACACAGACACGTTATATATCTGTTGAGTTTTTTTTTTTTTTTTTTTTTTTTTTTCAGCGATAATTAGATGAGTTACTCCCCTTGGTATTGTTTTTTTCTTTCTTTTTAGGAAGTCGTTTCCCTTACATTCCAGGGTCATGGACGGATATATGCATATAAATATCTACATATAAATATAAACATATATTCGCTGTTTATGTATTTTACTTAATCATTATAGATAAAATGTGTGTCCATAGATAAATATTTTATTTATAATATTTAAGTAATGTGTGTGTGTGTGTGTGTGTGTGTGTGTGTGTGTTACCTACCAAAATTTATTTTTAGAACATTTTTTAAATAAATTTGAATTTCATTTTTTCCCCTGCATAAAAAATTAAAAACAATTAGCAAATAAATTAAATTCTCATAAGAACATCTACAAGAAATTCAAATAAAGATAAATGCATTATTACGTGCACTAGTTTTTTTTAACATGTAACAAACTCATTTGTCTATATTTTAATCGTTTCTTGATGTGTGTGTATAAATGTATCAAGCCGATTTTAGACTTTAAGCTACCTTACATGCATATATATACTAGCATTCAACCCAACGTTCCCCAGTCGTAAAATATGCTCAAATATATTTTAATTTATATGCAGATTTCATATTTATTATTATAGAGCCAACTATTTCGATTATTATATTGTATCCATGATATAGTAGTGATTTCAAACATTTAAAAAAAAAAAAAAAAATGACTTGGTTGGCATCAGCTAGAATCAAAACCAAGACATTTAGCTTTCACTATCATCTAACCTAAGGACTAGTGGGTATCAAAACCTAAAACTTTTATGAACATTTGCGTATGTGTAGAGGATACACATTAAGTCAACTTACACCTGCCAAGTTCTAATTTTTACAATCTTGACCCCTTAGCAACTATTTTTACCGGCTAAAACAAAATTGAATTTGTTCCACAGGTTTGAATCCTCTATATTAAGTTTCAAATCTGTAGACCAAAAATTGACAGTAGTTTGGTAGACCATTTCCCCTCCTACACACAATCATATATATATATATATATAATTAAAATTTGAATAATTTAAGTTATTCCCACAAAATTTGATAGCGTAAGGCTTTTATGCTAAACCTTTTACTGTAATCAATTATTTTTGCCAAGAAGAAAGCTATACTATTTATATTTGCCGTTTCATAAATTAAATTGAATCATAAACAAGTTCAAAAACATTAATTATATTGCTATGAAGGTTTCTGAAATATAATGCTCAGATTATGTTCAAAAACCAAATGACATAAAAAAATGAAAATACTATTTTTTTTATAACTGAAAGAAAAGACTTATCCCAATGTTTAAACCAATAAAAAATCTGACTTAATTGTTATCCTGTTTGCAAATTTAATCTAAGCATTATTTTACTGGAAACATTCATTCAGTCAATAGAATTAAAATTAAGTAATGTTTCGGAACTTGATTTTGGTTAAAATTGATTTATTTAAATGTAATATATATGCGGTTTTGGTAAAATCTTTTTTTAGTTATATTTCATTCTGTGTATACCAATCCTTTTTATTTAGAAGCTCAATGTATGTAAAATATAACAGAGCATATAAGAATAACAGTATAGTCAAAATCCAAGTAGTTATTTTTTCATGCAAAACAGCTTTTTTTTCTTTTTACAAAGAGACCTGTCTGCCTAGATACAAATTAAGTTTTACTTGCATATCTATATACTTAATTAAAATATATTGATTTATTTTATATATAATTATCCTTTTAAATGTGTGTGTGTGTATATATATATATATATATATACACTCTTCTTCTCTTCAGTAGTCCGTCGCTGACGACGATGACGTTGCACCATGCCTAACAGTCCCAGATAGATTACGCCTGATGGACTCGCTGGTGACTGTGGAGTCCAATTCGTGAATTGCATACACGGCCGCAGGCAGCACAAGGGAAGATGCCGTCTGCCCGCTGCGCCACGTGCCTTTGGTGTCTTCTTCGCTCTGCTCGGTCCTTATAGGTGGAGGTGAAAGTTTCCAAGCCCTCTTGGCAGATGTTTCGCCATTTTCTCCGATCAGCAGCAGCATGTTCGATGGCGTTGGATTCTATGCCACACTTTTTCAATGATGCTTTCAGTTGGTCCTTGAAACGTTTACGTGGACCCCCAGGGTTGCGTCTGCCCTCTGCAAGTTCCCCGTAGAGGACCTTGCGTGGGAGCCTTTCTGCTGGCATCCGGATGGTGTGACCAAGCCACCTAAGTTGTCTATTAGTTAGAATTATTTCAAGTGGGTCCATTTGAGTGCGCCTGCGTATCTCATTGTGTGGCACCCTTCTGTCACACGTGATCTGGCATGGAGGCGACGCAGATTGAAGAGGTTGCCATCCAGCCGGTATGAGAGGCGGATCCCATCAGCAGGATGGATTTGCTGTTTGGCAACATTGGAAACCGCAGCATGAAAAAGATTAAACAAGATGGGCGCAATGACGCATCCCTGCTTCACACCCGATTCTACCAGGAAGGGCTCAGATTTTAGTCCTGAACTGGAGACGCGAGTACAACATCGACATCGCTGCTCTCAATGAAACCCGATTCTCGGATGAGGGCTCCCTCACCAAGTCAGGAGAGGGATACACCTTCTTCTGGAAGGGCCTGGATAGGGGTGCTCCTCGCATCCATGGAGTTGCCTTTGCCATCAAGACCAGGCTACTCAACAGCATTCCCCAGAGCCCAACGGGTCAAAATGAGAGGCTAATAACTTGGCGTATCCCCTTATCAAATAAACGTCATGCTACCCTAGTCAATGTGTATGCACCAACCCTAGATTCAGCTGATGAATTGAAAGACCAATTTTATGCCCAACTCCATGAGATCATGCTGACAATCCCCAAGGAAGATAAGATCATTCTCCTTGGGGACTTCAATGCAAGAGTGGGCAGCAGTCACCATCTTTGGGAGAGAGTCCTAGGGCATCATGGAGTTGGAAAATGTAACGATAATATATATATACATACACACACACACACACACATATATATATATATATATATACACACCTTATTAATTCTAGTAAATTACCAAACAATATAACCATATAAGCAAAAAAAAAACAAAAAAAAAAAAAAAAAAACAATGTAACGAATTAGTTTTGTACTTTTAACTGATCTAAACCCTTTTTAGATATAACCCTAGTTAACAAATTACAGAAAATAAATATTAACTAAAATAATAATCATAATAGTAAGTAATTTCTTTGTAGAATAAAAAAAAAAAAATTGGCAAAACACTTTAATTCATACATTGAATAAGACCTGTCTAGCACAATATGAACAAATATGGCTGCCAAAATAGAACACACAATGTTCAGTCTTCTATGAATTTTTTTCTTCTTGTAGCATTATATTGTCATGCATTTTTTTCTAAGTAAAAATTTATCATTTTTCTGAAGAGTATATGCATGAAAAGAGATGGTAGTGACATAACTGTTTGCTTCTGCATAATGAAATGGATCTGTAAAAAATGTACCGAATTGTAATTTTGCATGAAAAATAAATATTTGAATCTTGAATGTAACTATACAGTTAAATATATATATATATATATATATATATATATATATATATATATAGTGGGGAGCAAATGTATTTGGTACATTTGCTTTTGTTTTTTGGTGTTATTTCAAGTTAACTTGAATGAAATTTACACTTAATCTTATATTATTTATCTTACTTAATCTTATATATATTATTTATCCAAAAATAAAAGGAAAATGAAGATATACTTAGTTAAATATTTATTAACAAAATAAATTATGCATATGCAAAAGTATTTAACACACTGTCAAATTTTATTCTTAAGCAGTCATTTCATCCTGCTACAATATTTCAACCAATCAGACAGAACCCCAGGGTTCCCACTCTTTACAGGTCAGTTGATAACAGACACCGTGTAGGTTGCCTCTTTTATTACTGTTTTAAAATTGTTAAAAGAAAGGAATTGACTAATATGTGCCAGGAAACCATAGTAAGGCATAAAGATAAAAAGGGATACGGAAAATAGCTTCAGAACTAAATTTGGTGGTGAGTACAGTTGGGGCTGTCATAAGTAGAAAACAACGGGTGATAATACTAAAAATCTTCTAAGAAGTGGTCGGCTATATAAATTGAATGATGATACTGCTCGTTAAATCACTCATAAGGTGAAGAAAGGACCATTTCTGACTCGTTCAGAAATTCAGAAGGATTTGCAGGAAGCAGGTACTGAAGTAAGCAAGAACACAATCAAGAGAGCATTGAAGCTTACAGACCTGTATTCTAGATCTCCAAGAAAGACTCCATTGTGGAGTTCTATACATGTGAAAGATTGATATTTATAAACAAATTTAAAACAATGTGAATTGGATGACTTCTGGAACAAAGTTATTTGGTTAGATGAAACAAATTGAGTTTTTTGGAAGAAAGATGCGCATCCGTGTATGGAGTAAAAAGGAATTTAAAGCATCTAATACCATTCCCACTGTAAAATTTAGAGGTGGAAGTGTGATGATTTGGGGCTGCTTTTCTACAAATGGAGTTGGAGTAATGGAAATCATAGAAGGGAAAATGAATGCAGCAAAATACAAAGATTGTGTCAACACATCTGCTCAAGACTGTTGCAGATTTTGGATTGGGCAGTGACTTAATCTTCCAACAAGACAATGATCCATAGCACAAGGCTAAAATAACTGAAACGGTTTAAGGATAATGAGATTAATGTTCTACAGTAGCCTAGCCAGTCACCCAACCTAAATTCCATCGAAAATCTGTGGAAAACTTTGAAGTTAAGTGTGCATGCAAGAAATCCCAAAAATATTAAGGAATCAAAGAAAGTTTGCGAGAAAGGATGGATAAAACTATCAGCAAGGGTTTATAAGAAACTAGTTGGCAGTTATGGAAAGCATTTAGAAATTGTAAAGCAGAACAGAGGATATACAACTAAATATTAATAAATGTACTTTTGCATATGGGTAATTTGATTTTTTTTTTTTAATAAATAACTGTAAACTAAATAGATCTTCATTTCCCTTGAATTTTTAGATAATATTTGTTTAAAGATTGAGTGTAAATTTCATTCAAATTAACTTCTTGATATTTTTTGAGAAATACGAAAAAAAAAAAAAACAATGTACCAAATACTTTTGCTACCCACTGTAGCATATATATATATACATATATATATATGCTACCCACTGTAGCATATATATATATATATAGGGGGTGGGGGCTTAGCTTTGTATGGTGAGGTTTCCTTCCTCTAATCTATTTGGCTATCTGGTACCAAAAGTACTTAAGATTTTTTATGCATCTTTATTCTTAATATATCATAGAATAATTCTTGGAGTAATGGTTTAATAGTATTATACTTTAAAAAAAATTATATAAATAATGATACTTCTACTAATAAGTAGAAGTATCATTATATAAATTTTTTTTTTAAATTGTATATATTAGTGAAATAATTATTTACTCGTATGCAATGAGACTTCAACAAGCAACCCTGAACCATTCGATGTTCAAGAAAAGTCTTTCTCTAGCATCAGATGGTTCAGGGTTACCTTATGAAGTCTCATAGACTGAAACAGATAGCCGTCTGTAGTGACCAAATGTAACTGTTTACCTTCTAATAAAGAAAATATATATATGATTACTTCATTTAATCACATAATATATGAAAGTATAAATTTATGCGTAAACTAAGTATTTACTTCAACAGTGCTCAATACGTAGGTAGAGCTAGGTAGTAAGTTATAAAATATGGCAATTAAGCTACACAGAATATTCTGCGTTTTATCCACGCTAGGATTCATAAGCCTAATGAATCATAGCATGGATGAAACGCGGAATATTCTGTGTAGCTTAATTACCATATATATTTTATAACATATATATATATATATATATATATATATATATGGGTAAGTTTCCTTCCTTATATCTATTTGCCTGTTGTCTTGGTACCAAAATCACTTAACCTTTTTTTTTTTTTCAATGCATTTTTATTCCAATATAATTTTATATGCTAAGTAGCATATCACAGAATAGTTCTTAAAATAGTATTATACTTTGTACTATTAATTAATATTAAAATATATATATATATATATATATATATATATATATATATATATATATAGCTTATATATTAGTATAAATAGTAATTAGATTCTGTCTACTATTCTTATTAGAGAATTTTTCACTGGAAAGCCATGAATTTAAGAGCTGTCCTTTTTTCAAATCTCTGAAACAGCTTCATGGTAAACACTAAACAGCTGATGATTCCCATTTTCTATTTAACACTAAGTTTTTATTGTCATCGTTATATAGTTTAATCCTCTTTTGTAATTGTGGATTTTCTAGTAGAAGCTCATGCAAATGCTAATTTTGTGACATGTTAATTTTGTTAGTATTCGTAGGAATTTAAACTGAATTTTTTAAAATTTTATTTTCGTCATTTCTATAAAATACTCAAAGCTTCTTTAGACTATATATATATAGTAGTTCAAGTTGAGAATGTATCCGTAGATTAAAGATCCAGGGAATTTCCACCGGGTTTATAAAATAGTGCTCAATGTTAAATAGAGCTATTTATATTAATATTTATTTATACAGACATGTACAGATCTTGTCACATTGGCATGCCAATGTTTCAATCTGTAGTTATTGATAACCAAGATTTTGTCAGATGGGCCGTCTTTTTCTTTAGGTATCGTACTGGAAAGGAAAAAAAAACTTTTTTAATTTAAAATTCAATTATGAACATCTAAAGAAAAAGGCAAACTCTTTTTGTCTAATAAACTAATAGTTATTAATAACTACAGATCCAAACATTATCATGCAAGTGTAACAAAGCCTGTACATGTTTGTATAAATAAATATCCAAAAATAAATATATATATGTGTGTGTGTGTAATGAAATGGTCAATCTTTACTATCAAAAGACTTCCTCCTTAGAAAAGTGTGGAAAATATTAATTTTTTTACAAGAAAAGATAGACATGAAAGAAAAAATAAAAGAGTAAACAAAAGAAAACAGAAAAATAAGTTTTACGCTTGTAATTAGGATGGTGCTAGCATATGAAATACAATGTTTTAAGTTCTGGTCAACTTAACAAATGAAATGAACACATTTCATTTGTTAAGTTGACCAGAACTTAAAAAGTAACAACACTAGTGCAAAGAGAAAGTTTATTGAATATTTCTGGAGCTAAGTATTTATGAAAAAAAAAGAAAAATGATTAGCATGAAAAGTATGGAAGCACAGAAAAGAAAACATTTACAAAAAAAAACATGTACAAGTAAATAATATTTTAAGGAGTCAGAGAATTTATGACATTTTCTTCAAGTTTGAAAGTTTGTAGTAGAAACAAAACTGTGCTGCTCAACTCTCCACCCAAGTTTCCTCTTATAAACCCGGCACCTATTACAGTAACTCCTTACACGTCTTTGTTTGGAGTGAACAGAAATATTAAAAAGTTTCAATTAGTTTTTATCTACAAGTTCTAGAAATATTAAGTTCTTAGCACTTCAACAAAGAACAAACAAATCAAAATTTCTCTCAAAACCTTCAAATACCAAAAACCTTCAACAGACAAATTTTTTCAAACTAAAGAAAAATACTAATTCCGTTATTGGGCAAGAACACTTATCCATGTATTCAACCTTACAACCTAGTCAGGCCATCAAAGTCTCCTTTTCTGCACATATCTCCCTATACTGTCAAGATTTAGTCTTCCTCTGAGGTGATCAGATCTGAACCTGTCTTTAAGACTATATTACATATCCATCATGATTTCTCTCCATGCAACACCTCTCCTCAACTCTGATTGGCCAGATTTCACTTTCATACATCACACATTATCAAAAATATCAACAAGCAACACTCATACATAATGCAGGTGTATATTCAGTTGAATAAAAAAAAATGCAACAAAATCAAATTAAATTGAACAATCATCTAAAGTACACTAACAAAACTCATCTTTGTCAATTCATTGAATCCACCATCATTATCCAATGTGATCATCAAACAATGAGTAGGTTTTTACCACATCAACATCCATTTTAGCTGAACTCTGACAATAAATTGAGACACTATGTACAACTTTTTCTACCAACAAATCTATTTTTCTAAAATACAAAACTTTCTCTTTACACTAGTTTTGTGTTTTCATTAATTTATGCTTACAGAAATACTCCATATACTTGGTTTCTTTTTAAGCTAATGTTATTGTTTTCATTTCAGTTATCTTCTGAATAAGGAGTAAAAATTAAGGTGTTTCTGTAGCATTGCCTGCTTTGACTCGTACACATTTTCTGCCCCCCCCTCATCGCAACTTAGCTTTTTTAATTTCCTTTCTTTCTTCTTCATTCATATCAGCTTGTATATTTTGAAATTACATAAAATCCACTTTTTGTTTGTGTTCATTTGCTTTTCATATTTCACTTTTTTGTTTTTCTATAAAAAAAACTTGAAAATAACATCTTTCATTTTAGAGGAAGTCAGTTTGATAAGATGAAATATTAAAAATCCTGCTTTACAAGTTGATTTCAGTGAATGATTTATCCCTTTTCCCATTCATTTTTAGAAAATGTTCTTCATATAATTATTTTATAGATCCACATAAAAGATATTTTATGCGGATCTATTTTCAGTATTCACTTTAACAGCTCTCAACACATGAGTATAACTAGGTAATAAGTTATGAAAATGCATATAGCAATTAAAGTAAATTCTGTCTAGCTTAATTGTCATATATTTTCATAACTATATAAAACGTATGTATATGTGCATGACTTTAGGCTGTGAATTCAATATGAATTATGAATAAGCATCAGATTAAATAAGGAGGCAAAATATGAACTCTTCTGCAGTGATTTTTACTCTTATATTTGGTCTTCAGTCAGTCCTTATTTCTCATATATATATATATATATATATATATATATATAGTGTGTGTGTGTAGACTAGTGGATAAGCAAAACAGCATGCTTGTAGAAATAACACATCATTAAAACTGAAATATTGGTCAATTCATACGATCACATTCAATTAGTAAAAATGAGCTTCAAATCAAATGAGCTTTATCAAATCAATAACGAATCAACATAAAATATCTTGGTTCAGCTTTAATGTGTTTTTGTGTCCATATTTCTACAAGCATGTCCACTATTCCATATATCAATTATTCTTTTAGGCTGAAATTTAAATTTCATATTTACTTCCTCTCTTTCTATTTTTATGTGTGTGTATGTATATATATATATATATATATATCAAATTAAAATGTAATTCTCTATGTACATAGCATATGTTTATGTCTACAAAACTTTAAAATTGCTTTCTAAATATTTTTTTATTATTATTTAAAAGAGCGCAGATTCTCATACTAAAACGGTTCACAAATTTTATTTGTCGGTTTGTCCTATTAATGATGTTAATTTTATTGTTCAGAATGGTTTTGCATTAATATTTAAAATATTTTAAAAACTGCTATTTCTGACAAATGAAAAAATGTCAGACAAAGCATCTTAGGAAATTGTTTTTTTTTCTTTTGCAAGTTTATGTGTTTTTCAACTGTTTCTGCATGTAAGTGTATGGCTGGCACAAGACGCGTGCAGCAGGCAGTGACCAATGGAATAAATTGCAGGCGACCAAATTTGCCCTTCTGTTTATTTGACTGCAGCAGGAAGAGGATATGACATCCGTGGTATGATGGCTGTACAAAACAAAACATCCGACTTGGTTAGGTCTTATCTGAGGTCTTTCAGCAATATCTTATAGATGTCATTGTTATCTGTAAAAACTGGATAAAAAGAGAAAGAAATTTTTTTAAAATAATTACTATATATCAAGGGTCATAACAGTGCAAGAAACAGAAATATGCCGATGTTGAAGAGGACAAAAATAAAGTAATTTTTGTAAATATCAAGTTACAATTTTTACAGTGATTTAATGTGCTTAACTGTGTTTAATAATACTTCAATGTAAGACCTATTTATCAAATAGGTCATTTCAAATTTCCTAAAACTTCAGAGGACTTGAGCATTGTCAATATTGCTTTATATGGCATTACTGGAGTAAACGTCATTAACATTTCAAGATCTTGCATTGCATCTTCTATGATCCCTCAATATACACATTACAAAATGCTTCAATACTGACAAACTTAATTGTACATATAATACCATTTTAAAAAGTATAAACATTAAAAGCAAAAAAAAACAAAACATTTTTCACTTTCCATTATGATTCAAGGGAAGTAACTGCTTAAATTTTGAAATAGCAGAAGTTAAAAAAACAAGTGAAGCATGCATGGTCCCCATGAGTGCACAGTGAACAAGATAAAAAAATCACTAAGTTCAGCATTTGCCCACCCCCCGATGTAGCCTCAAAAGTCCCTAGGGGGCGTCAATTACTGGTGAAAATGAACGGTGCAGTTTTAAGCCTTAACATATGTAAATTTGAGTTCTGCACCATGAAAAAAAATGAAATGACTAAATCCATCATTTGATCCCCCCCCCCATTTAGCCCCAAAAGTCCCCAAGGCCTTAATATATTTAAATTTGAAGTTCATCACCATGCAAAACTGCTAAATAGACATACACAGAAAATTTGAGACAAATATGGTAAAATAGTCCCGAAAATGGAGTGTTTTTATCAGCCCTAAAAGAGCACCTGGGATACACCCAAGAGTTATCGCAAAGTATAGAAAAACAAAATTATATAGAAATCTGTTACTTACAACTTTTCAGAAAGTTTTAGAAAAATCAAAGACATCAATTTTTTTTAACAAGCATAAGTGTCAATTTTAGCCATTCTGTTACTTTTTTACTCAAATCAGGCTTAATGTTTGTGCAAAATTTTGAAAAACTCCAAGGTGTAGTTATTGAGAAAAGTGCAGAGGAACAGACAAGGGTGAATTTATAAGTCCACCCTCCTTTTGTCAGGGTCCAAAAACGAATTTCATATAAAAATATATATATATATATATATATATATATATATATATATATAAACAGAAAACGTTTAACCCCTTAGCAAGGGGAAAAAGAGAGGCATTAAATAAATAGGATGGATTGGTAAAACAAATCCCCTAAACAATACAGTCTTGCATCACTTATGTCTTTTTACAGAGATATAAAAAAAAAAAAAAAAAAAAATCAAGATATAATGATACTAAACATATTTAGAATCCTTCTTCCAATTTGGATAAAAAAAAAATTAAATTCTTTTGAATCAAGAAATTTAAAAATGAAGTTTTACAAAGAAATTGAAATTCAATAAATCTTGCTTAAGTGCTGTCTAATGATTATGGATCAATTTTAATATAAAACTGATATTTGAATTTTAAAATGGGAGGCCATTGGGCCTGTATTATGCCCCTAAAAACAGTTTAAAATACTCCAAAGACACTGAAATTAGAACAATTAACTGATATCTATTATATATTGTAAAAAATTTCCCAAAATCAGAGTTATCTAAATTTCTGCAGAAGAGGAAAATTAGAAAAACATGGCATAGAATACTTCAAGTAGTATTCTATGCCATGGTTTTCTAATTTATATAGTGAAAAGTCTATAAACGCGTGAGAAGTGCGATCAGGAGTGGAAGTGAAAGTTGGTCATGGAGAAAATGATAGGATTCACATGTAATGCAAGTCAAAAGATCTCGGATGAAGATTAAATCAGGGAGATGTATGCAGAACGGGGGACTTTGATGGAGTGCAACTTTACTATAGTATGTCTGAAAATAATGCATTTTAGAGAAAAACATTACATACTTACGAGTCATGCTGAAATTAGTATAAATTCAAAAAATTATGATGGTTCAATAAAAAAAAAAATAAGTAAAAACAGAAACTTTTGAAATTGTGAATTTTCAATGTAAATTAACCCTTTAGAAGATCAAAATCCGGTTGAGAAAACTGCATTCTATTGTTTAAATTACTTTCCACAGAATCCAATGACACTGTCTGGTCAGGTCAACCATCTTGCTTTCTCTCAATCTACTGCAAGCTTTTTTTCCAAAAATCAGCTCTAGCACATTTACTGGACGATTTTTCATAATTTTTGCCATTTATACTAATTTCAACATGATACTTAAGTATATAATAATGTTTTTCCCTGAAATGTCTGTTCGAAAATACACGATTTGATGGGACAACACTATAGTAAAGTTGCACCTTTGATGGTATAATCATATTGAAAGAATGCAATGGAGTTGTGGGGGCAATAGATATAGAAGAGTGGAGGTAGCAGCTCCAATCCATACGGGAAGGCCAAGGAAAGCAAAAGGGTGTGATAAGGATGAACTTGAAATAGAAGACAACGCCAGTGGTAGAACAGATGTTAAGTCAGCTATGATGATGAAAGTAGGTTTAGTCAGCAAGTAAAAATACCTAAGATTGGTTCAAAAAGAAAAGATAAGTGTATTACCTTTAACTGCTGATATAAGAAATCGGGATTGGTCTTGAAAATTGCGAACTACCTGCAAAAAGAAAAAGTAGTTGTTTTTCAATTATTTCCTTGCTTAAAAAAAAAAAATAAAATTTTAAATTACACTGATAAATAAATTGAAGATCAAATTCTGTCATTCTTTTTCCTTAAAAGTTGTTCAAGTTTCTTTGTTTTTTTTTTAAATAATTAATCTAATTCCATCTTAAAATGTTCTGCGCTATTCCTGTTCTTAATCTATATCTGACTATTAGCAAAAAAAAAAAAAAAAAAAATTGGATAATATCAGGTTGGTACAAAAGCTTTTACCAGTTTATAGATGGGGCATTTTAAACAATTTATTTCATGCATATTTTTATTACTTAAACATAGCACCATGATTGATTTATAATTTTTTCTTTTAGATTATTAAAGCATCATTCATATTTTTCTGCAATATTCTCGCCGATATTGACTGGAAAAAAAACCTTCTTTAATTAGGAGAAAGGGAGTCATCATCAATTATGAAAATCACAGCACTACTGATCAAAGTAAGAGAATTTGGTTGGTAAATCTTGACCCATCCTGCATATTCTCCTGAACGAGCTCTCAGCAATCATCACTTATTTTGAGGATTACAAAGCCATTTAGATGGTCTTGATTAAACATCATCACACGAGATTAAAAATCACCACATGAGATTGAACACGAGGTACACAGACATAATAGAAAAAAAGACATTAAGATAAATATTTTTCCAAAGATATATGCTTTTTTCCTAAGATATATGCTTATTTATATGTACAGAAAAGAATAGTGCTGGAATAACTTGGAGTATCTCATTAAAATTGCATCTAACAACATTGAAGTACGCCACAAACCAAAGGAGCATCAGACGTATCAGAATTTCTGCAAGGACGAATCTTGAATGCCCCAATAGACTGTGAAATTTACATTACCCCTCCAGAGGGATTTATAATGAAAAATAAAAATAGCGTGTGGCAACTTAACAAGTCATTATATGGTCTAAAGCAGAGTGCTCAGTGTTGGAACACAGTATTTCATGATTATATTATTAAACAACAATTTAGACAATGCGCTGTAGACCCCTGTTTATATACCCAACACAAAACCAAAATCAGTAGTTTATCGTCTTTGTGTTGAGTATATAAACAGGGGTCTACAGCGCATTGTCTAAATTGCTGTTTAATAATATAATCATAAAATACTGTGTTCCAACACTGAGCACTCTGCTTTAGACCATATAATGACTTGTTAAGTTGCCACACGCTATTTTTATTTTTCATTATAAATCCCTCTGGAGGGGTAATGTAAATTTCACAGTCTATTGGGGCATTCAAATAAGCATTTTTTACGTCCATTTGATGGATGTTTAGGTCATATTGTGACGTGACTTGCAGTAAAATTCTGATTGTCGTTAGGTTTGTGGTCGGTGAAAACATAGAAAAGTATTCTTTACCGTAAATCTGAGAGCACCCCTTAGCAACAAATCTTGCTTTGTACTGTTCTACGCCTGATGCTCCACTCTTTTTTGTAAAGACCCATCTGGTAGAAATAACATGTTTATCTCTTGGGAGAGGCACTACTGTATAGGTATCATTTTCGGTTAAGGCATCTATTTCTTTTTTCATGGCAATTTTCCATTCATCACAATGTTCTGAATTAATTGCTTCGTTGAAGCTTTTTGGCACATTTTCCATTGAATAGCAATAGTCGATTTGATAATCTTTTATATTGTCGACCACAAAAAAAAAATCGGGTCGTCTTCTATTTCTTTTGGGATATCTTTCGACTTTATCATCATCATCATGGACGAGTGTCTCCGTCATTTTTATTGTTTTCGTTTGTTCTAATTATTTGAGGTAATATAATTTCATCCTCTTCATATGATGAGTTTTCGTCTGTAAAATTAAACGTGTCTGAGTTTTACACACCGGATTCTTTTTATTTTATTTGGAAAAAAATATTACATTGGCTGGACTGTTTTTATCGTATCCAAGAAATATACCTCTGTCGGCTTTAATATTCAATTTACTCTTTCTCTATACATGCGAAGCACGTTGACCCAAATATATGCATTCTGCTTGAATTTGTTTTTTTACCGCAGAAAGATTCATATGGAGTTTTAGATAGTGTTTTGTTAAAGTACCTGTTGCGTATATAGGCTGCCGCCATAAGTGCATACGTCCAGAGGTTTTTAGGGAGTTTTGATTCAATGAGTAGGCATCTTGCCATTTCAAAAAGTGTCCGCCATGCACGTTCAGCAGTCCCATTTTGGTGTGGCGATCTAGGAGCTGATGTTTCATGCCTGATATGATGGTTAATTAGTAAAAGTTCAAAGTCCTTATTGGTGAATTCCGTACCGTTTTCAGAGCGAATACACTTGATTTCACCGTAGGGGGCCATGTCGGCTAGATATTTCTTAGTTGCTAGCAGGGTATCAGATTTGTTCTTTAAAAAGTAAACCATTATTAAACCTGAATGGTCATCTACGAAATTCAACACATATCTATAATGTTCTCTGGCCATCGGTTCTACGGGACCGTTCAAGTCACAATGCACCATTGATAGGATTTTTTTTTGGCCTTTTTGTCTGGTATATTGTTTTGATAGTTTGTCATTTTCCCTTGCGTACAGACGTCGCAGTTGACGGTTTTTGATGTTTGTATTTGCATTCCATCAACTACAGTCGGCAACTTTTTGATATCAGGAATATTGCAGTGTCCAAGAATTTTATGCCATGTCTGTAGATCATGTTTTTGATGGGACTACACTATTTAAATAATATAGTCTTCCATTTTCTTTAATGTCGAATACAGTTCCATTCGGGTATACCAGTTTTGATTTATTGGGGCTAAAGTTTATATTTGCACCTTGTTTTGTGGCAGCTTGTACAGAAAATATATTTTGTTTAAATTTTGGGATTAGAAGAGCGTTTTCTAGAATACAGAAACACAGTTCACCTTTATTGTTCTTTAGCGAGATTTTCGCATTGCCTCTTTTCAAAACGATATCATTGACTCGACTCCCGTCAGCTAGTTCTACAAAATGATTTTGTGGCTTAAAGTTGGGATCAAAATTGATAAAATCAGATTCCTTTGTAATCACATGTGCCATGGCCCCACAATCGACAAGAAAATTATTATTGTTTGTTGAAGCATTAAACGTACACGAAAATAAAAATGTATGTTCGCTAACAGAGCTCTCTACATTTTTAATGTAGTCGCCATTTTGAGTCCTGTATCTACATTGGAAACTCTTGTGATTAGGTCGTCCACAATTATAGCAAATAATTTTTGTACTTTTCTTAGAAAAAAACTTGCTTTTGGCAAAGTTGCGTTTTTTTATTCCTGGCATGGGTATAATTCGATTTTGGTGTTTTTATGTGTATTTTTAAATTTCATGATATTTGTGGATTCGTTTTTTTCTGTGATCATTTTTTCAGTTTCTCCGTAACTTCTGAGTGCTACCTTGAATTGGCTAAAAGTCATGGGTTTTTCTTTCTGAGTTATCACGGTGGTAAATGGCTTGAAATCACTCGGTAATCCCTTAAGGACCATGGAAATTAACAGACTGTCACATAACTTCAGACATTTTTAAAGAATTTGCAGTTGTCTCGGCTCTTATAATATAATCAGTAATAGTTTCGGCTTCCATTCGTTTTAGAGAGGTCAGTTCAGTGTATAAAGAAATAATTTTGAGTTTTCCTTTCGATAAATAATGCTCTCTCAATATGTTTAATGCTTTGCAGCCATCGTCCAGGGCTTCTCTCATTACCAGTGATAGACTTCGGTCATCTAAACACTGTATTAATTCCGCAGACAGTTGCATTCTTTTCAATGAATTCAGGGTCGTTTCTGTTTTCAGGTTGTGTTTTGTAGTATTTTGTGTAGCTTTTGGATTCGTAGATATCCTAAAAATTTAACTTGCCACAATTCGAATTTTGATTCGGATCCATCGAAATAAAGATGCATGCTGGGCCCATCTCTGGATGTGTAAGCCATTTTGAGTTTCAGAACAGTTTCAGATGGTTCGCTGTTACACACAAGTCCTTGGAGGTGACTTGTTTGTAGTAGACAGTTCCACAGAACAAAATATTCTTACCGTGTCGAGACTGAAAAGAACATGTGAAATTGCTCCAGAAAAGGTTTAATATTTATGAAGCAATTCTGGTTTCTGATTGGTTGGTAGCAGAACGTAAATTAATTTGATTCGTCAGTTCTTAGCAGCATCGTTTATAAATAGAATCGTCCGACTGTGTGGGATCATATCCCATTATAGAACCAAAATATTGCAACAATTAAGTTGGTCTTAATCAACGTAAAATAGCAGGAAATCTTTCAATACCTTTTTCTTCTGTTAATAGAGTGAGCATACAAGTCACAAAAGAGGATAAAGAGTGCACAAAATTTCACCCAGGTCACTCCAGGTTCTTTGAAAGAATCTTGTGTCTTATGCAAAGAAATGTTGAAGAGGATCCTTGATGCACAGCCTCTGGCATTGCAACACAAGCTGGTGTCAGTCCCAGAACAGCTGTTAGGTATTTCCACAAGCTGGGCTATTATGGTAAAGTTGCAAGAAGGAAACCTTTTTCATCCTTCCAATATCAAGCACAGAAAAGATTGGGTTCATGAGATCATGGAGAGAGACCTATGCCATTTTGGAGGAATGTCATTTTCTTAAATGAGCCACGATTAGCATTATTTCACAGCAGTGGAAGGGTATGTGTATGGAGGCTCCATCAGCAAGAGATCAACTTAAAAAGACTACAACCAACGTTGAAACATGGGGGTTTCTCAGTTATAGTATTAGGTGCAATTTGGAGTGATGTTTGCTCAGACCTGGTGAACTGCAAAGGAAACATCAATTCTGCTAAATATGATTCAATATTACATTAAGAACTCCTACCAATATTCTCAGGTGGTAAAATGAACCAAGTTAACTCCCTAATTATAGAAGACAATGATGGAGTACTATTGCCACATCTGGGCAGGAGCTGCTAGAAGCAGTTTATCCTGCCTTGACAGTTCAAAATAGACTTCATAGCTTAGTGGGGGATGCCCTTTTCTCTTCCCTGCAATCTCTTTCCCACAGAAAAGACATTGCGAGCCGGTCTCTGCTTTATCATTATTTTCATGGCAAATGCTTGTCTGAGCTTCAATCTATGGTCCTCCCCTCTCACCAAACTTTCACAAAAAACATTCATCTAGCCAAAACCACTATCAATTTTCCACACTAAAATGTAGATTCCATGAACAAAGCTTCTTTCTTAGAACTGCTCATCTGTGGAACTCTTTCATTTGCCTGCTTTCCAGCTGACTACAATTTGATTGTCTTCAAATCCAACGTAAACAAGTTCTTTTTCAATGTTTTTTTTACCCTAAACTGCTTATAAAAAGAAAAATATTACTTGCATTATGAAGGAGAAATAATATTGTAAAATATTTCATGTACGTGTTTCTCAGGACATTATTATTGGAAGGGTTCCATGAAGGTAAAAAGGTTGGGAAACATTGGTTTTAAATATGGAATAGAGGTGCAAAGAAGAGGGCAGGAGATAAAATTATGTAGAGGAAATATGGCTACATCAGAGTCCAACCCAATACTGTTTTCTATGATGACCAAGGTCTAAATATTAATCAGCAACATATCTATTGCTGTTAAGTATTAACTCTTACATCAAACTCTTCTGTAAACATGCACTCAACAGTAGGTTTTTGTGGGTTGCATAATTGCAATTCATGCAAATAATTGCTGCAAGTGAAAAATATTTAGACAGTAGAAAAGAGGCCACACAAGAAATTGGAAACTGTGTCGGATCCAGAGTTTTTGAGTATCCAAAAAAATGATTTTTCTTTGGAAAAAAGTTGATGTCTCTTTAAATGGGAGTTTATGCTGAGAGATGAAGCCTCAAAATGATAAATGTACTATAGATATGACTTTCCTTGATCTATGGTTATGATTCATTCGAGTTTTGGCAAAAGTAATGGGCAACTAAATATGGGACTAAGGGTTAGTTTTTTGTTTTTTACAAATGAGAAACAGATTAGTATTTTCAAGTAGGTTTCTATATTCGAGGAGATTGTTTAGTTTTCTGGCAGTGAGTTGGCACTCTGCATAGCTTACAGTCAGTTGAGATTTATTTGCTTCTCCAAGCAAAATCGACCTGTCTGATTTGCAAGTCTTGTTTAGTACAAGAAAAGCAACATCATTGTAAACTCGAAAAGAAAAACCTTTGTTTTAGCTTAATTATAAAACTGGATCATCCAAGTGTCCTTGCTTGAATCACACACACACACATACATATATATATATCTCGCATTTAAATCTAGATAAGATGCCTGCACGATTTTACCGCAAAAAAAAAAAAAAAAAAAAAATCGTCAGATTCAATGTCTAAATACATAAGTGTTTATCTGATAGCTAAATATTTTGGTTTTGATTCTAGCTGATGACACCCAAATCTTTTTAAAACTTTTGAAATTACTACTATATATATCGGGTACAATATAATAATCAACAGAAAATTGTTTCTTTGATAATAAATACAAAATCTGCATAAATTAATATATCTTAGCTTATTTTATGATTAGGCAATGCCAGGTGGTGTGCTAGTTTGTTTTAAAACTCGAGTTGTGGGTTTGTCAGAAAATAGAATTACTCAATGACAGCACTAATTGGCAATGCAACTAGTGTCGAAATCAAACAACTTTGAACTAACACAAGCAATGGATCAGTGCAGTGAACACACAAGGATGCATCTCTCCTGCTTTTTTTTCTTTTTTGTACAAGTATTATCAAGAACATCATCTCCATTAACTTTGAAAAAATTATTAAAGAAACTAAATATTAATCAACTGATACGGTTTTTAACGTAATTCCGTCTTTTATATTTTGTGGTTTTCCACTTTTCTATTTACTTTTCTTTGCATACAAGTCTACACCCACTTTTTCGGTGATGTTCATAAAGTACATGGGTAAATCAATTTCCATCTTTATCTAGCTTCTACTGCTTTATAGTTAATATGAAGAAACATCCATGTGAAATTCGTGCAAAAAAATAAAAAATTAAAAAAATTAAAAATAAGCTGCAGAGAGAGCAAGTAACTATGATAAATGTATTAACATATTGTTCTCATTAGCAAAATCATTGGAGTTATGTTTTAAACAGAAACAATTTGCTTTGAACTAATGCAAAATATTTTATACAATTTCAGAGAGACTGAAAAAAAAAATCACAATGAAAAGGTAACTTAATGAAATGACAATATTAATTTTCAATGAAATATTTAATAATGTAGCATACGAAATCTGTGTCAGTGTATGATGTCAGATTTTATCTTTTTTTAATTTTTGAAATAACACCTACTCAAAAAAGAAATCTTTACTCAAGTCACAAAGTGTTTTTCAATGGAGTAGAGATTTATTTTTGAAAAGCTGGTGTTACCTTGAAAATTAATTTTTTTTTTTTTTAAATGACACCATAACTCATCATTATGATTCAACACACTAGGTTTGTAAATATTTAATTGAGAATTATTGAAGCCTGCAAGATTGTCATTTCTCCTATTAAATTTTGCCTTGATTGATTCTCTATCACATGGTATTTCAACCAAAATTGCATTGGCATCGCCTTAAAATAATTCAAATTCATATACTAGACACAATGCTTTAATTTAAGCAAACTATATATCACCATTTTGTTTTTCTTTCGTTTCATGCAAATTTTCAAGAGTGTGCCATTTTGGTTATCAAGTCAGTAACCTTACCTCATCATTTACAACTATATGAATTCCTGATGGCCCTTGCCAGAACATCTCGGAGATTTGATGTACTTCCAGTGTAAAGAGATCAGCAAGTTTTTGGGTTATTTCTCTGGATGTTGGATTATCAAGAAAAACTGCATGGTAAGCTATAAAAAAAAAATTATATTTTAATAAACTATTTAACTGAGCAGACGAAACAAAAATGGGTCATATTTTAAATTACTATATACTTCAGATCATACAAAAAAAATAAAATAAATTGATATATATATATATATATATACACACACCCACACACTACAAAAAATGTGACCCAATGTCTCAAGCCCTATTGAAACAGATTTATATTTATCTATAAAAGTGAAATTGTATGTGTGTGTATCTGTGTCTGTACATTTCTCTACCAAACTAGTGTCAAGTTTCAGTTTACAGACTCAAGATTTGACATAAGGGTTATTGAGATTTGGGAAAATCTTTAATCGGTTTTCGGCCAGAAATTTGGCTGTCAAAGGGTCAAAGACTACCAAACTTCTCCCCCAATTTTGGGTCTAAACACTTGAAATTTTAGATGTAGGTTATTTGGATATGAATCAAACTTTAAGTTGATTTGAGCCTAAAACAATAAATGTTAAGGGGGTTAAAGTTTTAAAAAAATTGACCTCTGCAATCTCTACCAAGTTACTCTGCCAATTTTTGGTCTAAACATTTGAAATTTTACATAAAGTGTATTCAGACATAAAGCAAGCTTTTTAATCAGTTTTTAACTGAAAATTTTGCTGCCAAGATGTCAAAGTTAAAAAGATTTGACTTCTGCAGTCTCTAGAAAACTATTCAGCCAATTTTGGGTCTAAATATTTGAAATTTTACATAAAAGGTATTCAGACATGAAGCAAGCTTTTTAATCAGTTTTTGAGCGAAAATTTGGCTGCCAAGAGGTCAAAGTTGAAAGAGTTGACCTTTGCAGACTATCAAACTACTTTGCCAATTTTGGGTCTAAACACTTAAAATTTTAGATGTAGGTTACCTGGACACAAGTCAAAATGCACATAAAGTTATGAATAGTACATAAGGCCCGAGCAAAGCCAGGCTGAACTGCTAGTATATATAAAAAATTTACTATCAGAACTTATACATGTGTAGAATATTATGTAAATATTTTCAGTATTTACTTTGTCGGTGCTTAATACACAAGTAGAACTAGATAGTAAGATTTGAAACTATATATGGCAACTAAGCTACACAGAATTTTCTGCATTTCAGCCTCATGAGAATTTGTTAGGTAATATATATATATATATATATATATATGAATGAGAGAGAGAGTAAGTTTTGAAAATATATAAGACTGAATTTTCTATTACCTAACAAATCCTCATGAGGCTGAGAGAGAGGGAGAGGGAGATTATAATGGTTCAGAGACCAGTCAAAAATGCAGATTTTTTTTTCATATAAACATTCATTTAAATTCTAATTTTCAAAACATAAGAGTCCTCATCAAACAATATTTTTTTTATTTTATATTTTTATGTAGCATGTTATCACTTAGCCATAGTCTTCTGTTTTTATTGAAGATTTAGATTTTTTTATGTTCAACTCCAGTGATTTTGTGCTTTAGTTTGCACGTGTGAGTTAATAGTAAAAGTTTGCATTCAAACAGCTGAAATACTTTTACTTCTTGTCTTGGAATCCAGCTAAACCTAAAAAATACCAGAAGGAAGATGAATTGTTACTTAGTCAAATAAAGTACAATCTTTAACAGATTTATTTAACAACTTACAGATTAAATAGTAATGTAGAAGTCACTTGATTCCTAATGATTAATAGTCTGTGATGGAGGCACATTGTTTACTTCCCAAACTGTTATGATAGATTCTTCTTTATTCTAAGGTTGATAACTCAGTCCAAAGGAAATAACTACCTTTTAAGGTAGCAATTAGTTTTGTCATGGTCCAAATCTGAGGAGGGGTGGGTGCTTTTTTTGTTTGACTATTAAAAAAAGACATCTTTCTTGACCTCTGTGTTATGATCCAGTGGGCTTCAATATACTGTTCAAACGGAACATAACTTCTACATAATTTTTGGGTTTGTATTACTGTACACAGATTCGAAAAAGTTGTCAAAAAACAAATATATAACAAATAAATGTTATCAAAGGCAAGATAAGTTACTTTTCTGCCAAACTGGATATATTTTTTGTGTTTTTATTCAATGTAACATATTTATTCAGCTCGAAAAACATACAGTGTTATCGATGTATTCGAAAATTCAAGATGGCGTCTCACACCCTCTTTAACACTGTAAGTATGGAAAATGGTGTTATAAATAAAAAAACTATACAAAATACTATTAAAAACCCGCCAAATATGTCAACCTATGCCACAGTAACATATATTGAGCGAGTTTTTAACAGTATTTTATCCAGTTTTTTATTTATAACATCTTTTCCCACACTTACCGTGTTAAAGAGAGAATAAGACGCCATCTTGAATGTTCCAATACATCGCTAAACACTGTATGGTTTTCGAGCTGAATAAACATGTTACATTGAGTAAAAACACGAAAAATATATCCAGTTTGGTAGAAAAGTAACTTATCTTGCCTTTGATAACATTTATTTGTTATATATTTGTTTTTTGACAACTTTTTCAAATTTATGTGTACAGTAATACAAACCCTAATTTTTTTTTTTTTTTTTTTTTTTACATGACTTCTACATGAAAAAAGTGTGGCAATAGAAGGTAATGAAATCTAATAATTATTGCTACCGATATGAGAAATTTTATTTACTACCAGATGACACCAAATTTGTAAGGATTTTTCATTTGTTTGAAGCCTGTATTTTTAGTTTTCCAGTGAAAATTGACTTATGAACCACAATCACATAAGATTGTCAATTTTCAAATCTCCAACAGATTTTGAATTGTTCTAATTCGGTGGCTAATAGAGCTACAAAAATAAATTTTGTATAATTGTTTATATTTTTGCAAAGATCTATGACGTTTTGAGTTGGGATACTTAGTTCTAACTAATACAGAGAAGGAAATTCAGGATGGCTACACAACTGAAAAAATAAAATCACTAGACAACACTTGAAAGAATATGGTTGATATAATTAGACTGTTTTTTTTTTGTTAATATGTAGTATTGTGATTAATGTGATTTATATTTTTATGGCAAAATTCTTCATTTTACTTACCATGGTCCCCTTCTTGACAAACAAATATCGTTAACCTCGGCCTCACACACCTGGAAAAAAAATGATATACACAAAATTTGTTTGCTTTTATTTCACATCATACCAACACTTTTTGGGTCATTTAATGCTGAATTCAGTAATTTTGGAAAAAGATTTTATGCTTCAAGCTATTTATATGTTCAAATATTTATTCATAGTGTTTGGTTTGATTGTTTTGTAAAAAAAAAAAAAAAATTGCCTTGGTTTCCAACTTTGCAAAACATGATTGAGTTTTCAAAGGGAAAGGGTAAACAATAACATTAATATTTGGTCCATTTTAGATCAAGGTGCCAGTATCTTCAAACAGCCTGATCTGGTAGCACCAGATATGATACATAAAAATTAATACAAGTGCTAATACATAAATTACATTCAAACTAATAATATATATATATATATATATATATATGGCTCATTCCATGTCAAATCGACAAATTTTTTTTGGGGGGGGGGGGGCACAAACCACGTCCGACAGATTTTTTTTCAAATTTGCTACGCTCTTAGATCTCCATGAAAGGAATTAAATGGCACTTGTTTAACATCTCAAGGTCAAGGGGTTCCTGAGATAGGACCTTGATCTTTTATAAAAATGAATTTTTATGAAGAAGTAACCAACTTTATAAGACAATATCTGTTGTTTATGGGCCTATAAAGTTCATTCATATATCATTTTAAAGTACTTGGATAGATCTATAATTTTATCTGGGAATATTTTTTTTCAAGGTCAAATTAAAAAAGTTGACCTTGACCTTAACTTTTAACCTGAATTATCTCAAAAACCGTTCTTTCAATTTCTTTTAAATTTTGACAGAATATTTATGTCAGTATATATTCCAAATTTCATGATGGGCCTTTAAGTAGAACTATCGTTACAAGCGTTTTAAAGAAGTGGGCAAATTCAAAATGGCGGAACCTAGTACCTGCGACTTCATATAAAACATTTTGATAGTTTCCAATATGGTCAAGTTTGATATCTTTGCAAAGCTATTTTGATGCTGATTAATATTTACATAAAGACGATGGTCAAAAAGTATATAAAAAAAAAAAAAAAAAAAAAAAAAATTGATGAAACTGAATTTTCATTTGTTTTATTTTTTTGTTTTTTAATGCAATACAGATTTTGTTATTGAAAATAGTGATATAATTAGTGATAAGGCAGTTCATCAGAATCTAGAACTTTTTTAGGTATCGGAATCAGAAAACCTATGTGACAAAACGATTCCAAAAAATGTTGTTTTTTTTTTTACATGGGAGTCACCATTTATCAAGGCCCGGAGGCCACTCAGGGATAAGGGTTATTGCGTATACAGTAATCAATGAGATAATATTGTAGTAATCATTAGTATTGGAGACTTGATAGTGTCTTAAGGGGGAGGTTTGTCAGGAATTTGTTTATGTTGGACTTGAAGACATCCAAGTTGTAGTCAGGTGGGAAACAGGCAAATGGAAGAGAGTTCCGAAGTCGTGCACTTCTGAGAAAGAAGCTCTGCTCATGAAATCTACGTTTGGATTTAGGCACAGATAAAGAGTGGGGAAAATTATTGACAGTAGTTTCAGCCAGACGGGTGTTTCTCGTGAAAGATTGGCGATGGGGGACGAGAGATTGGAGCTCAGACGAGCACTTGCCATGGAAATAATGATAAAATAAAGACAGGCTCGCAACGTCTCTTCTGTGGGAGAGAGGCTGCAGGGAAGAGAAAAGGGCATCCCCCACTAAATCACGAAGTCTATTTTGTACTCTGTCAAGGCAGGATAGGCTGTTTTAGTAGCTTATCCTGCTCAGATGTGGCAGCAGTACTCCATCCTTGGACGTACTTGGCTTTTATACAGATAGAGAATTGTATCCGTAGTGAGATATCTTCTGGAGTGGTAGAAGGATCCCACCATTTTCCCAGCATCCTTGGCAACAGACCTGATGTACTTGTTCCATTTCAGACCAGTAGTAAAGGTCAAACCCAGAAGCTTATCAAAACATGGAGCCTCCCCAAGACGAGAGCCATCCATTTCAATTGATGCTAGATGGGATCAGGGCGTTGATGATGTAAAGATAAAAGCTTGGTTTTGGATGCATTAAAAGTGACCAGCCACCTCTTCCCCACTGTACCATGCACTCAAGATCAGAGGAGAGAGAATCAGAGAACTTGGTCATTTACGGCCTTTGATGTGTTGCCATAGATGGTCGTGTCATCAGCATAGATGTCAACGAATGATTTAAGTATGTGTTTTGGGAGATCATTGATGTAGATCAGGAAGAAAGTTGGGCCCAGGATGGACCCCTGAGAGACTCCAGCATTAATACTGTGGGCCTCTGATTTCTGATACTGTGGGCCTCTGATTTCATCAGCCACTACTCTTATGAACCTATCGGAGAGAAATGATTTAATGATTGAGTAAACATTTCCAGTGATACCATAGCTGGAAATCTTGTGAAGTAGGCCTTTATGCCATACTTTATCGAAGGCCTTCAATATGTCAAGAGCAATTGCCCTGGAAAGGAAGCCTTTGTAAAGAGATTCACTAATCCTATGAGATAACTGTTAGCACATCTGCTATAGATCTTGCAGAACGGAAACCATATTGCATGTCACTAAGAAGGTTGTTTCTGTTGAAGTGATTGACTACTTTATTTAATATGGATTCCAACAACTTACTCATGACACACAGGAGACTTATTGGTCTGTACTGAGAGGGAGATGACTTTTCACCTGAATTCTTAAATACAGGGCATACTGATGAGGTTTTCCAGGGTGTTGGAAAGCACTTCTCCTTAAGGCAACACTTAAATAGTTTTGTAAGAAAGGGGGCAAGTTCTGGTTGGAGCTTTTTCAGCACTATAACTGGAATGCTGTCAGGGCCAGTTGCTTTACTGGAATCAAGGTTCTTGATTAGCTTGGCAACCTCACACACAGATATTTGTATGTTGCATAGCGTGTTGTCTGTTATAGGAGGAAATACGGGGAGTTGATGGCCTTTGTCGCATAAGGTAGAATTAGCTGCAAAGTTCTTGGCCTTGTCTGATACTGACGAGATGACCTCAGGTCCATTGATGATATTTGGGATAGAACGCACACTTCTGTTCAAGATCCTGTTTGCTATTTGCCAGAACTGGTGGGAACCAAGCTGCTGCTCAGCTACTTTGGATTTAACAGACTGAGCATATAGCTCTCTTACATTTTTTATTACTCTTTTACAGTGGTTACTGGCAGTCCTGAAAGCAGCTTTAGTCTCAGTACATCTATTACGGTGGTAGCTATGGAAAAAGTGATTTCTGTGCGCGATGGTAGCAGCACATTCAGCTGGCTGTTAGATTTTTGTTGGAATTTTTTGGTTGGTATGAATCGGTTTATGCCTACAATTAACCTTTTGGTCAGGTCTGATACTATAGAGGACACATAGGTGAGATATGAATGTACGGAAGCTATCCCAGTCAGCCATAGAGTATCGATATACAGTACGGTGGAGAAGTACGTCTGAAGACTTATTACATTTCATTTTTATCTTAACTGCTACAACAGAGTGGTCGGAGGATCCCAGAGGAGATAGAACAAAACATGAACATAGCTCAGGGGAAGTTGTGAGGAAAAGGTCTAGAAGGCTTGCATACTGATCGGTAGTATCGGGCACAAGAGTGGGTTCGTGAACAATCTTAGGGAAGTCATAGGCAATGGCAAAATCATGACAAAACCTCCCCTCGTCATCAGTTTTATTCAAGTGGGTCAGCCATTCCACATTATGGACATTGAAGTCACCGCAAATGTGAATGTTAGCCGAAGGAATAGCAGACAGGATGTGGTCAATTTTCTCATATGCTCTTAAAGATAGTAACCCCACTGTTGTGGGGGCGATAGAGGGCAAATATAAATGCAGTGGTTTAAGCCAGTGCAACCCAGAAGCACATATAAGGTAAATTAGGGTCTTCTCTGGAGATATCCCTACCACATGGAAAGCCATCTTTGATGTAAGAAGATAATATGTAGAACATTTATTTTTAAGCTACTAGTGAAAAGAAAAGTTAACATAAAAATATGATGTGGATTTATTTTAGCTGTGTGAAAAAAACCCATAAAACATGACCTTTTTCCTGCCCAGTCCTTCAGCATTAACAAATCTGACAAGAAAGTGCTAAAAGATATTAAAATACTTTGGTTTTTCAGTAAGTGAAACTTTTATCACCTTTATGTTATACATCTTTTAATTTTTGAAGTCACCGTCCCTTTACTTGAGACTACTGCCTGTTATAAAAATAAGTTCTCAATATATGTAGTAGAGGGATTGGTGAAGATAAAAACCAATAAAAAAAAATGTAAAAAAAAATAATATTGAAATCGTTTTGCCAGTTGAGTTTGACTTGGAACAGATAAGACACAAAAATTCATGCTACAAGATTGACATTTTGCCAGTCACCATAAAAATGTAAGTTCTATTTTCATTAATTTCATGTAGAATTTTAGTAGATATTTTTATTAAAATGGTGAACCTGTAGGAGCGTCACTCCTACTAAAAATATGTTTCTGTTCGGTTTCTTGCTATTTTTCCGTGGATTATTATTGAATGGACACTTATATGCAAGATTATTAAAGAAAAAAAAAAAAATTTAAAGTTAATATTTTGACATTTGTAAGGGGTGCTCACTTTTTAGTTACGGCATTATATAGTAAATCAATACCCTATTTTGTAAACACAGAAATGAATTTGTTTCTTTTGCCTATTTTTGTACTTGTGTATTTTAGGTACTATGCTGAAATAACATTATTTCGAAAGCCATTCTTAACATGGGGAGGGTGTTTTTTTAGGGACCTCCAAACGTTGGTGAAGAATTTTGTACATAATCCTGTGACGTCAAACTTGTGTTGACTTTACGAAATATGGAACGGCAGAAGCAACTTAATGCTTTTTAAACCTTTGTATTCTTCAAATGGCAACTAATCAATAATCTTTGTTATAACTTTGTTAGGTTTTAAGTTTTACACAGTTTAATGATTAGTAATATTATAAACATTTATATATTAACTATAAAATACGGTTTTACTAAATATTTATTACTGTTCCTTTGATTAATTATGGGTTTCCATACTTTATTTGGTAAAAACTAGAAACCGTAGTGATCTTTGAAAGAGTTAATTTTTCGCACAATATTTTTCAATTGTCTAATCTGGCAATGAAATAGATGGCAAGAATCATGTTTATATTATAGCTTAATATTGAAATAAAATTTAAACAGTTTTTTTTAATCTATGTTGTAATGGAACATTGTTTTGAAATAATGGAGTTTTAATCTTTTAAAAATTAACTTTTAGGAAGTTTTTTTTCTTCGCAATTCAACGGGAGAAAAAAAAACATCATTCTAAAAAGGATTAATTTTTTATTTCCAAATTAAAGTTAAGATTTTGTCCAATTTGTGCATTTAAAATGTAAAAAAAATATTTTTTTATTTATTGGAACTCTTATCGAAAGATAATAAATAGTAATTTCAATCGATTTAAATATATTTTGTTAAACTTGTGAATGAGGAAGGAATCTTATCTTTGCCAAATACACGAAAAACTAGATTTCCACAAGATACAATTAATAAAGTAACTCAGTTTTACAAAAGTGTAGAAATCAGTCGAGTCATGCCTGGGAAAAATGATTACAAAACTGTTTTAAAGGATGGGGAACGGGTTCAGGAACAAAAATATCTTGTTCTCTGTAACCTGAAAGAGGCATTTAAATTATTCACATCAAAGCACCAAGAGAAAATAGGCTTCTCTAAATTCACCAAGCTTAGGCCAAAAGAATGCGTGCTAGCAGGTGGTGCTGGGACTCATACTGTTTGCATTTGCACAATCCATCAGAATATAAAGTTGATGATTACAGGATCTCATCTGGCTAAACTGACTGAAGGAGAAAGTCATCATTTGACAGATTACAATCACTGCATACTTGCTGTTACATGCAATGAAGCATCGACAAATTGTTACTTGGGTAACTGCTCATCTTGCAACAAACTGATGGATGATTTTGTTATGCAAGAAATTTTTCAAAAAAACTCAATTGATGATTTTGTATACAAACAGTAGTTATCAACTGATAGAACCATTCTACAAACTATCACAATCTACAGAGGAATTTATCGAAACTTTCCATGCAGGCCTTAAAAAATTGAAGAAGCATAATTTCATTACCAAAGCACAATCAAACTTTTGTTCTGATAGAAAAGGTTCTTTAAAGTTTGGTGAAGTCTTAGCAATAGCAGATTTTTCTGAAAATTATTCATTTATTTTGAAAGATTCAGCTCAAGGTTTCCACTGGAATAATGATCAAGCTACATTGCACCCATTCATCTGCTACTATAGAAATAGAATTGACCTTGAGCATATTAATTTTGTTATAATATCTGATTGTCTTGAGCATGATGCAGTAGCTGTCCATTTGTTTCAAAGAAAGGTTATAGAAAAATTAAAAGAAATAAATTTTAATGTACAAAAAATGATATATTTCTCTGATGGGACTGTTACAAATAATAAAAAATTTTTAAACTTTATAAATCTGTGCAACCATAAATCTGATTTCGGTATTGATGCAGAATGGCACTTTTTTGCTACTTTTCATGGGAAAGGACCATGTATGGGTTAGGTGGCACTGTAAAAAGGTTAGCAGCAAAAGCTAGCCTGCATCAACCATATAATGAACAAATGACACCAAGGCAGCTGTATTATTATGCAATAAAAATATTTCTGGAATATATTTCTCATATTTCTCAACTGCAGAATGGATAAAGGAAGTAAACATTTAGAAGATAGATTTAGCAATTCCTCCACAATTATGGGAACACAAAAATTACATACTTTCATTCCTGTCTCTCAGAGAGAAGTGGAAATAAAAAGTGTCAACACAAGGAAGAGTAATTCGAATCACAAAACGGAACAATATGGAGTTCGAAGACATTAACGGATTTGTGACAGAATTTTATGAGAGGAATTGGTGGTTAGGATGTGTACTTGACAAAAATCCAGATAATGGTGAAGTGAAAGTGACATTTTTACAACCAAATGAACCCTTTCCATCTTTCTATTATCCATCACATCCAAATATATCAATTTTGAAATATTCTTAGCTCAGTTGATCCAATAACTGAAACAGGAATATCTTATAAACTTTCAAAAAATGTGATGAAAAATGCATCATATATTTTAGAAAGAAAGATTATGAAATAAAAATCTAAATAAATACTTTAATGTTCATTATTATAAAAATGTTTCAGTAAAACGGATTTTTCATTTTGAAATGTATCCTAATGAACACATGTTGATTTCTTGTGTATATAGTGTATACTTAAGACTTCTAAAATGTCAAAGAAACTGTTTAGCATCGCCATCAAATGTTTATTCTTTTGATACTATAACCTAATTAAATCTCAATGCACTTTTTAGAAATTTTTATTACATCACTTTCTGTATCAAAATCTGTGTTGTATAAGAAAAGTATGAAAGTCAAAGCAGTTTGACTTCACAACCAGAATTTGCATAAAATTCAATGTCAAGAATTTTTAAGAACATGCATTTTAAAAATTTTTCATTGAAAAAAATTACCAATAAACAGAAATTGCCTTTTAGTAGACCATTTAGATCACATGTTTTATCGTATAATTTAATAAACCCTTAATACCTTTCAAAATTCTTTTTTTTCTTTTTATTATATATCACTTCTTCCATAACTAAATCCGTGGTGCATTAAAAAAAAAAAAAAACGGTGCTTATGCACTTTTTGAACCACGCTATTTTTCAAATTTTATTTTCAGCTTAATTTAAAGTTTTAAGATATGTTCTTTTTTATTATAAAATTGTTAGGTGAAAGTACAGATTAGTTACAATACGCCCTCTCCACATGTTAAGAATGGCTTCCGAAATAACATTATTTCAGCATGGTTCAAAAAGTGCACAAGTACCAAAAAAAAAACAAATGAAGAAAAATTCAATTTCATCAAAATTTTTTTTTTTATTTTTTACTTTTTGACCATCGTCTTTATGTAAATATTAATCAGCATCAAAATAGCTTTGCAAAGATATCAAACTTGACCATATTGGGAAATATCAAAATGTTTTATATGAAGTCGCAGGTACTATGTTCCGCCATTTTGAATTTGCCCACTTCTTTAAAACGCTTGTAATGATAGTTCTAGTGAAAGGCCAATCATGAAATTTGGAATATATACTGACATAAGATAGACAAATATTCTGTCAAAATTCAAAAGAAATTGAAAGAACGGTTTTTGAGATAATCAGGTTAAAAGGTCATGGTCAACTTTTTTAATTTGACCTTGAAAAAAATATTCCCAGATAAAATTATAGATCTATCCAAGTACTTTAAAATGATATATGAATGAACTTTGTAGGCCCATAAACAACAGATATTGTCTTTTAAAGTTGGTCACTTCATAAAAATTCACATTTTTGTAAACGGTCATGGTCATATCTCAGGAACTTCTTGAGATGTTTAACAAGTGCCATTTAATTCCTTTCATGGAGATCTATAAGTGTAGCAAATTTTTAAAAAATCCATGTCAGACATGGTTTTACCCCCTGTCAATTTGACATGGAATGAGCCATACACACACACACACACATATACTACCTGGCATTGTTCGGTCGAAACATTGCTTGAATGAAAGGATTAGTTACTTATTTAAGATAAACTTGTTACGAAAAGTGACCACGTTGGATTTAGGGAAGCAAAAAAAAAAAAAAAAAAAAAAAAAACATCCATCTTGGTCTATGTAAATACAATACAATGTAGCTAATTCTATTTTCTTGGATATTTTTAATATTATATTATGAAAAATGTGGATTCACATATTTGACATGCACAGCAGTCCAAACCTGCTAATCAATCATGATTTCATTAACGAAGAACAACCACTCATCAACCTAAGAGCTAAGCCAAGCTTCCTTGATAGATTTTATTTGGGTCATCAGCTATCTATTGATAAAGAAGTAGGCACATCAGCATTGATACTATGTGCTACAGACTTCTGTTCAACAGATTTTTTTCTGGGTGATGAGCTGCATGCCAAGGCAATGCTAACATTGCAATAGAGAGTCCTTTCTTCAAATTTTAGTTACTTTTGTTACTTTGTGCTATTGTAAAACAATTTTAGTTGCCCCAGTCATGGGAAGAGTAGAGGTCATCAAGTAATATTTAATTGTACTGTTAGGATTTGTGATTGCATTGATAACAACCCACATATTTCATTTAGTTTAGATTGAGGTGCTGGCAAAGAACATTTCAAAAGGAATATTATTAACAGTAAATTATAAAGGTTGGGCTATAAATCACCATGCAATTTCTATGCGTTCTGCTAGTAAATATCAAATAATGGTTATTACAAACCTGGTGCACATGGAACAGCTCAATGAATGCATATTACAGATACTCGCCATCTTAGTTACATGAATTTGAAGGTTTTGCTTTTTTTTTATATATACTTGTTGGTTAAAGGGAGATAAATTTCTTATTCTTACACTGCTTCTATTTACTTGTCTCTCCATAAGGGCAAATTTAGATTTAATGCCAGTTTTTAATGTTGAAAAAATATAGCTTGCAAGCAAAATGCATAATTGTTAGGTTTATGTGAGGTTCAGAGATCGACTATGTAGGTATTTTAATTATTGTAAATGATGTCATATTATTAGGATTTTAGTTCTTGGCAAGTTTGTTTTTTTGATGCAGAATATAAATGAAGGTGTAAAAGTTTGTTTTTTTTTCTGACTTCTGTTCAATCCAAACAAGGCACATTATGGTAATACTTCACTATTCGTGGGGGTTATGTTCTTTACCACCATCACCCTTCACTAAATACTTCCCAAACACTTTCTAAAGACACTCCTACTCATTAATACAATAAAAATGCAACTATGTATTTCACTAATGTAGTAATGATAATATAAATACAGTTTAATTTTGTACGTCAATATTTTAATCTAAAAGAAATGCAAATATGCAGGAGGATAATAACACTGCATACCATACTGTATTACTGTACCATAAAATCATTTTCTATGTGTATAACATATGTATTAGAATTGGCAGAAAGTAAAACAAATTTAAAGGTAAACTTAGATAAATACAGCATGCACAGTTCAGGTAATAATAATACAGTACAATTCAATAATTAAAAATATGATACACAATCACAAAAAATATGCACGTTACATACAGTGTATGTATTTATATTAAAAAAAAAAAAAAAACGTACTGTATTGCAATAAAAAAAAAAAAAAAAATATATAATATTGTTTGTAAACACTAATAATGAATATTTACTGAGCATTCATTTTTATGATGTTATGATGCTAGCTCAGACTATGTGATAGGGTTATGAGCCTAACCCATGAATGGAGAACCGTGAGGGTATACTGTACTACTGAAATGTGATAGGGCCAGATTTATAGGGGGGATCCGAGTCAGAGTTGAGCAGCAAGATGTTTGTTTACATCACATTTAAATTTATGTATTTGATGTGGTCAGAGAGGTGAATTTCAAAGGTAAGGAGTTTGAGGAAGAAAACTGTTAGAATAAATAAATCTTACGGAACCTCTATAGTAAAGGGATAGAATTTTGTTGATAGACTGGTGGGTAGAAGGTTTTCCATTGAGGGGGATACCAGTGCAGCAATTTCATTAGAACATTTCCACAGAAGTATTTGTAAAACAAGCATAAAGATACAATACTGCAGCAATATGACAGCGACAAGAGCTTGATAAACAGGGTAGGACCTCTTCGGTTTATATATATATATATATATATATATATATATAAAGCTGTGTGTGTGTGTCTGGTCATGAATAGGCTCCTGTATGGTTGACTATTTTAAAAAACTGATTACATATAATGATAGAAGATGTATCGAGACACAGGAATGGATATGTTTGATCTGGCAGAATAGTGGTTCATTAAAATTGTGGGGTCTGCGTTCGCGCCTGGTCCACAAAGTATGGAAATAAAAACTTTAAAAATTAAAAAAAAAACGTTTACAAGTGTTTTTGATATAGATGTACATAATACTTTGATAAGTATGTTTTAACTTAAATAGGAATGGTATAATAAAATTGTGGGGTCTGGGTTCACGCCTGGCCTCCATAGAATGAAAATAGGCACAAACTTTAAAGACTTTTCATATCTATCTACGTAAGTATACTTTGATAATTATGTTTCAGTTTGAAGAAATATGGTATAATAAAATTATGGGGTGTTCGTTCACGCCTGACCTCCATAGAATGGAAATATGTCACAAAGTTTAACAAGGTTTTTTAATATAGATCCACAGAATATTGTGATAAGTGTTTCAGTGTGAACAGGTATGGTATAATAAATTATGGGGTTTATCTATTTTATTTTTACTTTCATCATATTTTGCTTTGGTTTTGATACCCCCAAATTCAAAGCTATCTCTTTACAACCCTTCCTTTTCATAACCTATCATACTTTCATAAATCAGAGTCCATTTTCTGTAGGCTGTTTTTAAACCCCGTCAATGACGGGTACTTTTGCTAATATATATATATATATATATAGAGAGAGAGAGAGAGAGAGAGAGAGAGAGAGACAAGATTTTTTTTTTTGCCTGATAAAAAATGGGCTAAAGTCAGTCCGTTGACTTAGAGTGCTTTATGCAAAATTAATGGTTGAATATGGATAAATTTGCACTCATTTTTCCATTAAATACTAATTAAGGATTAGTATTTAATTAGTATTGTGCATTGAACAGATGCCATAATACTAAATTCGTTGCACGTTAACGTAAGAAAAGACCATGAAAATTTCAACCAAATCAGTCCAGTAGTTTCTGCAAAAAGTAGAACAGATAAATATAATATAGATATATCAATATAGGATACTGGCAGATGTGAGAGGAAACTAATTTCTTGGCCGCATCTTTTTATTCCACTTTATGTTGCTTGAGGAGGTTAAACATTGAACTTTCAGAAAAGGTGTTACCAGCCATGACAATAGGTGGTAGGAAAAGATTTTAGTAATTCTTTAAGGAAATGAGCTTTGTCTTCATAGCACATAAAACTTTGCACAATTATTAATAATAGACGATTAGTTGAACACAAGTCACTAATTTACCTATAGTTAGAGAGAGCTGAAATGGGGGGGGGGAGACATGTTTCCCAATAAGATTCATAATTCCCCTTTTGTTTTTGGATCGGTCTGTCTAAGGAAACAAAGTGGTTCTGTGGGCGTAATTTACCTTGCTTGTAAGGCATTGTTCAACCTGATACCATCAGCCAGACCACAAATCTGAATGAGATCATCACGTGATAGCCGAAGTAGGTCAGCACCTGCAAAGTAAACACCATGATGTGGTTAGAATTACTCAATGTAAGTCGACTTCCGTGTAGATAAACAATCAAATTGATAATCCATGCACTGAAAAGATTGGGGAGAGTAGAAAATTGTAACACAGTCGCATAAAAAAATAAAAGAAAACATTTATTTATGCAAAAAAGCAATTTAAATTTAAGAATCATATTTGAATGGCAAAGCTAATGAGTTTTTTAATTTTTTTTAGATTAGAATTAGTAATTTGGATTATTTCAGCTACTGTTCTCATCTTGAGTGTTATTTTCACAATGTTTGGCTGATGTAACTTCCAATGTATCACCCACACTAAAGAATTCAACCTTCAAAAGAAGGTCATTTACAAGTGAATTTTATGAAGTATTTTATCTGGGTGATACTCAGAATACAAGCGCAAATTACTCAGGATTTTTACCTGGTCATGGCTGACAGAATGAGAGCATTTAAATAAAGGTGTCTGTTTCAAATTCCATGTAGATTCCAAAATTCGACAAAATGCACCTGAAGAAGCTCAGAGGTTACATCAGTCGAAATGTTATGAAACTAACACTCAAGATGGGAACAGTAATCCGATTAATCCGAATTTGGCCATGGAGGTTTTTCACAAGTTTTGATACCATTGCAACACAGCATGTGGGTGATACCATTGCAACACAAGGAAGAGCAGGTCTTAGCGTTAGCCTAAGTGTAAGAATTAGGGTAGATGGATTAAGTTCAGCTAATTTCTGGTATTAGTAATACCAGCAGATCATTGCAACGATTTTTGGATTTTTTTTTTTTTTTTTTTTTTTTATTCAGCCTAAACAAGGTATATTGATACTGATGTATAATGGGCTACTGTGATAGGGACCAGATTTATAAAAGGGCAATCTGAGTAAGTATTTGAACAGTAAGATGTTTGTTCTCATTACATTTAAATTTCTGTATGTTGTTATGATCAAGGAAAAAGGATGTAGGGAGAGAATTCCAAAAGCAAACTGTTCAAGGAAAGGAGGTACTAGAGTAGAAATTCCCCCAGTAAGTCAAATGGGTCAGTATTTTTTTTGTTAATGTTAATTAGTAAAAAAATAAGTGTCAGTATAAATTGTGTGCTACAAAAGTGAGACAGATGGAGGATAAAAGCTTACCTGAAAAATTTTGGAATAAGCGTACATAGCTAGCAAATCTGTTTGAATGCAGCCATGATGTGACCTCCTGAGCAGTGGCATCACCAGTAAGAGCCTGGTGAAAATTACAGAGAAGATTGGAATTAAACAATCGGCAATCAGGTGATGGCAATACTGGAAGCTTGAAGAAAAAAGAACAAAAAAAGACCAGCATGTTAGATTTCCATTTAAATATACACTGAAAAAAGTTAATCATTGCCTCAGTCTAGAAAGACTTCTTCACTAACCAAAGATAGACTAAGTGTAGCATCAGAACAGATACTACACTTATTATATATTATTTTATTATATATTATTTTATTATATATTATTAGTTAAGTAGATAAAATGATTTAAAAAAATTTTTTTTGAATAACTGGAATTTCTAAGAGTTCTGTTAGTGTAACGAGATTACACCTACAGAAAGTAATAATGGCAAATAGCAATTATAGTTATTACTAGATTTTTTAGCCCAGTAAAAATGGGCAAAAATTATAGCCCATTGACTTTGAATGATTGCTTTATGCCAAATCGATGGTTGAATATAGTTAAATTTGTACTCATTTTGTATTAATCCCTAACAGTGGATCAAACAGATATCACCGTACTTAGTTTGCTGTATCTTATAACAAAGATACATACAAAATTTCAGCCAGAGGTTTCCAGGAAAAAGTCATTGGTTGGTTAAACCAGCATAATGACCTTTGGGTCATTTAAGTTTGTTTTTATTCTTGTTGTATTTTAAGTTGATTGTTTTTAAGTTTTATTCGTTTTTATATTTGTTGACTTCAGATGTTTGATTGTCACTGAATATTCGAGTTATGTTTTGATGCTATTAGTCGTTTGAGAGGGATTTATATTTTGTGGTAGAGATTCACTCTTTTTAAGAAGTTTAGGATATTATCAAGGTTTCCTTTCTCAAAGAGGTCTCTTAAATTTTGGGCCATGTAAAAGTGTTTATAAATGTATGTGAGGTCATAACAGTCCAGTAAGAAATGTTTCACAGTATATGGCTCGTGACACATACATTTGGGAGGTTCTTCATTTTTTAATTAGGAGTGAGTTATATATGTGTGTTCTGTCTAAATATGTGACAGAACTAATTTTTGTGATTTTTTGGGGTCTGATGGTTGTCTTTTGAATATAGGTTTAATTTTAAATAGTTTGTTGTTTTTGGCAGTTGTTCCAGGTTTCTTGCTATTTTTTAGTAATAAAGTAATTTACTAAAAATTTGTGCATGGGACCTTTATGTTAATGAATTTTTTGAAACCATGTTAGTTTTTTATTCCCACAGAATGCATAGTGACTAGGAACTGGGAAAAGATGGAACAGACAAACCAACAGATTAAGAGAAATATATAGATAATTATAATTCATAATAGTTAATATGGTGAAGAGATATTGGCTTACAAAAGTGGGCTGATAAGATAAGGTTAACATTGGAGTTTGATTTGGAATACATTTTTAGAATTCAATGGAATGTGTTTTGACGTTGTATTATATCCATGCAAGTTGTGCTCAAGTGAGCAATCATGGCTCATCTTATGTCTATTGCTCTCTATGGTTTAATTCTGAAACGTTTGTGTCTCAGAGAATTACTTGTGATGGAATAATGAGTCACCAACATAACATATCATAGAGATAGATGCACTTTGCCAAGGCTTTTGATTCTGTCAATCACCACTTATTTCTATATAAATTATAACACTTCTAATGACCTCTATGAATTGATTATAAAGCGAATAAGATCCTTTCTTGGTTACCAGACATACACGGTTCAGATGAATGGTAACCTGTTATCTGAGATGGAAGCATACAGTGGTGTTCCCAAGCCTCCATGCTAGGTCCTATCTTGCTTCTACCCCATATCAACGACATGCTAGACATAATTGATGAAAATGTGCTTCTATCTGTAGGTGATATCAAATTAGTAACCCATAAGAGTAGCAATACACATGAAAAAATTGAAATAGCTTAAAATATTTCAATATTGGTCTATAGAAAGAGCTTGATGAGCTAAGAAAGAATCTTAAAATTTTTTAAATCCAATTAAGTTATGACTATTTTTGTGCCTTGCTTTTCCCTCTTTAAGACCATATGCGTTTTGTCAGATTTTTTTTACACTATTTTTTCAGTAAAAATGCTATATCTTTGTTAAAACAGAATATTCAGCAATGAAATTCACCATACAAGTGTATTTTTGTGCTAGGAATTAGAATATGCTACTGAAAATCTCCAAAAAAGTAATGGTTTCCAAATAATCTGCAGTAATTTAGTTTAACATAAATTTAATGTAAAATAATTCACCATTTCGAGACCATTCTAGCGTTTTAGGACAGCTGACTATTTTTTATGGGTGATAAATGGTGCACTTTTCTTTAAGGAAGGATTTTTTTTTTTTTTTTTTTTAAGACACATATGTAGCTTACCAAGGAACTTTGGTGGGGAGCTTGCCACTTAAACTTAGCGTTTTTATTAGGGCTAAAGAAGATTTTAAGAGGAGGAGGTTTGCCACTCGTATCTGGGGTTAGTGAAGGATTAAGGAATTTTTTTTTTTAAGGCGTTTGACCCCCATATTTATCGTTAGTGGGTCATAATTATTGGCTTTTGAAAATGTTATGCCTTAGATTTTCGACATCAAATTACTTTTAAATATGAAATTTATTTTCGTTTATTTGTCGTAATTCTTAAGGGGTGTGAAACCTAACAAGAATTACGAAAATAGACAATAATAAATTTCATTTAAAGCAAGTGACGTCACCAACAGAAAACATGACGTTTGTAAAACTTAAGTATTTTTGCCCACTTATTTAAATATCAAAAAACATTTTTTGCTAAAGCTAAGAAATCGTTCACAAATTTTTGATAAATTTGGTTTCTATTTCCAATTACATTTCTTGTCCGAGTGACACATTATTTCAGTAAACTTTCCAGTTTAAGACTTTTTTTTTTTTTTTTTTTTTTTTTCTCTACCTGGACTCCGGGCCAAGATCACTGTAGTATCCTGATGCTACACTTCACCTTTTCTGTCCTCTGTCAGTGAAGGAAAAATCCTTCTTGACTGAGACAATTTTTATGTTTGTTTCTATTCAGATTGACCCTTTTTGGGAAGCTGGATTTTCCTCATTAACTTACCTTGTGTCTAACTGTCCTCGTGGGGAGGCAAGTAAATAGGAACTTAGCTAGAAACTGAGCACCTCCTACAAATATTTAAATATTGATTTTGTAGTTTTTATATATATTTATAATTGAGTAGATTAGTGTCCATTCGATTATAATCCGCTGAAAAAAAAAATATATATATATGTCCTGGTAAAATCATAAGACCACTTAAGAAAGTAAGCGTTTACACATAATATCAAATTTTTAATCAAACAAATGGTTGAAACCATTGCCAAAAGGGAAAATATGATGGAAAAAAATGATGGAAAAAAAATGAAATCTGCTTCATTCGAAACCTTAACCTTGATCAAATAATTACTTTTTAAAAAGCAAACATTTTCACCTGGTCAAAATGATAAGACCACTAATAATTTATCTAACAAAAGGCAATTATAAATTACTAAAAAGGGTCTCAGTATTTAGTATAGCCGCCATTATTACAAATTACTTCAAAAATTCTCTTCGGCATGCTTGCGACTAAGTTTTTTTATCAGTTGCAAAGGAATTTTATCCCATGTACTGAAAACTGAATCAGAAAGGTCCTTTATCGAATCATACTGGGTTCCATCCTTAAACACTTCTTTTGTCATCCATCCCCAAAAATTTTCAATGGGATTGAGGTCCGGAGAACATGCTGGATGATCCAACAATATTATATTATTTGAAGAAAAGTATTCCTGTGCTAGTCGAAAAGTGTGTACCACAGCGTTGTCTTGCTGGAAAATCCAATTTCTCCCACACAGACGTGGACCTTCAGTCCTGATAGAAGCATTTTCAAGTATTGAAATGTACTTCAATGATGTTTGCCGGCCTTTCACTACTTGCAACTTTAGGGTCCCAGCTGACGAGAAAGCACCCCAGATCATTAAAGACCCTCCTCCACTATGCCGAGTTGAAAAAGTCTCTTTGGGCAAATTTTTATCATGCCAATAGTGTTGAAATCCATCTCGACCATCTAGATTAAACTTTTTCTCATCGGAGAAAATTACATTTTCCCACTTCTCTTCATCCCAAGTCTGGTATTTGGTGGCATATTTTGTGCTGTTCAAAAAGACGTGGTTTCTGCAGTCACTTTAAATGATTAAAACCCTTCATTTTCAGATGCCTTCTCATGGTTTTAGGACTACATTCTGCTGCTGTTTGGCTTTTCAATCGACTTGAGCTCATACTGGAGTTTTTTTTAAACTTCTTCTGATACGCCGATCAAGTGATGAGGTTATTTTTTTTTTGGTCGACCTGGACTCTTTTTGTGCCCATATTGATCTGGATTTCTTAAAAAATTTGCAATGACCATTTTGCTATGATTCACTTCGTTTGCAATGGATCTATGGGAGAGTCCACCCCTATTAAGCTTAAAGATCCTTCCTCTCTCAAACTCTGATAATGGTTTCCCTTTTGCCATTTATAATTTAGTAAGATGTTTTTTATCCACTAACAAGTTGCTTTTAGTAACATAGAAAGCTTTTCGTATTCATTTTTTCAAAACTAGCCGATTTTATTAAAGTGGTCTTATCATTTTGACCACGTGAAAATGTTTGTTTTTTTAAAATATAATTATTAGATCAGGATTAAGGTTTTGAATGAAGCAGATTTCATTTTTTTCCATCATATTTTCCCTTTTGGCAATGGTTTCAAATATTTGTTTGATTAAAAATTCGATATTATGCATAAACGCTTACTTTCTTAAGTGGTCTCATGATTTTGACCAGGACTGTATATTGAGAAGGGGGTACTGCTCGCACACGTGAAGCAAAAAAATCATATTTCACATTTTGTTTTTGTTTTGTTTTTTAAAAAAACAAAACGCTTTAATAATGGTAATGGATAAAAGTGCACATGTTACATATTTGTTTTGCAATTATATTTTTAAAATTTGACCAAAAATAATGCCGGATTGCTTTAAAATTATATATTCTGATAACCAAGTTTTAATTCATTCTGGAATAAAAAACAAAAAAAGTTTGTTTACGGTAAAGTAATTAATATCAGCGATAGTAGCTGCTGCTGCTACAGATCGTTTTTAGATACTTTTTAAAAATAGAATGATTTTTTCCAGGTATCATGATTTTAAATTGCTCGGTACCACAAGAGAAAGTTGGTTACATTTTTATTTTTAATGGATAAATGTAGTAAAAAGATTGATTTATTTAACAGTAGGTGTCTGAAGAAATTTTTTGAAAATTTTCCAAACTCATCATGTTGAAGTCTTTTTTAACAAAAAAAAAAAAAAAAAAAAAAAAAAAAAAAAAAGAGCTGTCAAATGAATTTCAGAAGTAATATCTTTTTCTGGTTAATTTCCAAATTTTATGACAAAATTCTTAAGAGAATCGCAGTATGACCATTTACAAATCGGGGGGGGGGGGGGGTCAATTACAAAATCTTACCGAAAACGCTGTTTTTTGATAACATTTTTAGCACTTTTTTTTTTTTTTTTTTTACACAGCCATCACCACTTATCAAGGCCCAGAGGCCACTCGAGGATAAGGGTTAATGAGTGTACAGTAGAAATTGGACAATATAGTAATCGTTAGTAATGGAAATTCGGTAAATTTGTTAAGTGGGACGGCTCATCAAGAACTTGTTTACGTTAGACTTGAAGACAACCATATTGTAGTCAGCTGGAAAGCAGGAAAACGGAAGACAATTCCACAGGTGTGCAGTTCTAAGTACGAAGCTTTGTTCATGGAATCTACGTTTAGGTTTAGGCACAGACAACGAGTGGGGGGAATCATTGATAGTGTTTTCAGCTAAATGGGTGTTTCTTGTGAAAGTTTGGTGAGGGGGGACCATAGACTGAAGCTCAGTCGAACACTTTCCATGAAAATAATACAGCGGAGACAAACTCGCAACATTTCTTCTGTGAGATAGAGGTTGCAGGGAAGAGAAAAGGATATCTCCTACGAGACTACAAAGTCTATTTTGAACTATCAAGGTAGGACAAGTCCTTTCTAGCAGCTCCTTCCCAGATGTGGCAACAGTACTCCATTCTTGGACGTACCTGGCTCTTATATAGATAGAGAATTGCATCAGCAGTGAGATATCTACTGGATCGATAGAAGGACCCCACCATTTTTCCAGCGGCCTTGGCAACAGATTTGATGTACCTGTTCCATTTAAGATCAGGAGTAAAGGTCAAGCCCAGAAGCTTGTCAAAACTTGAGGCCTCCTCAAGACGAGAGGCCATTCATTTCAACTGATGCCAGATGGGGATCAGAAAGTTGATGTAAAGAGAGAAGCTTGGTTTTAGATGCATTAAAAGTAACCCTCCCACTCCTTTCCCCCTTGTACCACGTGCTCAAGATCAGAGGAGAGAGAATCAAGAGAACTTGGTCATTTACTGACAGATGTGCTACTTTATTTCTTAAAACTCTTAAAATATATAATGTACATTATTATTAATTAGTTTATTTGAAAGTATATTCATTTTCGAACAAAACGGTATTTTGAGGATTTAAGGGGCTTTGATTTTTAAAATGACGATTTTAGCAGATCCCCCTTTAAATCCGTAATTATCCAAAGTGTTTTATCGTCCGTGTGTATTGCTAATAAGAGCAATATTGAGAATCTCAAGTGATATCTCACTGTGGGTAAATGCTACCATATTGCAGTGAATTTTCTTTCCATCTCAGTTCTTATTTTTCGATGGTGATACAGCTTTCATCAAGTGAACAAGACAAAAGATCTCAGCCTTCTAATCAATTTATTCTTCAAGCCACTTTAATATTGCATTCAGCATGCAAACAAAGCAAGGATCTCTCTAATTCTCATTCAATACTCCTTCTGAAAACTTGCATCTGAAGCATGTGGGTTTGATCTTATCCCTGCTATAGTAATAAAACCAAAACTGATGGCTCTAATTAGTACCAAGAGACAATAGATACACCCTGTAAGGGTAGCTGCACACAATTGTGAAGCAAAAATTGCGTAAGCCCCAACCACACCTCTCCTGAATCAGCACCGCTTGAGTCCAGTGGTAAGAAGTGCTAGGTAACTGGAAACAATGCGGAGATAAACAGAGCACATACAGCACCTGGAATTCGCAAATGGTTACTCATTTTAGTATGATCAGGCTCAGCGTTACTTTAATAAAAAATAAAAATGCTCTGCTGAGCTAGCACCTATACTCTTCAAATTCTATAACTAATGCTTTGCCAAATCTTGTTTTCCTGAGAGCTGGAAAACTGCCTCTGGTAACTAGTGTTCAAAAATTCTGATGAAACAACAAATTTGATTATTTTGATTATCTGAATTTATTACTGTCAGTCAAAAAACTACCTTTTATTCTTTTTAGTTTCTTACACCAAGTGGTTTTATGCGCTGTCTGGAGTGACTTCCACAAGAAGGTTTTTTTTTGTTTTTTTTTAATGGTTGGTATGCTGCAAAAGAGATAAAAAGAAATACCTGAATCACTGGTTCTACAATTTCATTGGACAGTTTACGACTTGTGGATGGTGCAGCAGTTACAGAAGTGGGAGAGCTCAGATTACTGGCTGAAGATCTATAAAATAAGAATAAAAAGGAATAACATTTAAGAAAAAAGAAAAACACAGGAAAAACAAAACTTCTCCTTCATTTTATTTGAATTATTTGGACAATTATTCTCATCATGAGTGTTATTTTCACGTTTCAGTCGATGTAACTTCCGACCTTCTTCAGATGTATCTTGTTGAACTCAGGAATTTGGATACACCTGAAGAAGGTTGGAGGTTATATGAACCAAAACGTGAAAATAACACTCAAGATGAGAACCATAGTCCAAAGATTCCAAATAATATGAATAACCAATCCCCATCTCAACAATTCAAAAACATTTCAATTGAAATGTTTCTGATCTTCAAGTATATCTTGGTAACCTCTGGAATCTTTGTCAAACTCTGGAATTTGAATGGAATTTCCAACATAACCCTTTATTTAATCCACATGGGTAACATGCTTTCGTTCCGTCAGCCATAACTGGGTCAAAGTGCTAAGTAATTCGCAATTGTATTTTGAGTGTTGTCCACAATGAGGATTGAACCTTCAACCTCCACACATTGAGCTTAGATTGCGGGAGGAGGGGAGTTAAGTGGACATTTACCTATAACTTAAAAAAAAAAATTCGTTTTTACTGTGAGTACATGTTCTGACTTTTAGGGTGTGGCATGTAGGAAAATTGATCTCCAACTGAAAAATGTAAATTTTAGGAGTCTGTGGCCCAAAACATCTTATTTTGGGGCAATTTGCTAACAAATAGAAATCAGGCATTCATGAACAAATTTCAAAACAGCTATATCTTAAGAGGAGTAACTTATAACCGAATTTTACCAAGTACTTTATCCATTATGCCATGGGTCCCCAATTATCAATCCTCATCTAAAAAATTCAGGAACATAAAACTTGTTCTGTATATGAAAATTAGAGCATTTAAAGGTTCCTCTATGATCTAAATAACACTTCATCTGCCCTTCTAACTTGAATAAATTTTCACTTTTTTATCCTAATTCTCACAATCACTGGCACTGCACCACCGATATTAAGTGCAAGTTGAGTGATTTAATTTTGAAAAAGTTTTTGCACTACTATTGCTAAATAAATTATAAAGTTTGGATCTCAAAAACTATGACAATATGATATCGAGTTGATAGAAAATCATAAGGCAAAAGTAGATAAAATGATAATATTGATGAATTCAATAATTTTCAATTATTTATCTAATATACTGTATTGAATCAAAGTTGAATTTTTATATTTCAAAGATAAACCTCCTTTTCAAAAAGTCAATATTAGAAGAGTATACTTCAACCAAAAGACAAAAGTATTCTAAAATGTTTTAAGCAGTTCTGCAGAAAAGTATTATTTCTTTTTTATAGACTTTTTTCTTTTAATTGATTGAATTGTATGTTTTAGTAATTAATTTTTATTATTGTTACTTATTTAATTATTTAATATTTATTTAATTATATCTAAACACTATATATAACACATTTTTTCTTGGGCAAAAACAAATGACACAGATAAGGAAGACAATTTTTAATAACATGATCAAATAATCAATCAGGAGCCATATATAAAAAAAAAAAAAAAACACTAGATCTGATATCCAGAATGTTTTTGCTCTTGTTTTTTTTTTTTAAAGAGGTGGTGTTTGATCAACACTGCTGGGGAAGCCATAACAAAATACTGTTGTTTTTAAATCCCTAAAGCAATTCTTTATGGTAAAAAAGCTTATGTCCCCAAAATTAGTGTAAATTCTCAGTAGCAAACTAATAAAGTAATTGCAAGAGATTAATAAGTAAGTAATTATAAATAAAATAGTTTTCTCATGAAGGACTTGGAATAAAGTTTGTTGTTTGGGTTTTTTTTTTTTAAAATATACTTTTAAATATTGATTAACTTACAAGATAAAATATTTGCTTAATTTGTTGCACAATTCTCATAATTAACCTGTTTGGGTAATGATACAAGATCTAACAGCCTGTGATGATGTTGTATATTATATATTATCATATATTATTATAGAATAGTTTAAGACTAAGGTCATACTCCTTCCTTATCATTTGACTCCTTCAAATCAGTTGCATGTTGGCCATGAGAGTACAAAGTGATTTTCTCCATCAAACCATCATTTATGTTGGTTTAAATGTGCCATTGCATGAGATTATTTTCAACAGAGTCATTACCAGCTTCTGTTTACTTTTTCTCAGTTATCCTCAATTGGGATGTATGTCGATCTATCCATGAAGATGACTTTAAGAAGTACTTCAGAATAACCTGCTAATCAATGTCCTGATTGTATTATAAATATTTCATGAACGTATTTAGTAAATATTTCATGAATGTATTTAGCAAATATTTTACCATATTATAAGAACTGTATTGTAAATATTTCGTAAATATATTCAGTAAATATTTCACCCTATAAAGACTGTATGCCTGAATGGTAGAATCTGCATAAAAGTTCACGTACAATAAATATTCCTTTCAATTTAACCATGTATAAATCAATGCTTAAAATTTTGGGAATATTTTCTGCAACAAGCTGGCGACTATATTTTTATATGGTTACCAACCGAATTCAACTTTTTTTATAAAAGTATTTTCTTAATCTTTCAAGATTTGTTACCCATTGTAGGGATCTATTATTTTAAGAGTTAGTTAGTATGCTGGCATATCAACTTCATTATAATCAATAGTTTATTTATTTTATTTTTTTATTTTATATAGCAAACCCTTTACATCAGCCATGACCAGGTAGAAGTTTTAAGTAGTTCCTAAGTATTGTCCTAGTATCATCAGTACTTAAGATTGAACCTTCAATCTCCAGAAAACTCATTTAGAACTTATTACATTTAGCATATTATCTATTGCACCATGAGCTCAGTTAAAAATTCTGTACAGAGTTAATTCAAAAACATGCACCTGAAAAAGATCCGAGATTACATCCGTCAAAATGTAAGAAAAATATCTAAGATGAGAACAGTAGTTTGAATAATCCAAATAATGCGTCTAGCTTTTACTTTAAACAAGCTGTACCTATTAAGCATTAGTCAGGAGCAAATTCCATTTTGCTAGCACTTTTTTGTGTTTGTTTTCTTAATGCCTTCTTTCCAATGTTATCTATATATCTAGAAAAGTTAGAATGTGTGTGCGAGGACAATTCTCAACAAATTTTTGATCTACAGACTTGAAATTTGGTATATAGGGTATTCAGACATGTGGAAAACTTTTTAATCAGTTTTCATCCAGAAAAAAGGTTGCTAAAGGGGAAAGATTGAAAAATTGGTACCGAGGGGGGGGGGCATCAGATTTTTATCTGTTTGTCAAATGTTTCACAAAAGCGCATGCGCAAATCGTTCACATGAGATTCCTTATGTTAAAAATAAGTAGGTTTGAAAACACTTTTTAAAGATCATGTCAACTTGGCCTAATGGTTATTGTACTTGACCAATTGTTTCTAGGTTTTGGTTTCGATTTCAGCTCAAGTATTTTTCTTTTCACTTATAAGAAGTGAACTGCTTAGATAAAACATAATACTCGCATGCACATCTAAGCTTCTGTATGAATTAAAATATAATATTCATGTGTATTCTACAACCAGGCAACGCCAGGCAGCCTACTAGTTTTATATAAAGAAGCTATGATAAAATACAATTTCAATAGATGCTTGCATATCTTATATTTTCAAAATCAATTATACCTATAATATCTAGTGTATACCCGGTAGCGATAAAACAATTTCAATACAATTACCAATTCCAAATCACCTAAAGAGATAAAATTTCATTTTTAGAGTTTGAAAATTTAGCAAAAAATACTCATCTGTTGCACGTAGATATAATTTTCATTTTTTTTATTTCACAAACTTCTAAATGTTTCCACTTTATGTATTGTATTCAAGATTTTAATACACTCATTGTGAAATTTTCATCTTGATTTTCACTTGTGCCATTTTTTTCCTATTCATCTATCTGTGCCATTTTATCCTGTGTCATTTTCACATAATTCTGTCTATAAATTTAAATTTTACTGGTAGTTTAAGATCAATAAATCTTTATCGTTTTATGATAAGTAACAGCAATGGAAACATTAACTCTGGGAGGGGGGGGGCGTTTTTCTTTTAATCAGATTTAAAAATACTGATAGAAACCCACCCAATAAATTAGCATTACAAGCATATGCTGTATTTTCATGGACATCGGCAATATTACATACCTAATGTGTTTCAACACGTCATATCTTTTATTTGGTCAATTTTTAAAAGAATTACATTGATGAAAAGAGAATAGAACAAGCATTCCAATGATGTTAATTTATTTTTCTTTTATGCGTTCAATGTTTTTATGCTCCAAGTTAAAAATGAAAAGTTGGTAAAAAAATGACGACAGCAAAAAAAGGGACACTTTTTCGATGTTTACATTTCATACGTTATGTTAGGATACATATGCGCAGAGTTAAATTTGATTGGATATGGCCGAAATTTTGCCGGCTATATAAGCACAGAAGTCCGTCTCTACTGGACTTTGATTTATATTTTTATAACCACAGGAAGCAAAGTTCCGACCGAGCAAAGTTGACAAAGAATATTTTAAAAATGTATAAGATAAATCTGCATATCATCCATTCTCATACAGATAATAGTTTCAGAATTATTTTCATATATAATATGTAAATATTTGATAATTATTATTTGTGCAGAAATTTATTAAAAATTATCTTATAAAAATTCAAATCCGTTTGGGGAAAACAGCTTGGTATGAAAAAAATTATTTACAAGTTTTTCAAATTTGATTTCCAAACAATACTATTTTTTTGTTTTTAACACTTTTAGTACACATTCACTAAAAGCATTAAAAACCAAAATGTACTAAGTATATGCGTTTCTGTTATCGTTGTATTTATAACTTTTTACTTGCACTTAAGATAGAATTATGTAAAAAAAAAGGAAAAAAGAAAAATACAAATATATAACAAATAAAAGGTACTTGTGCACTTATGCTATCATGCTGAAATAACATTATTCAAAAACCCATTCTTAACATGGGGAAGGAATGGTGTTTTGTTAACTCTTCTGTACTTTCACCTAACAATTAAATAAAATATATCGTGAAACTTGAATTTATTTTTAACTCATTGTCAAGACCATTTTTTTGAATCTGTAAAATAAACCAGTTTTTTTTTTTAAACTGACGATGAATAATTTTTTTAACCAAGGATATTATAAATAATAAGGCGATTCGATAAAGAATTTCAATGTAATGCATTTTGTAAATTTTTACCTTGTTTCCACCTTAACATTTTTCTTTAAAATGACTACCTCTTAAGGTTTTCGGGTATGCTGAAAACGAATATCACATTCAAATTTTCCGCAAATAAGTAGCTTTCCGGATATTAAGCAATGTCATTTCTTATGTTATTGCTGGTGGCCATCTTGGTACGTGTGTTTGCGCATAGTTTCTCGGAGTTACGTTTATGCACTCGCGTGAACCAAAAAGGCCACCAGAAGGAATGACATTGCTTAATATTCGGAAAGCTACTTATTTGCAGAAAATTTAAATGCAATATTCGTTTTCAGCATACCCTAAAACTTATAAAAGTAAGCCTTTTAAATGTTAAGGTGGAAACAAGGTAAAAAAAAATTACTGTTATTTCTTTGTTTACATAGTTGAATTTTCGGTAAAACAACAGAATAGAAATGGCAAACTACCATCAACTGGTGAATATATAGTTGTTGCTTATCAGAGTTCCTGGTATCCTGGTACTGTGAAAGCTACATCAAGGATTCATGTAGAGTATGATTTATGTATCTTAGAAAATAGGGGTATGTTTTGGGCCAGATAGAGGATTTATAAAATTGAAAATTGGGCTGGTTCCAAAATGCATAAGTTCTGGTCGACTATGGGAATTTCCAACTTTTACAGAAATCCAAAATCTATATGAAAAATTTTCTTGGATTTATTTCTGAGATAAATTCATATCTACTCAATTTTTTTTTCTTTGAGGGGAGTAGTAAATACCGGCTATGAATGCTCTTTAGGCATTCAATGGCTACACCCCAGATTAAGCTCTCCTTTTGTGAGAAGGTATGAAAATGCCTGCTCTCAAAACTATATTTAAATACCACTATAATACTTAGTTTTGTTCATGAATAGACACCTACTGTATGATACCATGCACCAGTTTAAAAAAAAATTGAAATTTGTACATTTTAATTTATAATTCATGGCTTATGGTAAAGAGATACATCAGATTTGACGGCATAATCAGAAAGAGCACACAATTTTACATAAGAGTGCTAAGTTTCATGAGAACAGTTTGAAAAATAAATAAATGGTGGCAAAATTACCGAATTTCTTGAAATTTGGAGGTCTGTAATTTAGCCCACTTTTTCTAAAGAAAAATGTCCAAAAGCATAAATTTTGACACTTAAAATTCTCATAACTTTTGAACTGCTGATAGTATTTGCATAATTCAAATGTGTTTAAGCCTCTTTTACATAGCTCTTTTCATGCAAGTTGATAAAATAATTATCTAAAAAGAAAAAAAAAAAATCAACTTGTAATGCTAAAATAAATTGCATGAAACTAATGTTTCTATCAGTATTGTGTTTAATTTTTTATCTTTGAGTGATTATCAAGGCTCTAAACTGGCTGTAAAGAGAGTGCCATATTTTTTTTTATTCGAATTCAACAGATTTTATGCTACTTTTGTTTTTAAGTAAAATAACACTAAAATAAGTAAAAACACAAAAAACATGGTAACTATCTTGCCTTTGGTAACATTTGTTGCATTTTTTTTTTTTTTTTTTTATTTACATCTTTTCTTTTCTGTTGGATATTGTAAAAAGTGCGTAAATTTTCTTTTTCAAGAAGTGAATTATTTTATGAAAAGTGGAAAAATCATATCCATAAGAGATTTTAACAATTTTAGCTGAAAGCCGCTTTTTTTTTTTTTTAAAAAGCGGCTTTCAGCTTAAAAAAAAAAAACAAAAAAAAACGAAATTTTGCTAAAGAGTAGAAAATTTGTATCCATGATATCTAAAATTTCAATTGGTTGGGATTTTGTATTTCAACCATTGTTGAACCATTTTTTGCTAAAACCACGTGTTTGGAATTGTAGATTAATTTGCTATTGCAGAAATATATTTTGTATAAAAAAGTCTGTAATTGTTATCTGAAGCCATAGATGGATCCTGACACTTATTACCACTGCAGTAAAGAGTGAACTTCGATATATGACAACTAAGGAGTCGTTTAACGGTCACTAAAGTCACAAAATTTGGCTCATCACCTGATAGACATTAAGATTATACCCAGAACCTATTTTAATTGAGGAGTGAGGAAGGAGTGAGATCGATTCTGTGTCGTTTAATTTATCGAGACAGTTGTGGTCATGTCAAGTAATAATATAGTAACTTAAATTCATATTATGATCTTGTTTATATATTATACATGCATCGTATTTTAGTTTTGTAGGACTCGCAAACCCCAAAAAATTTAAATTGAACAAATTATTGCTATGTAAAACAATCTGGAAATCTCAATACTAATTGAATCATAACAAAATGGAGAAAAGTGATTTTGCTATAAAAATGTGTCAAACAAAAAAATGCCTTAAAAATTAAACTAAGGATATAATAATAAACAAGCAAGCAGGCAGCGTCGACAGAGAGGAGCAGCAGGCAGCGTCGACGGAAAGGAGCAGGCAGCGTCGACGGAAAGAAACAGGCAGCGTCGACGGAAAGAAACAGGCAGCGTCGACGGAAAGAAACAGGCAGCGTCGACGGAAAGAAACAGGCAGCGTCGACGGAAAGAAACAGGCAGCGTCGACGGAAAGAAACAGGCAGCGTCGACGGAAAGAAACAGGCAGCGTCGACGGAAAGAAACAGGCAGCGTCGACGGAAAGGAGCAGGCAGCATCGACTGAAAGGAGCAGGCAGCATCGACTGAAAGGAGCAGGCAGCATCGACTGAAAGGAGCAGGCAGCATCGACTGAAAGGAGCAGGCAGCATCGACTGAAAGGAGCAGGCAGCATCGACTGAAAGGAGCAGGCAGCGTCGACTGAAAGGAGCAGGCAGCGTCGACTGAAAGGAGCAGGCAGCGTCGACTGAAAGGAGCAGGCAGCGTCGACTGAAAGGAGCAGGCAGCGTCAACATAAAGGAGCAGGCAGCGTCAACAGAAAGGAGCAGGCAGCGTCAACAGAAAGGAGCAGGCAGCATTGACAAAAGCCAGCACACAACAACAAAAAGCAGCACACAACAAAAATAGGATTTTAGAAATGAGAAAAAAAATGAAAAGCAAAATAGGATGAGGATGTTGCTTACACTGAAGTACTGGGGTTACCAATGCTTGGGGTGGAAACAGTCTGTATAATCCCTGAATCTACTGTATGGTTGATGCCCAATGTGGCCCTAATGAGAAACACCAATGGAAATCAATATCAAAATTGATGAAAATTTTGAAAAATAAAACAGTTATACCTTGCTTTTAATTTTTGATGGATTTTCCAATGACAAATTTTTTTTTTTTTTTTTTTTTTTTTTTTTTTTTTTTTTATCGCATATTATTTTGATTATTCAAATTGTTATCTTGTATGTTATTCTCCCATTTCAGTTGCTGGAACCTCCGATCTTCAGATATGCCTTGTCAGACTTGTGAATTTGCACAGAAGTTTGAATGAACCCTTTATTTGATCCAATGGGGTAGCTTGCTCTCATTTCATTAGCCATGACTGGGTAGGAGTCGTAATTCTTAATTGAATTCTTAGTATTAACTGTATTGGGGATTGAACTTTAAACCTTCAGAAGACTTAAAACTGATTCTTACTTAGCACTTATCAGTTGCATCATAGATTATAAAAAACAGTTAAGATGAGGACAGTAATAAAAATTATCAATCCTTCTCAAAAAAAAAAAAGAAAAAAAAAAATTCAACAGATTTCTCATTGTTATCTACAACATTTTTGATGGTGCTGACCATTGTAATATATTGAAAGAGTTCAACACCATTTAAAGCCAATCTTGAGAATAAACAGTTATGGAAGTCGGACGTTGTGGAGAGACAAGAGTGTGTAAGAGTACGGACATGAGATAACCAACAAATATATGCCTGCAAATGTGAGAAAAGAAAAAAATTCAGTGTAGGCTAAAGCAAAATGTGGGGAAACGCATCTATTGCATAAATGAAGTGAGTATATATCAGAACTGCCGATATAAGATATGCACATTACTCACTAATGAAAGCCAACTACTGGTCAGCTGTCACTACCTTTTCACCATTCCACAGCAAACTATTCATACTTGTAACAAGGAGAAAAGTAAGAAACTAGTAAAAACAAGCAATGCGTGCGTGGTCCCCCTCTGGTGCAGTATGTGAGAAGTGTGAAGGGCCAACGTTGCCTCCACATTTTCGCCAAGTTTCAGAAAAATCTACTGGATGGGGCAAAAGTGTCATTTTTTGCAATTCTGGGGCATTTGTGACCCCCCCCTTTTTTTTACATAGGCATCACCACTTATCAAGGCCAAGAGGCCACTCAAGGATAAGGGTTAAAGAGTGTACAGTAGAAATTGGACAATATAGTAATCGTTAGTAATGGAGATTCGGTAAATTTGTTAACTTATATGGAACGGCTCATCAAAAACTCGTTTACGTTAGACTTGAAGACAACCATATTGTAGTCAGCTGGAAAGCAGAAAAACGGAAGACAATTCCACAGGCGTACAGTTCTAAGAAAGAAGCTTTGCTCATGGAATCTGCGTTTAGGCTTAGGCACAGATAAAGACTGGGGGAAATTAGTGATAGTGTTTTCTGCTAAACAGATGTTTCTTGTGAAAGTTTGGTGAGGGGGGGGCATAGAATGGAGCTCAGCAGAGCACTTGCCATGAAAATACAGCAGAGACAAACTCGCAACATCTCTTCTGTGAGATAGAGGTTGCAGGGAAGAGAAAAGAACATCCCCCACAAGGCTACGAAGTCTATTTTGAACTATCAAGGCAGGATAAGTCCTTTCTAGCAGCTCCTGCCCAGATGTGGAAACAGTACTCCATCCTTGAACGTACCTGGTTCTTATATAGATAGAGAATTGCATCAGCAGTGAGATATCTACTGGATCAATAGAAGGATCCCACCATTTTTCCAGCAGCCTTGGCAACGGATTTAATGTAGGTGTTCCATTTAAGATCAGGAGTAAAGGTCAAGCCCAGAAGCTTGTAAAAATATGAGGCCTCCCCAAGACGAGAGCCATTCATTTCAATTGATGCCAGATGGGGATCAGAGCGTTGATGATGTAAAGATAAAAGCTTGGTTTTAGATATATTAAAAGTAACAAGCCACCTCTTTCCCCATTGTACCACTTGCTCAAGATCAGAGGAGAGAGAATCAGAAAGAACTTGGTCGTTTACTGTCTTAGATGTGCTACCATAGATAGTGTCATCAGCATAAATGTTTATGAATGATGTAAGGATATGATTTGGAAGATCATTAATATAGATCAGGAAGAGAGTTGGGCCCAGGATGGACCCCTGCGGGACTCCAGCATTAATACTAAGAGCTTCTGATTTCTGTTCATCAACCACTACTCTTATGAACCTATCAGAGAGAAATGATTTAATAATTGAGAAGACATTTCCAGCTATACCGTAGATGGAGACCTTGTGAAGTAAACCTTTATGCCATACTCTATCAAAGGCCTTTGATATGTCAAGAGCAATTGCCCTAGAAAAGTAGCCTCCATCGAGAGATTCGCTAATCCTATGAGATATATCTGTAAGCACATCTGCTGTAGATCTAGCAGAACGGAAACCATATTGTGTGTCACTAAGAAGGTTATTTTTGCCGAGATGGTTGATTACTTCTCTATTTAACACAGATTCCAGCAACTTACTCATGACACACAGGAGACTTATTGGTCTGTACTGCGAGGGAGATGAGCGAACACCTGAATTCTTAAATATGGGGCATACTGATGAGATTTTCCAGGGTGACGGGAAGCAATTCTCCTTAAGACAACGTATACATGTATTTTGTGCTCCTGGGAACGCTGAATCCCAGTGAAAATGGACAAACAGTACAGTTTCACGCCTTAAGACGTATATTTGAATTCAGCATCATGGAAAACAACTACATAGACATAAATATCAAGTTATTGAGTAATATGAAAAATGCTCCAAAAAGGCATGTTTTTTAGCCCTAAAAGTCTGAGGGATACAAACCAGAATTTTGCCAGGGTCACCCATACTAAATTAATATTAAGAACAATGGCCTCCACATTTTGGCCAAGTTTCAGGAAAATCTAATGGATGGATCAAATATTATGGGGCAAAAAGTGACATTTTGGGCCATTTTTCGGCATTTTTGATCTCTTTTGAGCCGTTGGATATAGCGAATCCCAGTGTAAATGGAAAACTGCAGTTTCAGGCCGTAACACATGTTTAGTTAGTTGACCACCATGAAAAACCACTATATAGTCAGACATATCAAGTTTTTGTTGAGAAATATAAAAAAAAAGAGCCACAAAAACAGCATTTTTAGCACTAAAAGTCTCCGGTGACGCAAACCAGAATTTTGCCAGGGTCACCCATACTGGATTTATATTAAGAATATTGGGCTCCATATTTTGGCCAAGTTTCAGGAAAATCTAATGGATGGATCAAAAGTTATGGAGCAAAACATGTCATTTTTTACCATTTTGGGGGCATTTTTTACCTCTTTTTTTACCTAGGGACGCAACGGAAAGTTTTGTAAAAAATTTTTTTTACTGTGCACATCTATTTAATGAAATATAATTTGTGGCAAAATTTCACGAAAAACTAATGGACTGTTATCTGGCAATAGTCCGGACGCACGGACGCCACTGAAAACATAGGTCCCTCTCCGATAAATTGGGGGACCAATAATTACTTACGTTGAGACTTGTTTAACAGCTAATAAACATCATCGTATTCAGTTAAGCATGAAGGGGTTAGTAAAGTACACTCCCAACTGGATGTTGATTTATCGATTGCCAAGTACAAAGTTTTTAAAAACGGTGTGCATCTAGGCCCTGTGCATCCTTCCGGTCAAGAAGAAAAATAGTTATAAAATTATTTTGAGCCAATAAAATGTTTCTGCACCCAAAATAATATGGAATAGTCTATTCTTTTTCAAATCTGCAGGTGGATATAAAAACCCAGGCTTTTTTGTGAACCCACTTCTCCAGCAAAATAAAATTGAGAGAAGACAAAAAAAAGAAAAACAGAAATCAGAAGAAAGAAAAATCTGTTCCTGCTGTAAGAGCCAAATACACTCAATGATCTTACTTGTAAAAACCACAAGGAAGATATTCATCTTTTAAAAAAATAAAAGTACATTTATAAACATTTCACTTTCATTCCTTTTTATCTTATTTCATTTCCTCAATGAATTAGTCAATTTGAACACTCCTTCAAAGCTAATATTTTGTTATATATAAAGTTTACTTGAAGGTTTGAATGTATTTGTTTTGCCTTTATAAATATGGAAGTTGACTGATTGCAGGTCTTAATATTAAATTAAATGGCCCAGAAAAGGAGCTATAAATGTCTGTTTGGCATACTGGTATGTATTGGACAGCTATAATTTTCATAAAGCCATGTTATATAGGTCATGACTAGGGGTATGACAACAGCATATTCTTTTTATTGTTTTGGCTCTCTAGGATATATCCGACAGAGTTAATCACTCTATATAAAAGCATATAGGATATCAACGGATACACACTCGATAGTCAAAACAATGACAAGAATATACTGTTGTCCTAGCCCTAGTCATGACTTACTGACAACCCTACCATGTCATACGGACTTTAAACTACATTCACTAGCAAAGCCACAATTTGGGATAACTTCTTCCTTAGTCGACATTATTCTCAGATCTATTTTGACACAAAATAGTAACTGCTAGGATCCCATTACCATAAGATGAATGGTATTTAAAGTGCTGTGAGTATCTCAGACTCAGTGGTGAACAACACCAGGCAACATCTAATGCCTGCTCTCGATGTGGTCTGATCCAAAGAGTTCATAGCAGTCATATTGCAAACACAAAGTACTTTAATCGAATGTGCTCTGATGAACTCATAATACTTGTGCCCTCTCAACGTACATACTCCCAACTAACTCAACAAGCAGCAAAATCCCACCCCTTCACTGTTGAGGTCCCTAAATGCCAGAAAACTTTCTACTGTAATAGATTTTCCCCTCAGACTTTGGAATTTTCTCCCTGTTTTCTGCTTCTGACTGTATTGACTTGTAGAAGATTGAATGTAATAAAACAGAAATCTTACTGCTCAACTCCCCACAGCTACCTGTTAGACATGATCTCAAATAATAGTCCCTTACATTCCAAATGGTAACATGCCTTGTTCGGGGTAAAAACAAATCTTGTTATCACAGATTATTATTTTATTTTTATTTTTTATTTTTATTTTTTTACTTGAGTGTCACCATTATCAAGGTCTGAAGGCCACTCGAGGATAACGGTTAATAAATGTAAGGTCGTAGTGTAATAATCGTTAATGGTGTAAATTGGGTAGAATTTGATTATTTATGAGGACAGCTCAACAAGAACTTGTTGGATTTGAAGGCTACCATGTTGTATTCAACTAGGAAGCAGGTCAGTGGAGCAGTGTTCTACAGGCGGGCAGTTGTGTGAAAGAAGCTTTGTTCATTAAATCTGTATTTAAACTTAGGTACAGTTAAAGAGTGGGGAAAAATCGTATATAGTGGTTGTAGCTAGTCATGTTTTTGTGAAAGTTTGGCAAGGCGGAAGCATAGATAGGAGTTCAGTTGAGCACTTCCCATGAAAATAATAGAGCAGAGACAGGCTCACAACGTCTCTTCTGTGGTAAAGAGGTTGCAAGGAAGAGTGCAAAGGAGCAAGTCAACATGAAGATAAAATTTAACCACTTGCAGGATGTCAGCATGTTTCAGCACACTGTCTGTTGCAGAGGTGTAGGTGTAAACTCCATTGAATGTTCCCAGTACAAAGTATACGTCTACAAAAAATGTATTGGTCTTACTGGGTGACTGATAGTTGATTCAGCTATGTTTATTGTAAATATCCAATCAATGGTTAAACTTATGGATGTGGATAACACCCCACTTGATGTTAACATTATCTTCGGGTCTTATGTAGAGGCCCTTACTCCCTACTCTAACTGACATATGAGCATGTTCTTTTTTAAAGTCTTTGATAAAGGCTAAGTACGGTGTGGGGTTTGTTTTTCTTGAATATATCCTTAATATTTTTGTTTCTTTGTATAAACTATCCCTCGTTATCAAGTCAGCACATTCAATTAAAATGTGTTTAATCGTGAGTGCAGTTTGGTATGGTATATAAATGATAAAATCTATCATTTAGATGATTTACAAAATATACATCTCGAAAACTATAAAATATATAAAGTAAAGTCCATATCTTTATATACTTTTATGGATTGGATTCACTACTAAACAAATCATTATCAATATTAGAACACACCTGTTAGGTATAAAGGGTCATAACATGGACTACAATTGTGGCAACAATACTCTATCTTAAGACATTCAGCTCTTAAACATTATAGAGGATTGCACTGGTAGTGAGAACCCTTTTGGAGCGGTAGAATAATCCAACCATGTCAATAAAACAAACACATTTCGATATTCATCACAAACTTGGTGGAAAATCAAATATTGATTGGAATTTATTTGTACCAAATAGGATTGGATTGCAGAAAGGATTGTGAATTTTATTAATGATTGCATGTGATTATTTTTTTTCTTATTGATTTTACTTTATTTTAATTTTATTTTCACTTTGTATAAGTAGTACTGTAGTCTCCAATAATTTTAGATTTTAATATCCTATCTCAGTATCATTAGCAGTAATAATATTAACTTTTTTAACTTATACTGATTAACTAACCACAAAATCTAGACAAATTTCAGAATCTTGGGAACCATGCCCCCCCCCCCACCATCATCACATGTGTTTGTTTGCTTTCTTGGATTTTACAGCATGTAAACAGTTTGGGTCATTTTATGCCGATTATCTCCCTACTCTGACATAGGAGTAATATGTTCTTTTTTAAAGTCTTTGATAAAAAGCTAAGTATGGGGTTTGTTTTTCTCAAATATATCCTTAATGTTTTTTTTCTTTATGTAAAATATCCCTCATTGTTATAAAGTCAGTGCACTTTGACATGGTATACAAATAGGTTGATTTTCTTTTCTCAAAAGAAATAAGTCGGTTAAATGAGTATGTCCCATTTTTATTCTTGGTAGTGTAACTTCTTTTCTGTTTAATTTGGAGTTTTGTTCCTGCTTTTTAATTTTTGGCATTATTTCGTATAATTTATTGTTGGGGAAATTTATTCCAGTAAGTTTGCCATTTTTCCATTATGTATGTATTGATATGTTTTTTTTTGTTTTTTTTTTTAAGATCTGAGTAAGGGATTTTGGAATTTGAATCATTTGGAATGTTTAAGGCAGTTTTTACTGCTGAATTAGCAAATTCATTTCCTTTGATACTGGTATGGCTTCGCATCCGCCAGAAAATAATTTCTTTTTGACTATTAAATTATGTTAGTTTGTGGAGTAGTTTTGCAATTAGAGGATTGTTTATCTTTATTTTTAATTGCTTTTAAGGCAGACTGAGAATCTGAAAAGATTATATATTTGGGATTTCTGTTGTTGGCGATTAGACTGAGTGTTAGGATTAGTGCATGTATTTCTGCACTGAAAATGGAAGTTTCTCTTAGGTTGAGTGTGTCGAGACAGCAACGCAAAAAAATAACCTAAAGATACAGAGTGCACACATGTGGAGGAGGGGATAGACAGAAAGTAATATTTTAATGAAACAAATCATCGCACTCCCTTACTCGCTTTATGAATTGTTTGAAGTCTTAAGCCTCATGGTAAAATTAACATTGACAGTTTTCAGACAACTACCATGAGATGGAAAGAGAAAGAATAAACAGTGTGAGAGGAAGGAAGAAAGACAAAAAAGAGAGAATAAATAAAATCCAGCCAAATAGCAACAAAAAAAAATAAATAAAAAGAAAGTAAGGCTCTGACAATTTGACAGAAATCAGATTTTTTCTTATTAAAGGGAAACTGATTCCAACTAAAAAAAATGGAAAACTGATATTGATAGGAGGCTCTAGCAATTTAAGTGGAAGTAGATTTTTTTTCTACATTAAAAGAAGCAAAATTCCATTGTAGTAAGACTTTACTCAAGCAGTTATTGGTACAGTAGAATGAGTTTAGAAGTTTGTTTGAATCAAAATCAAAGAGAAACTCCTGCAGAATTAGCTAAGCAAAGTAATCAACTTCCTAAGCCTACTTAGCGGGTTGCATGTTTTCAATGCATGCAAATGGCAGGTTTGTTGTGGGTGAGAGATGTTTGGCCAAGAGAATGGGGGGCACAGAAGAAATTGAAAATATCTCTTACTCTGAGTTAGACCACCAAAGAAGTTTTTTTGTTTCAAAGAAAATAACTACCTCATTAAACAGGGATTCATACTGAGAGCAACCTACTTAAGAAAAATAATGTTCAAGAAAGTCTAAAGTCACCGACTTTTGTGTAGACACTGATTAGCCATTATCTCTAGCGGATATCTTAAGTAGTCAGTCTTTGGTGGTCGAATGAGAATGCCCGAGAAAAACTAGAATTTCCAATTTCTAGTCATAAGTACATATATTCCAGTCTATTGGTAAAGAATAGAGCTAGAACCAGTCCTCCCAGCTGTTAGAGTTGGAGATCTGACTGTTGGTTGGTTGGTTGGTGGTGGTCCACAAGGACAGATAGTTTGCTTATGTTGGGTTAGGCTTAGAATTCGCTGGGCTGGTCACACCCTTCCCTGTCAACGAGGCAATTTCATCAGAGAAACCATCGATCTGGTTCCCAGTTAAAAGTGTGGCTCAGAACAGTTAAGCAAGATACCAAGCCAATTCGGAGTCCGACAATCTATGGTGTTCGCCATTGGAACCCTGACTGGCTGTCAACATTTTCAGTGTTGGCGATGGATCAGAAGACTGTCAGTTTTCATGAAAGATATGAATTCATTGGAAGGAGCCAGCTTAACAGATCCAAGGTAAATGCCGCCTCAAGATAAGACAGCACTGACTAAATCAAACAACTTTGGACCGGCACAATGAGTGGTCACAATAAGCACACACATGCATGGTCAAACAGCATTACAAGTCTGAATGTTCATTAATGCGTTAGACAACCGCTTCAATAAGGAAGATATTGCAAGAATAAACGTGACAACCTTATTGAGTTTTACCATCGGTAAACAAGTGATACTTTTTCAAATGTCAGGCAATGACAAAGGGGAGGTTAGGTCGATGAGAGGCGGCTGTACCATGTTCAAGACACTCAAGTCAGAAGATTATTAGTGCAAAATGATCTAGAGTGGACCACAGTTGTAACAGTCATAGCATACCAACATAAACTATAGCAAATATGTTCTGTGGATGCACTTGAATAAGATAAAAAAAAACATTAACGACACTTGAGCTGTTACATAGTAGAACCTCATTAACAGGATTGTGACTCCACCTTTTCATTTTTTTTTTTTTTTAAACTAAATGGTTATCAGTGATCAAGGCCAAAAGCCATTCAAAGATACTGGTCAATTAGAAGAGATGGTTGAGAATTGAGATGGAGAACCTTATGTAGTGTGGTACTCTTAAGTTTGAATTCAAATTTATCATTCAGATAAATTGTAATTTAGAAAATTTTTCATATTTTAAATAACAAAATGACATCAAAATAAATGTTGGGGAGACAAAACTAAAAACTAATTAGCTCCATTGAGGCACTCTAAAAAAATATGTTACACAATCATCAGCATAAACTATTTGTAGCTATTGGTAGATGTCAGAAGTTGGCAAATCTGTAAATCACTAACAAATTTTTTTTGAAAAATCAGCCATAATCATATTGTCGGACAAATGGGAAACGATACAGGAGAGAACTTGAATGCCCACTAGACACTATTCTCGAGTGTCCAAGATCTTTCTGTACAGGGGTTTTTGTCAGGTAAAGCTTGACCAAATATTCGAAATTACATAGTATTCACAACCCAAATAAGATTTCATTATGGCTAACCTTCACTGGCTTTTACGAGGAATGGTGCATCTTCTCCAAATGATATTACCTCAAGTAGCAACATGGAGCTAGATACTCCAACAGACTAGATGAATTCTTGTCCTGGAATCCAGTAAGATCAAGAGCTCAAAAAGAAAGGTACCCTATAACATTTACATGGTCAATTAACAAGAGGAAAATTATGTTCCTAACTTCTTTAATAACTCATTGTTTGTTAGATAAAGAACTAAGGGAACATTCAAATATCTATGTATCTCATATAGAATTCAATCGTTAGCCCCAGGTAGCCCCCTCCCCCATGATTTCTGAGAACTTTAAAATGAAGAAAAATAAACAAAAATAGAGAATTATTATTGTACCCTTGGAATCTACTAGTAAATATTTTATATTTAAATTATTCCTATTTACTTGCCCTTTCATGTAATTAGACAAGGTCAGTTTTTACTGTGAGGAAAATCCAGCTCCCCAAACATGGGCACTCTGGATTCTTCTATTAATTTAATATCACTTTTCCCTTCTTCAGGGGTCAAACGCTTTCTGATATTACACAAGCTAACTTTCCAGTTCTCACAATTCAACGAGTCAGCTGTCTCCAAATTCCATTCTGTACAACCTTGTTCCATCACTTGCTTTCAAGTTTTCTTTGGCCGTCCAATCTTCCTGCGATTAAGGACATCCATGCTTATGAAAAGGTTTCTCCAGGAGGATGAATGTTCCATGACCATTGCTCGGATAATGTAGTGCTGTGTTGGGTCAGGGTTCACGTTGCAGATCAATCTAATCATGGACCCGTCATTGTGCTGCAGGCAGGCAAAAGACGGATCCAGCATTCAGTCATATAATGACGTTCCTGCTCTATAACTTACTCTGGATGAAGAAAGGGACAGCTTAATGTTGTCAAATGCAACAACTCACAAAATTTCACCTAAACTGCTTTCACTCATACGATCATGCATATTCATATTCACCACCTGCACTCAACATATCTCCAAGATAACAGAAAGTCTAATAATTCAAGATTGAAACCTTTTCCAGTTTTACAGCTACTTTCTGTCTTTTCATACATTTCAACTCTGGTTGAGGTTTTGAATCCTGCCATAGTCCATTCTACATAACTGCAGTCGATTTTGACAAGTGTTCATAGATAATTATTTTATCTATAAATTAACATACATCTGTCCCTAAAAAAGAGGGGGAAGGGAGCGATATAATACATGCACTTAGAAAGAAAAATATCACTAAGAATAAAAACTAATAGAAAAACACTTATAATAAGTTAGACCATGATTAATATTTTAACCAAGTTTAGTGGTAATTGGTCAAGAGATATGGATGTTAGGCAACAAATGAACAAAGAGTTACAAATTCAAACGAATACATAACTTAATTGACAGCAGTAATAAGTTTTGAAAATCCAGGGGACATAACTGCAGTCGATTTTGAGAAGTGTTCATGAATAATTATTTTAACATATATATATGTCCCTAAAAAGGAGGAGGGGTGATATATGTAAGGGAGTAAACTCATACACTTAGTAAGCGAATTATCATTAGCTTTAACACGGCAAATATCACTAAGAATAAGAACCACTAATAAAAAACATTTATCAGAGATAAAACTTCACATGACGGACCATCATATCTTTGTAGTAAGGCACCTAACTGCAGTCTCTATAATTGAGATACAGAATCCTGCCATTGTTAGCCATGCAATAACAGCATAGCATGTCCGTAGATAAAAAATTGGTGCTTGCGCAGATTAGTGATGTTTTAAAACATTACGGACTTATGTATCATGTTGAAATTAGTATAAATTCCAAAAATTATAAAAAAAAAAAAACGATCCTATAGAAAAATAATTACAAGTAAAGAGAATTCGGTACTCTTGCATAATTTGACCAAAATTCTCGTGAATTCCCGTCAAGTATGGATCGGGCGAGATCAGCAATCATCGGTGTCAGCCGAGCGTTGTTCAAATGTTGAAATGCTAGCTCAACTTTTATATTTTTTCTTTTGTTATATTTTTAGTAATTTTTAAGGTGATATTACGAGGGTGGGGGTGACTTTATTTTCTGATTAGTTATTTATTTATTATTTCTTAATTGAATTTTGGGGAGTTTGATTAGCCAAAGAAAAAGCGCTATCTAAATGGAAGCAGACGACATTCGAATTGGAAGAAAGCAACTAAACCAACAAAAAAAATTTAAAAATAAAAAAAAGAAAAGCTGACAAATATATTTTCAAACTCGCCAAACAGAAAAACGACACGCAAGAAAATAAATCTATACATGTTAGAAAAAGAAATGAAAACATCGATACAGACAATCTCATTGTCAGAAGAAATTGTTTTCCCCAAAAAATGAGGTGCAACAATTGTAAACACAAATGTTTACTTAAAAAAAAGATTGTGTAAAAGGTTTCTCCTGGAAATGTACAAATGGACAGTGCCACCAAAAGAAGTTGACTAAACAACAAGTCTTGAAAATAAAAAAAAAATTTTTAAATATGGTTACAAAAAAGAAAAGAAAACAAAAAAAGCAAAACTTGTACTTACACCTAACAATTATACAGTTAAAAAAATCTTTTCTTGGAGAGAAAAAAAAAAAAAAAAAAAAAAAAAAAAAAAAAAAAAAATGAAATACTAAAATGAAATAAACATTTTCATTTTTCAAGGTAGTTTTTTTTTTTTTGTTGTTATTTTTGATTATTTGTATTTGTATTTTTTTTCCGGTTTGTTTTTTGTTTTTTTTCATTAGTCTGCATCTGATGTGATGCTCGGCTAACACCAATAATTGCAGATCTCGCCCAATCCATGCTTGACAGGAATTCACGAGAATTCGGATCAAATTATGCAAGAGTACCGAGAATTCATTGAATTATCGATTTTTATTGCAGGTTTTAATGGAAGGGTTGTGTGCAACCAATGCTGCATAACAAATTGACTTATCTCCCTTTATTTTAATTTATTTCAATAGACTACAAGTTAGCTTTTCAGAAGTACTGCTAATTTCATTCTTTTGAAATTTTGGCTAAACTGGAAATTAAACCAAAATTACCTATTATGATAGAGTAGGAAACAAGGTCAGATATATGTAGGGAAAATTCAGCTCCCAAAAGGGGACATTCTAAATTGGGACAAAACTTAAAATTGCCCCATTCATAGGATTTCTTCTACATGACAAAGGACAGGACATGTCAGAACAGAGAAAGTATAGTAACAGAACAGATACAGTTTGCTCCAAGTTAAAAGGCAAAGAAATAGTCAATATATTTGGTGTAAGAATCAGTTTTAGAAAAATATTTGAATCCACAGAATTACAAGAATTCCTGACTTTATTTTATTAAATTCTACCAACCTCTAAAGCTAAATATGATTTTTTTAATCCAACTCCAGAGTTATTTTCTAAAACAAACCTACTCTGATTACTAGTACTTAAAAAAAATCCTTAAAAAATTAAATTATTAAAAAAATTAAAAGCAAAAGAAAAAAAACTCTTGGCAAATCTGACTTGCTGCAACACAGGTGAGAAGTTAGCTGGGAAAAAGGAAAAAAAAAAACTGACTCCTAATTTCAGCAAAAATTCACAACTGATTTGCCATCTCTGTTGACTGTTAACATATCACTAAACGGGAGGAGAAGGGATGTGAAGTGGTGACTCACCTTACTTCTGAAAGTGAACTGCTATTGGACAGATTACTGAATGAGGCATCTGGGCTTAAGGCAAAACTGTTTAGTTGTGCGTTGATTATCTGTTCTAATGGTATCTGAAATAAATAATACAAAGAAAGGAAAGTCAGTCGTGAGATTGCATACCTCCGCCTGATGACAATGTAAGTTGAAATTCCATGAAAATATCAGATTTGACTGTATTTTTTTCAAAGTTAAGCGAAGTATGATAAGAGACGTCTTTGGCTACAATATGGATCAAGCAGCAAGTCTCTATGAAGAACAGAACTGAAATTATCACCAAAAGTGTGACTTACCTTTTCTGTAACCTTGACCTTTGGTTTAGATATCTCAAAATGTAAATAGTCATTAAAATATCATGACTGATATTTTAACCAAGTTTGGTGGTAATTGGTCAAGAGATATGGATGTTAGGCAACAAACAGACAGTTACAAATTTAAATGAATACATAACTTCACTGATAGAGGTAATAAGTTTTTAAAACTACAGTCGATTTTGACAAAAACAATAGTAATTCTTGAAAATCTGCCATTTCCAAATAGAAAATGGTGCATCACTAATCTCTATGGGTTTTTTTATTTAAGAAAAAAATATTTCTAGCAGATTTTGTATTCAATCATTTTTCGTAATTTTTTAAAAATTTCGTCATGGTATGTAAGTACATAATAGGGTTTTTATCTAAAATGCATTTTTTTTTTTTTTTAATTTAATTATACAGTGAAAGCACCAATGTTTTAAACAGAAAATAGACTTAGATTTCCAAACAATAATCTCATATTCATTCAAATGTGAAAGCTATGTTGGATTTTATTTCATTCAATTTTTGTGATGTCACACAATGAGATATATAATGAATACATCATTAATTTATCTTAATTATTCATAATTTTTTCACTACAGCAGAATGGATTATATTATAAAAACTGCTAGGTAGAGGTAAACTACGAAACCATAGAATGGAAAAACTCTGAGAAAGATCAAATTTATATAAATTTTATGAGGTTTTCCATCTTGGAAAGTGTTGCCAGTATGCTCTCCAATTCTCAATAGAGAAATCTAAGGGAAGTAACTCATTAAATTCAAAGAAATTTTACTCTTTGATTAATATTTTAGGAACATAAAAAATTTCCAAAAAAAAAAAAAAAAACAAAAAAAAAAAAAAAAAAAAAAAAAAACAGATATAAGTATTTTGGTCAACTCTGACCTTCAGTGAGTTATAGACATTTTTCTTTATTGTAGAGATGCAATGATGAATACCGGTAATAGCTGATCTCTAAAACTCACTGACGAAGATCAATGTCAACTGAAATATGATTCATATTGCTTTCCTTTATTAAAAAAAAAAAAAAAAAAAAAAAATTAAATTAAATAAAAAAAAAAAATTAATACCATAAAAGATTGAAAGATTCGTCAGGTGATAAGTTTATCGTTTGTAGGTAACAAGCATTTAAAGTTCAACCTCGTTTAAAAAAAAAAAAAAAAAAAAAAAATAGCAGAAAAATCTTATTGTGTGTAACCACCACAGAACAAAAATGTCATATTCCGAAATTCACATGAATTGATTAAGTTGTTTTTTTTTAACTAAGAAAATCAAATTTCACAATTTTTAGCAATTAATAATATTAAGGCTGATTAAAGCAAACAAAAATCTTGGTAGTCAAACAGAGTTGTCACCATTCATTTTTAAAACATTCTAAAGCATAGCAGATGTGGCTCATTTCCTCATAAAATTTAATTTCTTTAGTTAAAAAAAATATTTGATCAATTTACGTGATTTTTGAAATATGACATTTTCATTCAATGATGAATACGTAGATCATAAAGATTTCTCTGTATTTAAATTTGGTTGAATTTTGGACAAGCAACAAAACATCTACTTACCTTCTGTATGATGCTTACAAAAAAACTTAATTCTTTCTGGAACTTTCCAATATCTTTTCTTATAGATCTTATAGTTCGAGATAGGCAAGAAAACAAATTAATTTGATTTTTTTTTCTTCTTATAACAAAATTTTCTTTTTAAAAAAGAAAATATTTCTGATTGAAAGGAAATCTGCAAATTAGAAATTTATCCAATTTAATTTTAAAGTATTTTATTCAAACTCCTCAGCTTAACATTCACAGGTAACATGAATTGGAACAAATACATTGCCAAGGCTGCTGCAAATAAAGTGGTCTCTTTACTGTGCTAGGTTACTCACGCCAGAGAGTATCCGATACCTCTACAACGCCACTATTCGCATATGCATGGAGTATCCTTGCCACATCTGGGCTGATGCATCTGCCACTAGTCTCTCACTCTTAGATAGGGTTTAAAAAAGAGTTCCTATTTACAATGCCTCCCCCACGGGACAGAGTTAGACACCAGGGTCGTTTTTTAATGTGGAGAAAAAGAAAAGAATTGTCTTGGTCGTGAAGTATTTCTTCTCCACTGACAGAATAAGAAATTGAAGTGTAGCATCTGAATAACAGATACTACACTTTGATCCGGGCCAGAAGTTTAAACAAGAGTTGCCAACCTAATACATTCTGCACTAGCAACTAAACTCCAACCTCTATCCCATCACCAAAATGTGGCATCCCTGCGCTTATTTTACAAATATATTTAATGGAATGTGTTCTGACAAACTCAAAGCACTCATGCTCCCTCGGCATAAATACCCTTAACTAACTTGTCAAGCAGCAAAATCCCACCCTTACACTGTAGAGATCCTTAGATGCCAGAAAGCCTTCTACTCAAATAGTGACACTGTACCTTGTTAGGGATGAAATAACAGTAAAATGAAATTTTCAGATTTTCTAACAGATCCCTTAACATTATTTTGAAAAAAAAAAAAAACAACATGGTTTGGATATAGTTCTCAGCCACAAGACTCCAGTTATATAAAGATTTCATATATTTTCTGGCACCTGGAAACCTGTACAGTGACAGGTGGAGCTTTGCTGCTAGTCAGGTTGGTTGAGGATATTTACATTGAGGGTGTACAAGTACAATCAGTTAATTGAATCATTTCATGGAAGTATTTGCAAAACACGCACAAGGATGCAACATAGTGGCAATGAGACGGAGGCTGGAACTTTGTAGACAGTGTATGATCTATTAGGTTAGGGACTCTTTTTTGCATCCTGTCAAAGAAAGAGGTTAGTGTACCAGCCTAGATGTGGCAACACTACTCTATACGTGGTAAATAGTGACTTTATAGAGATATAGGATACCGGTAGATCATGCACTGTCTATCAAACTCTAGTCCCATTCGTGCAATGTTGCAACCCTGTGTTTGTTTTTCTGTTTTAATTCGTTACTCTACCTTTTTAAAAGGATCTTTAGCATCCTTAAATCTTTTTTTAGGTGATCATATAAAATGTTGTCATGGCCACCAGTTAGCTAGCCTCATGTTTCGCAAGACAACCATTTCAAAAATCGCCTTTCTTTAAGCTACCATTACCGCTCACCAATGCATCACGTTTTGGTAGTTAAGGTGTTGCACATCTTTTTTTCTAAGAAAGAAGCTTTGTTCATGGAATCTACGTTTAGGTTTAGGCACAGATAAAGAGTAGGGGAAATTATTGATGGTGGTTTCAGCTAAACAAGTGTTTTTTGTGAAAGTTCGGCAAAGTGTGGACCATAGATTGGAACTCAGACGAGCACTTGCCATGATAATAATGATAAAGCAGAGACAGGTTTACGTCTTTTCTGTGGGAAAGAGGTTGCAGAGAAGAGAAAGGAGCATCCCCCACTAGGCCACAAAGTTTATTTTGAACTCTGTCAAGGCAAGATAAGATTTTTCTAGGAGCTGGCAACAGTATTCTATCCTTGGACGTATCTGGTTCTTATATAGGTAGAGAACTGCATCAGCAGGGAGATCTTGTGGAGTAGACCTTTATGCCATATCCTATCAAAGGCCTTAAAAAGATATGTCAAGAGCAATTGCCCTAGAAAGAAAGCCGCTGTCGAGAGATTCGCTTATCCTATAAGTTAGCACGTCTGTTGTAGATCTAGCAAAACAGAAACCATATTGCATGTCACCTGAACTCCAAAGTAGAAAACACTAGGCACCATCTAACATCTGTCTTCCATGTAGTCCAATCCAAAATGGTTGATAGTCATGTTGCATGTAGTCAATCACTTGTAACACATTCGAACTGGGTTTTCCTCAGTCTATCATGTTTCCTTATGTCAGAGATATCTAAGCATGTTACGAAGTTGATGCAAAAGGTAGCACACAATACATGGCTTAACTACCCGAGATGCTGAACACAAAGCATTCATAATACCTTGATATTCCCGTAAACATGCACAAGGTGGTTTGGTGGTTTTATGGCATATCAACGCTTTTCAGGTTATTTAATGCTGAATCCAATTTTGGAAAAAAAAAAAAAAAAAAAGACATTTTATGCTTCAACTTCTTTATATCTTCAAATATTTATTCATGGTTGTTACTTTGGTAGGAAAATTGTTTTACAGCATACCAACCCTTCTCAGGTTATTTAATGCTGAATTCAGTAATTTTGGGAAAGTTTTAAGCTCTTTATATCTTCAAATAAGTTTGGTTGTTAAGTAGAGGAAAATTGTTTTTGGCTTTGCATAACATGATTGAGTTTTGCAAAGGGAAAAGAAGAAAAAAACATCAATGTTTGATGCATTTTAGGTTAGGAAGCTGATATCTACAGGCAGCATCAGTGCACAAGGTGACATTTCCCACACATGGGGATAGGTAGGGATGTCTGCATGCACTAGGCTGCACGTGCAACAAGATGTTTGCATTGTTTGCGAATAATAGACTTTGTGTGGAAGAAATATTGGGTACTTATTTACAATGACACTACAGCGGTAATTTTTAAAATATGTCCGCTTAAGCAAAAACAATACTATTTACGTAACTGTCATCTCGAAAATAGCAATATATTAAAAAATGATGAAATTTGATTAAGTAAAACATTTGCTAATAGACATTTTGACCAGCAAATTAAAGAATTATCCAATTTTAATGAAATTTCCAGTTTTTATAACAAATCCATCAATAACATTATTTGAAAAAGAAAGAAATTAACGTTGTTTGGACATAGTTTCCAGCTACAAGACTCCAGCTATATATAGAAAAAAAAAATTTTTAATTTTAAATCATATTAAAAATATTTAATTAAAAAAAGATCAAGAGGATGATAAAGAGGTTGGCTGACCAGATAAAGGTTGAGGTTGGCATGCCATTCCTGACAGTTGAAGGACTGGCCTAAGACCTTGATAGTGAAATTTTGTTTTCAAGCACATGATGAAGCTCTATAGAGTATTAAAATAAGTCAAATAAATCATCAATTAATGAATATTAATAAGTATTTATTTTATTTAAAAAAAATAAACAAAAACCTTAGATTCCTCCTTCCTTCATTTGAAAGAAATATATCTTCTATCCATAATCAAAACTCAGTGACCACCTTTATACAGAAATAGCAACCTGAAGATGCAAATGAAGAAAAAACATTTTTTTAAAGCAGATCTTATTTAGAGTTCAAAACATTTCATGTTTCCATTAAAATTTGAAAATTTGAAGAGAAAATCCTTCTGTTACAGCAATAACCGAGATGAGACACTACAACTGGTGTCAAAATCAAGCATTGACTTCTGACTAGCACAACAAGTGGATGATCACGGCCTGTGCAATGAATGCATAGACACCCATCCACATCATCAAAATGTACTTGCTCTTAATTCTGGATTAGAAATTAAAATAACATCAACCCACCACTTCAAATCCTAATTGAAAAAAAGATACTGTGTCATACTACAGTTATTTATTTTCTTGAAAGTGCAAGTGCCAAATTTACATATAGTCCATCATTGCTGATGAAACTAAAAATCCTGGCGATAGAATTTAAAAAAAAAAAAAAAAAAAAAAAAAAAAAATCACCTACCTCAGCCCCATTTTCAGGGTTCATCTCTGTGAAATATTCTTTTTTATCCGAGACCCTCTGGAATGGGATCTGCAAGAAATTATTTCAAGGTTTTATGCCAAAACCATTTTGTCTAATTTAAATAAAAAAAAAAAAAAAAAAAAAAAAAGACTATCAAGACTTGAGTCTATGTAATTGCATCATCCATAATTAGGGTACGAGTGAGGATGTAGGAGAGATACTCATCTCTCTTTCCAAGGATTTAATGAAAGTTTGTGAAAATACTAAAGAGTTAAAACCCTAACCCAACCACCACCACCCTCTTAAAGCATGAAAGGTATTTTACAACTTAAAAGTATGATTGTTTCTCTCGTTAACCTGAACAGATTTTCTTTTAGGACTTGAGATTTGACATTCTCTATTTGTTTTAATGCAAAAATGTGAAGCATGAGTTGTTCGACTAATTTCCCCAACTATATTATATATATATATATATATATATATAAAATGTATTATGTCACCAATAGTAATGTTTACCAGTAAATTAGATTTAAAAATATCATTCTTAAAACCTGTACTAGATTCATGGTCTACTTGCATGTCTGTCTATCCGAGATGCAATTCAAAACCAAGCCCTATGCCCAGATTATACAAATTTTCTTGGGTAAGTTTCCTAGAGTAAAGTTTTGGAGTTGTCCAAACCATGTGATTAGTTATTTATTGTCAGTACTGTGTCCTGGCCAAGAAAAGCGAAAGAATCTAGTAGGCACTCACTTTTATCAACTCTCACTGTTTACTCGGCTTGTCTGAAAGATGGCCTCTGACTGGACAAGCCAGAAAGGAAGTTAAATGCCTGCACCAATCAGGGATAAGCTAAGAAATGAACAGACTCAAAATCATAATGGTAGCTGTAACACCGCTGCTACAAAGTAAATTAACATGCTTATATTTGTTTAAGTATTAAATTGCTTTTAATGCAAATACGTAAGTAAGCAAACCAAATTGTTTTGGATTAATTTCCCAAATTTATTTTCCTCAAAATCATTTATGTCACTAATAACATTTGCCAAACATTTTTATCAAATAAAAACTGACATATAGTTCATCATACAAGGATTATGCACTTTTCACAAGTGAAAATAAGCGTGGAATAATAGATTTGCTCTAAGATTTTATTTCTACTCCCTAAGCAAATATTCAGAGGTAAGCTAAAATCCATCAAAAATAAACCAAGCATGTAGGCCCCCCCCCTCCATGAGAGAAAAAAAAAATTTCAAAAATATCCAAGGTGTGGTTATTGAAAAAAGTGCGAACAAATGAATGATTTGGGGACAATTTTATCCCTATAATGCCCGGAGTTATCCTAGAAAATCTGTTTTGGCAAAAATTTACATTCACCATAACTAATGTTTTCAAAATTAAAAAAAATAAGTAAAATAAATCCAAGGTGTGGTTATTAAGAAAAGTATGAACAAACAATTTTAGGATAATTTTACCTCTATAATGCCCATCAGAGACTCAACCAGAGTTATCCCGAAAAATCCATTCTAGCAAAAGTTTACTTTCACCATGACTAATGTTTGTGCAAAATTTAAAAAAAAAAAAAATAAATAAAAGAAAAATCCAAGGCATGGTTATTGAAAAAATGCGAACAAACAGACAAACCAGAGTGAATTACTAGGTCTAATACCTCATTTATCGGGGTGACATTTTTTCATAAATTAGAGGATAAAATTTTTAAAAAATTTTAATGGTGTTACATTTTATAGTGTCTGCAGATAGATTTTCTTTAAAAGTCATTTACTTCGTTGAGGCAAGATTTTTATAGGCTGGATGTCCTTGTTGACACCTCCCCAGCGAGATTATAGTAGTAACCAATATTTTTATCAAAACATAATCTCAAGATAATTGTCCACCAATGCTAAAGAGTACTCCATCTGCCCTTTGGGAAGTGATGATAGTTCAGTGGTTAATGACACAAACTGACAACCTGGGTGTCCAGTTCGTTCCACAAAAATCACCTTTGCTTAGGATGTTAGCAACTTTCACATGCCCCCCCCCCCCCAATAATCCCCAATGTTTCTAGAAACCATTCTGACTGGAAAAATATCAGCAAAACTAATGCCAACAATAAAATCTTTGGATGATCTACCCTTTTGTATTTTATTTTATTTATTTTTTTTTTTTTTTTAAATGGAAAATGTGTACCGCTACCTACTGCCAAAGTCTATCTTTTGTTAATATAAAAATAGGGGAATATTAATCACCTTGATTGGAGATATACATACACAATCATATACTTGCAGAAAGCACAGCTTTGAATCATTGCTAGTTTCAAAATTAGTACTCAGACTAATGAAACAGTGATAAAGTCTTGTTTCCTTCGAATGACTTAACCAAAGCTTCTACCTTCTAGTATTTAAAAATTACATGTGGATTAGTGCCTGATTGAAGAAAAATACAATTGAGATTAACTTTGTTCACTAGGGCATATTGTGAAAGAAAAGTGGCACTCACCTTAGGCTGGTGAAAATCTCAACACAATATCAAATTTGAAAGTGGTCCCCAGTCGCTTTGTAAAAAGAAAAAGATGCTTACAGTACCTAATATTCCCAAGCTGTCACCCGTTTAAGAATTTACCAGGCTCTACATTGCTTAAATTTGGTGATCGGGCAAGAACTGATGTTTTCAATGTGATCCAGCTGGTTGGTCCGTATATCTACATTATATTTCTCACTCTGTATATCTGTCTGTTCCACTTTTTCTTGGAAACTAATGGTTTAATCCGAGTGAAATTTTGTATGAGCCTTTATAAGGTGCAGTACTATGGTATTGTTGGAAATATTCTAATTTGCACAAGTGAGTACTTTTTTTGCACACTTAACCATGAAAATCGGCATCAATCTTTCCAAAAAGAACTTCAACGAAGGATCTTGAAAAAATATTGGACAGCATTAATTGCTTAAACAAAACAAAAAGGGTAACTACACTCTACTACCAGAGTAACTTACTTCTATTAACTAACTTTCTGAAAAAAAAAAAAAAAAGGAAAACCCTTCTAAAACAATCATTTTTTTTTTTTTTGAATACAGACTAAATATCACTATATTGAATTTCTTTTTTAAATATATGTTTGAATGCAATAATTGACTTGGTTTGGTTTATTTACATTTATCAAAAAAATGTTTTTGCTTTTTGCCTTTACTATACAGGTCAAAAATTAACCCTCCAAACAATTCCCAACAGTATCTGTTCGATGAACAGATATGGATCAATAGAAATTAGTACTTAATGCAAAAATGTGCACAAATTCAACCACATTCAACCATCAATATGGCATAAATCACTCATTCTAAGTCAACAGGTTATAATTTTTGTTGTTTTCAATAAACAAAAAGTCAAGTATATATATAGTAAATAACTTTTCATCCGTCAAATTCAGACAATTATCTTTCACTTTGAGAAAATCTACATTAAAAGAACTTACCTCTGTAAGTACTGTACATTCATATGAAGGCTGATATTTTTCCTAAAATGAAAAGAAAAGCACATAAAAAATAAAAAACACAAAACTAATGTACAAACGAAGGCAACAAATAAATAAATTCTTATACTCCTTAATCTACTCTATAAAAGAAAGTAGTATAGCCACACCCAGCTAAAATGAAAAACTACCAAATACATTTACAAGCCTTACACACACATTCGGATTCAATATCAGCTCAAACCGATCGTTAAAAATGAAACATTCATTTGCCTGGGGTCAACATCATTTTTTTAGTTTAACATCCATTTTATATACTGGTATATGTTAAATGGCTTTAAGAAAATAACTTCCAAAGTAACCTATCTTTGGCCATGTCTTTATCATACTTCTTTCTTTCAAATCCATTTTTATCAGTTCCTCCTATGGTTTCTATTACAATATTTTTGCTATTATGACTACGGTATGATTTCCCAAGATTGGAAGGTTCTATTTATAGACACTGCCGATAGGACTTGACCAATCAAATGAAGCCATGCTCTGCTTGAAACCAACCACAAATTAGAATCACTCAATAAAACATGCTGGATATTTTATAATTCCTGCACATGATTCTTCATGCTCAACATAAGGAATTTGCTCTGTCTGCAGACTTGTACAAACCGATTACCCAACGGAAAACCCTATCCTTCATCTTGGCTTTTACATTTAAAGCTTCTGATTGACCACTGCCATTTTGTTTGGAACAAGATGTTTTTTTTTTTCTTTTCTTCTGAAACCAAAAAATGACTTTCAATTCAAGTTTCCTTGGTCTTCCCCTCTGAACTGAACCTGATACCTTAACTGTTCTACATCTGATCTCCCATCCATTCTTCCAATGTAGCCAACAAAGTCTACTCTTCTGCACACATCTTCCTTACAGTCCAGATTTGATCTTCCTCTGAAAACATCAAAACTAAGCCTATCATTCTCTCCATGCAACATATGTCCTCAACCCTAACTGGTCAGATTTCACTTTCATACACATGCTTTATAGACTCTTCCTTCGTTGACAGTGGTAATGCTCTGCTGGTTAGTAATGGCAGAAGTTCCCTGAACTTATTCCATTCATTCCTAACTCTTACAATCACACTAGCAGCTGCTCCACCCCATGCTCCAATGGTATCATCAAGGTAACAAAACCTCAATAGCTTTGCCATCTAAATATACTTTGTATGTGGACTGAATTAGTGCATACTGGTTTAGAGAAGAAAAAGCTTTTATTCTTTCTTCAAAAGAAGACTGAAATAAAGTCAAACTGTACATGAAAAAGAGGTGGTGACAGTTGGAGAGGAATGTTCAGAAAGTAACAGGACTGAGAATGCAGAGAATGAGAGAGAGAAAATTTTAAAGGACAATGTTAGATACATTTTTGTTTAACTCTTATTTTTTGCTATTCATGCCAGTAATATGTAAAACAAGTACATATCGACTCATTTTAAAACTATCACACTGTAATGGTTTATAAAAGTTTCTCTTTCTATTTAATACGAGTGAAAATAGCCGTCTTTATTCAGTTTGTGTTTCACAGCATAGCAAGGTTTTTCAGGTTATTTGATATTAAATGGAAAAAGGTTTTATGCTTCAAATTCTTTACATTTTCAAATATTTATTTATGGTGTTTGGTTTTGTCTTTAAGAGAAAACTTGTTTTTGTTTTTAACTTTGCAGAATATGGTAAAGTTTTGCAAAGTGAAAGAAGAAAAACATCAATGTTTGGTGCATTTTAGTTCAGGAAGCGAGCATTTTAAAATAACCTGATCTGGTAGCACCAGATGGCTTCATTCAGAGACAATAATTTAAAATATGAAAGTTTGGAGACATTTTTGATATTCCAGCTATACTTTGAATCCTATTCATGCATTTGTTTTCTTATGGCAAATAAAGAAAAATATACATAATTATATTTTTTTCTATTTTCTTTTATATATAACAAAATGGTGGCTCAGATGGTTTTGATATGTGCTGAGGGCCAACATCAAAACCATCATGAAACTTGCCTATGCATTAAAAGTTGCCAGGAAGTGACAGAGAGGAAGAACAATAATGAGATGGGCAGACACAAAGATCTCTGTAAAATCTGTCCATACATGTCAAAATTCATTGCAGCTTAGTATTAATACATAAGAGAATATAGTAACTTGTAAATTTTTAAACAAAGCAGGTAAAAAAAAAGAAAAAAAAAATTAGGTTCTTGTCTATATTAAAAAAAACAAAAAGTAAAAGCTGCATGGTATATATATACATGATGAAACAAAAATATATTCCAAAAATAAATTTATCAAGTAGGTTTATTTTTATAAAAAAAATCATTTTTAAGCGAATAATAGGAATTCATAGGCATTACAACATAAATTTAGTATGTTGTATTGTTGAATTATCTCCGTTTGTTCTTTCATTTTTCTTGTTCAAAATAGCAGGCGAGAAAGTTATGTCTAGGATATTCATAACATTTTATAGATTTATATTGTTTACTAGCGAGGGGTACCCGGGTGTTTGGAGGTGTGTGGTTTTGGGTAAATCAAAACTCGGGCGGGGGGGGGGGGGTAAAAAAAATGTTTTGGTAGGTAAGTATGACGATCGAACCCGAACCCTTGAGGCAAAGTTGGAAATTAAAGTATGAAAAAAAAAAAAAGAGAGAGTGCGACGTTAACCATTGGGCCACCGCAAGATGCTAACGGAAACACGTTTGAATTTATTTAATTACTTAAATTAGCAGGTGCACGTTTTAATGACTTAATGAGGTCAACTTTTGACTGTGGGGCATCATTTAGTGCGGAACGCTTTTTTTTTTTTTTTCCCCCAAATGTTGGGGGTAGGGGGAAACAGCTCCACTTGTCCAAATTGAATAGCAATTGCCTTCTGATATAAGGAAATAATATTTCCACATTGAGTAAAGCTCATTGCTTTCGGACATTTCCGGCGATCGAGACCGGAAAAATACCTAGACAATTAGTGTCGCTTTTATTATAGGAAAAGGCCTAACCCACATGCGGCGAGCGAAAACTATTGAATATTTATCTTCCCAAAGTCAAGCAAATTAAATAGACAGGCAAGCTCAGTTGTTAACTCTGAGATATTATGATTTACATGTGATATAAAAAGTTTTAAGTTGTTAGGCAACCGACCGCTTCTCAGAAAAAAGCCTTTCTTGGACATACACAAAAAGCGAACACACAAACACGCACATTTTCGCTTTTATATATATAGATTATTTTTGTTTTATTTTAAAATTAAAAATATTTAAGTTATTTTGGGTTTTAGAGAAGATTTCAAATTCCTCACCTTTTCTGCTTCAGATCTTTTCTCCATTTTTTCACGATCAGTTTTGTGTTTTCGGTCTGCACCTTTTGGCTGTGAAGAGCAACAAAACGATTTTTTTTAAATATCACAATAAGGTTAAATCTTATTTTACTAGAATTAATTTCACAAATAACTTCGTTAGTGCTTAGCAGAAGTGCAGGAACTGACAAAGAGTGATGACTAAATTGGTTTAAAATAATTCTCACTTTCAACTCTGCAGTTCTTATGATAACACCAATTATTTCTTTTACCAACACCAGGAATGCCAGAAATGCAATATAATCATTTTAGTCATTTTTTCCTAAATGGATTGTAATGCTCAGGCAATTACAGGTTATCTGTTGAACAGGTTATGCTGTAATGAATACGAGTACATCCGAGTCTTTTCTCCTTACAAGATTATGATTGGCTGGTTATGCCATAAATACAGTCTGGTAGAGCCACCTAAGGGACACATTAAAAAGGTACACCTCACGCTAAGAAAATCAGCTTTGAATACAAACACTCGTGCAGTATGATGACTTACTCGAAACTGTAGCAAACCCATTCAGCGACTTCAAACAATACATATCCCTTTCGCAGGACATCAGGTTACAGTCTGGTCGTCTTCAAATTCAATGTCAAATATTTTGTCATAAATAGTTTTTTTATAAGTAATAAAATTTTTCCCTTTTCTATTATCATTCTATTAGAAATGTATTCGTTTCATTAACCTTTAAAACAGAGGCAGCAATTTGTTAAAAAAAAAATAAAAAAATAAAAAAATAAATAAAAAAATGCATGAACATTTACATAAATTTCAGAGGATTGGTTGGTTGTTTTTGTTTTACGGCATATCAACCCTTTTCGGGTTATTTAATGCCGAATCCAAAGATTTTGAAAAAAATTTTTTTAATAGAATATATTTGTTGTTTTCACGTCGGTTTCTATTTAACCCATAGTTGGGACCTTAACAGGTACTACCACTCCGGGTCAGAGTGGACCTGGGAGCAATGGTAATTAAAGGGTGGCTCCACACTCCCCAAAGCCCACAAGCTGGGGCCTCACCACTGGATATAGTTTAAGGTCATATCCAGGACCCCCATTGAGGGACTTTTACCCTCTGCAGGGGGGCAGTCGGCGTATTCTAATGCCCCACCGACAGGACCAATTTCAGAGGAAATTCTTTTGTCATAGAAAAATGTTTTCGAATGTACAGCATTTTGTGAAGTCATCTTAACATTTCACTATCTCAAGGTCCATTATTGAACAGTGTCCAAGGCATCCCCCCAGGTCTTTATCGAAGTATGCTTCGTTTAGGGGACAGTCTGTGAGGACGTGTGCAATAGTTTGTACATAGGCGCCATAAGGACACCAAGCATCCTGTACATAGCTCCACTTGTACAAGTTGTCCAGTGTTTTGGCAACCTTTGCTCAGGCCTAGTGGAGTACTACTCATTTTTTCTGGACACCTAGTAAACCTTCTCGTGGCGTCCCTGTTAATCTTTCTAGGGACAGATTGCTGCACTATGCTCATCTCGTAAAAAAAAAAAAAAAAAGTGAAGTAATCATGTTTGATTTTCATATTTCACGCGAGCCTTTCTCAGAATCTTAGCGCAATTCTCTAGCAGTAAAATAAAATTCAAGAAGAGACTATCAACTTAAAAACTTCTGTCATATCAGCATATAAGTACTTTAAACGATTATCTGTGAGAACTAAGATATGAAAGTAAACAAGATGTTTTTTAATAAAGTTGCTTCACCGGCAGATGCAAAAACTTACCTTGAAGACTTTGACTTGGCAAGAGGCACAATGAAGCAACTTGCTGTCACCTTCTGAAGTGTTAGACTCCACTTGAATCCGGAATGGGACACCTTTTTCCCCGCCATGTTTTTTGGGGGTGAATTCTGTGCTTATGCAGTGCACACGGATGTACACACCCGTCTCTTTGGTTGGATCCCAAATAAACTCAGCAGCATTCAATTTGTTTGGGTCTACGCGGACATCAATTAAGCCATATGACAATGGCACATCTATATGAAAAACAAAAATATTAATTCCATGATGAAATAATTCAAAACATGTTATTTTTACTTTTGCATTCTGTTTAGCAGAATGCATGTATACCAAGGAAAAGTACCTTCTGCTAACAGTTCATGTAATGGTTTCCAATTTCCTTATAATAGAAACTTTAATAAGTCAATTTAATGTTAATTGGTCTTTCTTCAGACTTTTTGTTAAAATAAAATATTTGAGATGTGAAGTAGGCAGTTCTACACTATTGGGATAAAATTTCGGAAATCGCAATACTGAATTTCACATGAAAACAATGGTATCTTTGTATTCCTCATATTTTTAAGATGATTATAGCTAAAATTACGAAAATTGATAAGGTAGAAAATTATTTATTAAAGAAAATAAAAATAGAATTTGATGAAAACAATCATAAAACATAGAATTCAAAAGGGAAGTAATTTTCCGTTTTGGTTTAAAACAAGATGGCGGAAAATTTTCATCTGTTAATATGATTAAAGTTGTTTTGTTTAATAATTCAGAAATATTCAGGTAATTTTACTTATTAGAATTAACAAAAATAATCAGTTGAAACCATTGTTTTTTTTATCTGAAAACTCTTTATCAACTACAAAATCTCATCTCAATTCTGTAGAAGCACCTTATTTTATATTCCAAGTACTTTATTGAATCAGGTTTCAGAATTCCATAATTATTCTTTTTTTACTGAGAGTTTAATTGGTAAGGATAAGAAAGGGAAACTCTCAGCCATCTGCTAGAGCTTCTCTGGTGCCAGTGAATTAAAGTCAATTTTTTCCGGATAATTTTTTATTGGATACATTTTTTTATGGTCTAAATAAAAAAAAAATTTAAATAGAGATTATTTTTTTAATATAAAACTTTTCAAATATATTTATTATATATAAAACCAGTCTAAAAAAAAATAAAAATAAAAAATAAGACTAAAAAATGTTTTGATTATAACGTTTTATTAAAACTAAAACCAAAATGAAACATTTCAAAATAAAGACTATATTTTGTGCCAAGTTTTAAACTGGAATTACATAAACATTAATCAGAAGAGACTTTTCTTTGCTATACACTGACAGGACTTCCATTAAACAGAAAACAAATGTCAAAATGACAAGTTTTGGGGGAAGGGATTAATTTAACCAATGAAATATAGCAACCTTACTTCATCACGGCTTTTAAGAAACTTTTTTTTGCAATCATAATTCGAATTAGCAATTTTGTTTCTATAATTAAAAATAACATTTAGAAGTTTTGAAAAAATGTTTGGAATTTAAAAAAGATGAATGAGGTTTAATTTTATGTTTAATCCATAAATGAAAGTGGCAATGTAAAAAAAAAAAAAAAAAAAAAAAAAAAAAAAAAGGAAAAATGTTGAAAATTTTGTATTGATATCAGATCGACAAGTTCTTGCAGTTTTTTAAATTTAAATTCAGATGAACATATCTCAGCTCAAACAAAAATTTATTGATCGAAATAAGCACCATGAGAATCAACACTATTGCCACTGCAAAGCAAGTGTATTTATATCAGTAACGTAAAAATCTTGTGTTCTGGTGGTAATGCAGTCACTGAAGGCTTTTTGATATCGCTTAGATTTTTTAAGCATTTCTCCTCTAGAAAGTTGTTGAGCTGCTTGAAAAAGTGATAGTTGGTAGGTGATAGGACTGGAAAGCATAGCGGATAAGGCAGAGTTTCATAGTCCAATTCGTTCAACTTTCTGCAGGCGGTACTTAAGTGAAACTTTACTAAAGAAGTCCAGGAATAGATAGGGTAAAAGTAGAGAAAGGCTAGAAATGTCTCTTTTACGAGACAGGGGCTGTATAAAATAGAAAAGATCATGCTCCACTAGATTGTGAGGTTGATTTTCTTACTCTGTTAAAATAAGACAGTGCTCTATTGACAACTCTCTAGAATAATAGCATTACTCCATCTAAGTAGAAGACTGCAGTCAAAAGTTTAGTACTTTCTTGAATGGTAGAATGATTCAACCATTTTTCCAGCAACCTTAGAAAGTGGAGTGGAGCCCATTACTGTAACAGAAAAATGATCTAAAAAGAAAAGAAAAAAAAAGGTGGGGAGGGGTCAGCAGTGTTCCTTCTCTCCTGCTAAGATGAAAAGCTATGATTGAAAAGTTCAAAAAGATCCAGTATATTTTATACAACAATTTTTGTACATGATCTGTTAGTTCTTATGAACACTGGCTATAAATATATTCAAATTTTTTAATTACGTCAAAAATATTGCAATAGAAATAGATTTGATATGTCTTTACATCTGCAGTGAAAGTCAGGCCTAGGAGCTTATAAAAACGAGATTTCTTTAAGGAGAGAGACATTCATTTAAATCGAGTCAAAACAAAGATATGAGCTTTGACAGTGAAAGAAGAGAAACTTGGTTTCAAGTGTTAAAAGTGACAAGCCACCTTTTCATTGCACTACATGCTCAATATAAGAAATAATCAGCAAGATCTGGATCACCAATGCTCTTTGAAGTGATGCCATAGACACATTTCAATAAGTAATCTCCGAATACGATTTGGTTGATAATTAATGAAAATCAGAAATAGATCCTTCAGTTACACCATTGTTACTACGCATTTCAAACTTGTTCAGCTACATTTATTGAACTATGACAGAATTTGAAATAGTATTGTTGGCCCAATTGTCTTTAATATTTATAAACTCTTATTTGTGTCTCTGGCATCTGTCGTATTCTGCAAGGTTCGTCACAGCATCAGATATAAACTCATGTTGTGCGTGTTCACTGCAACTCACAAGTTGTGATTGTCCACTTGTTATCTTTGAATTCAGTGCTTGATTTCAGCATGGGTCGTAGTTTTAATTATGTGATCTGTCACTACTGCAACAAAAAGTTTGGTTTGGTTGTTTTGTTTTACAGTATATCAATCATTTTTGGGTTATTTAATGCCAAATTCAATAAATTTGGTGCAAGTTTTTAGCTTTCAAGTTCTTTATGTATTAAAGTTGACCTGGGAGCAATCATAACTAAGGGGCAACTTCACATTCCTCAAAACTACGAAATGAGGCCTCATCACTGGGTTTAAGGTCATACCCAGGATCTGAAAGAAAAGGATTTCTTTCAAACATCAGAACTATAAAAGAAGTAATAATGTTTTATTATTAAAAGCTTAAAATGCCAACTCATTTTTCTACCAAACAAACTTACAATCAGAGCAGAGTCCGACTCAACCAAAACATCCAAACAAACAAGGTTCATAGAGTGCTTGCCAACTGACTAAAGCCAATTCTGCTATTGTTTTGCTCAGAATATATGTAGTGTTGGGACAAGAAATCGAAATCAGAATTTATATCAAAAAAAAATTCTGATTATTTTCTGATGCCAAAAATGACTTAAATTATTTTTTGTGTATTGATATTTTTTGCAGACTTATCCTCATCTTCATAGCTGCTGTTTTACATTTCAGTCAACTATGCTCACCTAGAACCACAGAATAGTTGGCATGGTAAAAACAACAATGAAGATTAGGATAACAGTCCACAAAAAAAATCAATATACAAATTATGAAGCCTTATTTCGAAGGATTAAAAACAAAAATAGAATAACAGTTTTTGTTTGTTTTTGTGTAAAACTTAATTTTCTATTGTTGGTACTAATAAAATAGTTATTGATTTTAAACTACTTGTAAAGCTAAAATCTATAGATCCTCTACCCCACAAGTGTATATTTACTTTGTAAAAATACATAACCCTTTCTGTTCTAAAGGTGCAAGTTCAAAATCCTGTAGAGATTCCAAGTTCGAAAAAAATTACTCAAGTATCTAAATTTTTTACGATTGAGTTGAAACTTTATGTAACGACTAAAAATAGGTTAAAATAACAAATTGGAAAGAAAAAGTTACTTCTTTTAAATAGAAAGCAAAATATTGACCAAACTTGTTGCATGTGATATGCTAGAAATCAAGAAGCTATACATTCAAGATAAAATTTACACATGATGGTATGCAGAAAAGCAGTTCAAAAACAATTTCACAAGAATTTTAAGAGGGTTCCAACAACTCTAAAAGATGATTATAGATGAATTTTTATCCTTTCTTCAGAGTAATTATACAGTAAGCAATACTGCTATATATTATAGATTTTAAAAATGAATTATTTGGTTTTATTTACAGAACAGTGTGAACTAATGGGTTAAGATCAGAGGTTACACTAGTTGAAACACTGAAAATAATCATGACAAGAATAGTAATCTAAATTCAAATAAAAAATATATTTATCGCCATCAATTTTTTTTATAGAACTAATAAACCAGAATCTAAACTAATCTCTGGTCAGGTTTTTAATCATTCTCCTTTCTCTAATATCCATCGTTATGACATTCGCTTGTTTTCCTTAGTTTTCTCCCTTACAACCGACTGAAAGGGTTAGGATCAAAATCCCATATAGATTCTAAGAGTTCAACAAAAATAAACCTTAAGGTCATAGGTTATAGCCACTGTAATATTGTGAAAATGACCATAGTAAAAACAGTAGTTTGAATAATTTAAATACACATTTTAATATTTGATGTAAAAAGAAAGAAAAACATTTGACTCAGTCATTTATAAACTAAAATCTAAATATCAGAACAAAAAAATATAAAGAATACCAATGTCAAGTAAACGTTCACCAGGCCTTGTTTGCCGCCACAAATCCAACTGCTCTTTTTCCATGTACTGAAGCCGCCGCTCATGGAAGCAAACTTTCACAACACTCTACAAAAGAAAACAATAAAAAGTAACAAGTATTTCTCAGACACAAAACTGTTAGATATTTGAACCATGCCAAGAAATCACTTTTAATGCATCTGCATTATCAAATGTATCAAAAGGTTGTTTGAATAAAAATCATGCACCTGACATTTTAATAACTAGGCTGTGTGTACCGAGATCGTTTTGACAAAAAGCTTGCACCTGTAGAAAAATAATAATTATCAGATATATCAAAAAGTCATTTGATTAAACATTATAAACTTCACTGGCACATGTGTGAATAAAGCAACAAACTTGAAATTTTCAGAAAGAAAAGTATGTTTGAAAGATTATTTTTGATAAAATGTTACACAATCAAAGTTAAGTCAATCCAGTGAAGCACAATGGCGAATAAAACACCCTTGGGGTGTGGTTACAGTGACAATACCATCCCAAAACGGGTGTTTCAGGTGGTCACAAATGCTTATATAATAATAACTGCAAAGGATTCTGTTGGTTGAGAATTGGACTGAAAAGAATCAACCTGTTGAATTCCTGTGTGTGCATCTCCCTCCTAACACCAACTATCCAGAACAGTCACCAAGAATAAAGACATATTTTTATATTAGCCTGGGTGCCCGGGTGTTTGGAGGTGAAAAAAAAAAAAAAAAAGAAAGTGATAGTAGGCAGACAGGCTCGAACCCGTGACGCAAAGGCGGAAAAGAAAGTGAAAGAAAATCTGATGTCTTACCGCTACTCCATGATGTGACTGGAAGTCTAAAGCATTCAAATTTAACGTAGTCAATCAAAAGATGACTTGCAGAAATGGCATTGCTTTTAAACCTCCCACGAAAGCAAATTAGTCGTTTTTAATGTGGGGGGAAAACCAGCTCACCGCCCCAAAAAAGAGGGCACTCTAGCAGTATCCAAATAAATAGTAATTGTCTGAGTATGAAGGGTTTCCCCTACATTTACCAAGGACCAATTACAGAACAGATACTACCTGGCCCAAAGGCCAGGTGGCTGCATTCGAATAGTTTCGCTTATTTATACGAAAAAGGCAAACACTGGAGATGACGGCATGGTGGGAATTTTGTTTAACTCGATCAACAAAAAGATAGACGTTTGCGAATCAGAGATATTACGGTCTGGGAAGTATGCAAAAACTTCTTGCGGAATCTAACCAACTCGAGAATCCTGATGCAAAAAGCCTTTCATGGACGTACACAAACACTCACGCCCATTTTGCCCTTTATATAATATATATCAGCGTGTCGTTCTTTTTTAAATAGAGCAGAAATACAACAAACATAGAATGAAAATATATGGTGAAGGATGGGAAGAAGGTACTAATTTATATTACATTTCTGCATTTTTTAGATGAGGGTTGATTATTTGTAGGATCTGAATTCTTTGGACTACTCTTCTCATCTTGAGTGTTATTTTCATGTTTCAGTCAATGTAGACTGACCTTGTTCAGATCTATCTTGTCGAACTCAGGAATCTGCATAGAATTTAAAATTTATTTAATCTATGGGAATAATATGCTCTTATTACTCAATAGAAATAATTTGTATTACTCTTGTGTACATCTTTGTATAGGGCTTTAGTTAGACAACTATTACTTCATATTTTATATATACTTGCAATTCAATAATTTCAGGTGGATTATTTTCTTTTTTAATGAAACAGACTTCAGAATTTGAACATCCTGAGATGCATAAGTCAAAGTGTTCTACCTCATTTATTCTATAGCAAGATCCAGTGTAGCTCCACCTTTTGCCAGTTGTTTGCAAATCTCTCTAGATTGCTTGCTTTGAGTTTATTTTTGCTTTTCCTCTTTTCCCACCAGAGGTCTACTGAACCACTTGGTTAGCAATTCTCTCTGGAGACAATCTCAGGGCATGTCTAGATGACGCTTGTAGATTAATAATACAAGCTGTTGGTTAGTGTGATCTTTGACTTCAAGATTGGTAATTTGGTTGCTGTATTTGATCTTTCAAATCTTTCAAAGACATTCCTCTTTTTGCTGATTTAGAGATGCTAACTTTCACTTCCATATGCGTGTGTGGACAAAGTATTGCTATTGTCAAATCTTAATTTAGTTCTGACGGTGATTTTTTTCCAGATCTTGCAGAGATTTTTTCTATCCTGCATTGCGAGTCTTAGATTGGTTGCTAACCAAAACTAAAAAGTGCAGTATTACCTACTTTAAAAATCTGTCTCATCATACTTCATTAATTGAAGTTTTAATTGTTAATTTAACATCATACTTCATTAATTGAAGTTTTAATTGTTAATTTAACATCATACTTCATTAATTGAAGTTTTAATTGTTAATTTAACATCATACTTCATTAATTGAAGTTTTAATTGTTAATTTAACAGTTTCCGAAATTCCTGTTTATTACACTCCACGTTAAAAAAAAAAATTTTATGGTTGGCGAGCATTACCCATTCTCTTCAAAATTCTATACAGATTTTCAAGTTTAACAAGATGCAGCTGAAGGTCAGAGGTTACACTGGCCACAACATTGTGAGAAAAATATCCAAGATGAGAACTTTAACCTGAATAATTCAAATGATGCAAATCCCCTTCGTTCATCCCCTAGATGTTGGAAAACCTTAAATAGTTTCTTCTTTTGAACTGCTAGCCTGTGAAATTCCCTTCCAGGTCCGTGCTTCCCTGACTGCAGAAGTTCAAGTGTAATGTGAACAGACATCTTGCTGCTCAAGTCCCTACATACCCGAATAGTAGCTCCTTGCATCCAAGTGGTACTGTGCCTTGTTTGAGGTGAAAAAGCAATTTTTTTTTAAAAGGTGTATTCAAACGTTACCCAGTAGTATTTAAGATGCTCGCTTACTCCGAAGGTGTATTTCAAGCATAAACGCTTGATTTGAAAAATATACTTACTCTGATGTATTTGCCTGTGAAACTTGATAGATCACCCAATTTTTTCAATTTTATTTCATAAGATTGGCCTGAAAGAAATAATTGTACATTAGTAAATCAAATTTAAAGAAAAAATAATAATTTCCCCTTTTGTTTTAGCTTATAAAACAGGAATAAACTAGATTTTGAGAAAGACTAAAATAAAAATCCAGTAATAATACAGAAACCAAAGCCAATAGATTATTTCTATTCCATATATACAAGGTGTTTTTTTAGAGACAGCAAACTTTAAATTGACAATATATTTTCTTTAACTGTAGATTTAGTACCTATCAATTATTTTGAGTTCAGCTTGGTTTGGTAATTCATCATAAAAAGAGAGCTGAGCAGTGATTACAAATTACAAATGATACAATCAATTTACAGAGAAAAACTTGGACAAATAATTACACGAAATGGACCTGTCAACTGGTCACCTTGTTCATGCAATTTAACTCCATTAGATTATTTTATTTGAGGATAGGCAACGTCCCATGTCTATGCTGATAAACCAAACACAATAGACCACATGGAAGACAAAATTCCAGGCATTGTCGAAATACAGCCTAATTCAATGTGTGGAGTTTGTGAAAATTGGACTTCTAGATTACTCCATACACACGGACACCATGGGGCCATATGCCTAAAATTTTATTTAAATCATAATTGACAAAAAATAATCTTTGGAATAAATTACATATTTGTATACTAAAAATATTTTTCAGTGGTTTTAATTTAAAGTTTGATGCCTCTAATAATAATAAAAAACCACCCTTTGAGAAAAGTTAATTTGAGAATTACCAAATACACCAATTGCTCAATATACTAGATCGAGCATCAATGCTTCTTTTTCTATACTATTACAGTATTACTTTGATGAGAAAAGTATAAATTTTTGAAACTCCATGGATTAAGGAATAACTTTTATTGTATTTATTGCGTGAGCATTTGATGAAATAAATAATGTAAATTTTTTTTTTTTTTTTTTTTTTTATTTGCCATCAGTTTATTTTTCTTTGTTATACATAAAAATGAAAGATCTTTTTCTGGCAACAGTAGCATAATCTGCAAACCCACTAGATTTATAACAACGACTTTATTAAAAAAATTTATCTTTAATGATTTGTATAAGTACCACTTATGATGCCTTATTTATGCAAATATCCAAAGAAAAAAATGGTATTCTTTTTGCAGTTGATATCAGGGGTACCCATTTAGGGTTGAAAAAATACTTCAGTCATAACTCTAAATGTGATTATCAAGAGAGAGATAGAAGGAGAGAGAAACAAAAAGAATTCTTACCTTGATTTAAATATGTCAAGGTTTCTTCATTCATTTTAACAGCTGGAGATGTGGCAGCACCGAGGACATATTGAAATCTGGAAGTTTACAATTATCAACATTGTTAGGATGTAAAAAGAAAAAAGTAGGAAAATTGCATATTTTACTTTTTAGAACAGAAAATTTCTAATAGGAAGAGTGTAGCAATATTTGGACCAGAGTGTGCTAAAAAGGCGCAGAAATGCAATTGTCCATGTAAAGTTGGATTAAATAAGTGGAAAATTCTACCAGAAACCTAACAGAAATTAGCTTACATGTTCAGGATATGACGTGATGGACAGGAAGTCCCAAGTGACACGTAAAGGAACAACATAGCAAAATTATTCCCTTTGGCTAGTAATATGAACAAATGCCATCTTTTTGGAACTATCTAGGAAGTTTCGAGCGACACAAAGGGACAAGATAGCAAAATTATTCTCTTTGGCTGGCAGTATAAACAAATACAATCATCTGTTTTGGAAGTACCTTTGCCCCTCCCACTTCTCTAAGAAGCAGGCAAAAGGAAGCTTGAAACCATGCAATAAGAATCTAACTCTGCATTATAGTGTACATAATGTTTTTGTGAAGAAGAAATCTACACAAAAACATTAAAGCCTTAGAGCAAAATATTGGTATTTTCTTTACTCCTTTAATGATAACAAATAACAAATTAAGACATCAACCACAATTAAGAGACAAAATTTACACTGTCACTATAGCAATTATTACTAACTAAGCCTACAGGTTAATAAAACACAGTTGTTAGCTATCAAGTGTGTTGACAAGATTTGTTGGGGAAAACAACCACTACTACTACTACTACTACTGTGGAACCCCTGTTCTAATAATACCAGTGACAACATAGAAGTAAGAAGTAGATGAAAACTTACCCATTCTCTAAATTTTCCTGTTTGAAAACTGGAAGTGCCAATAGAGCTTCGCTGTTAAAGAAAAGAAATATTTTCAGTCACACATTTACATATCGAATGACTAGCAGGACCGGTGTCCTGATATTGCTCTGGAAAAATATAAAACAGATTTTAATTTTAAAAAAAAAAAAAAAAAAGAGTACATACATGCTAAAACTTTTATTCTTGTTTATCAACACAAGTGCTAATTTTGACTTTCACCAATTTTCCTTTAAAAAACAATTAGAAACTCTTCAAACATTGGGCGAGGCACTTAAACCATTAAAAAAAAAATATAACGGTAACATAAGTGCATAAGAACCAATTTTTTTTTTTTTGCTTTGCTTTCATTTTGTTTGTTAAATCCAGCCAAAAAAAAAAAATTAAAAAAATAAAACACAAAAACAATAAGAAAAAGGGTATCATAAAACTTTAAAATAATATTTAAAAATAGTACGGATTCCATTTTGACTTTCACCAATTTTCCTGTTACTAATTACAAACTCCGGCAAAAAAAAAAAAAAAAAAAAAAAAAAAAAAAAATCGGTGAAGCTTAGATAAGTAGGTCCTACAGACGAGCCTCGTTCTGACATTCAGAAAATTCAGTTTAACAGCCAGCGAAGCTATCGAAAAGTAACCCTTTTGAATGAAGATGGATATAAACAATATTTTTTAAATTAATTTCTTAATTTTACTTAAAAACAAAATGTAAACGTATATAAACAAAATATTTTAGAAATAATTTTAAATAAATATTAATTATAAAGAATTTTTTTTTTTAATAATTATTGAAAAAGAAAAATATTGCAAAGTGTTTACATAGCTTGTTCTTTGGGATAATAGGGGCGCCTGAAACCTTCCTTCCAAAACGAAAAAAGCTTTAGTGTTTTTACTATTTTAAAGTGCTTTTTTCTTAAGTTTGAAACACAAGTAGTGGCTAGTTAACTTAGAACAACAAGTGTGCATGGCTGAAATTCTTCAGGGTTTAAATGTATTGTAATGCTTTTATGGTGGTCGAAAAACGTTTTTCAGTCGCCATATTACTTCCTATTTACTTGCCTCCCCACTAGGACAGAGTTAGACACAAGGTCAGTTTTTAATGTAAAGAAGCCTTTATTACTAAAAACGAACTGGTGAAATAGAAAAGCAAGCTAAAAGTAAAAAAAAAATTTTTTTAATTCAAAGAATTAAAGAAAAATTTCAAAGAAATTTCAAAACTCATTAAGGTAAATAAAGATTACCTTTAAAGTTAATAAAATTCTTGTACATCATATTAAATATGTTATGAAAAGTTCTATGACGTTTTTATCATAAATTTTTGACAGCATTAATCTTACTTCGACCAAACAGTTCAACTTAAAAATATAAGAGAATCATAATGAAAGAATTGTAAATCTAAGGTATTTTTTAATGATGTGATTCCGATTCCCCCCAAAATACACGATTCTTACAATTAACGATTCCGATTCTGATTAATCGTCCCACCACTTATCAAAATCTAAAGACAGCGAGTCAAGCTTGCCATGATTCTTAAAAAGTGTTTTCAAACCTATTTATTCTTAACATAAAGGAAGCTGTTATGTCTCATGACCGCACATGTGCAGTTGTGAAACAGTTGACAGATAAAAATCTGATGATCCCATCCCCAAGTATTAATTTTTCAAGTTGACCCCTCAGCAACCTTTTTTACTGGATGAAAACCGATTAAGTTTTCCACGTCTGAATACCCTATATACCAAATTTCAAGCCTGTAGATCAAAAATTTGTTGAGTATATAGTTTGGGAAGTGTCTTCACACACACACACACACACACACACACACACACATTCTCAGATATAGATATATTTAGTTTCCTCCTCCAATAAAATAGAAGAGATACAGTGGAACCTCTAGATGCAAAAGACTATTATAAAATTTTCAGATACGAAACATAATACAAAAAACTTTCGCCACAGTATACAAAAAGATTTTCAGGATACAAAAAATATGAATGGTAGAAAGACTTTCAGGCACCTACTTCTTGGAAAATCTTTTAAATTTTGGTTTTATTCAATTTAATTTCTTTTAGCCATTTTCTGTAAACATTCATCTGGAAAACATTTTTGCTTGGACTCAAATTTATTTTTTTCTACTTGCCTGCAATTTTTAAAATTACAAAATTAATGACCACATTACAATTTTTACCACAAATACAGACTGAAGAACGATTTTTTGTTTTAATTTTTATCGGACACCTGAAATTTTTGTAGGGGGTGGGGGAGTTTGTTATTTTTCTTAGAAATCGTAAACTAGCTGTAAGAATGTAAATAATCATTTCATTTTTAATTATTTTTCTTCTGCCATAGAGTGCCCAGAGATTTGTAATAATTCCAAACACAGAAGACGAATGAAAATCAGTTAATAAAGCTTTTTTCATCTAGAATCACAGATATGCATTCTCTGAAATAGAAGAATGAAAGATTGCTAAGATTTTACACAAAGTAACAATGCTAATATTGTTATATACGGCATCTAAAAGGGGTCTGTTATGTTGTGTAATGTGTATATGAATATGTTCTAACGACGTACATGTTGAATAATGGGGTTTACATTTTATCTGTATATTCATGTACGTGTAAATGCATGTATGTATATACGTTGTATCATTTAGTTGATCGTTTAGTGTGTATATTTTAAGATTTATGCAACAGTTCTAACAGGAAACAATTGACGTGGACGTATTGATACAGTTGTAGACAAACAGTTCTTTTTAACCGATGTAAATAACAACACATACCTGAATTATTTACGAACATTTATTTTCAGGATTTCAGCTGACATCTTCAAAGATTACAATGTCTTTATATCTTGGCTGCCTGAGGAAACGCCGCTAACCGTGTCATGGAGAGACCAACACCCCCTTGAGTCATCCAATCTCTCTGATGTCCAGCTAACGACTCACTAGAATCTCCCTAAATCTACATCTCATTACGTGTCTCAGACAAACAGCAGATGTAACCTCAATCTAGTTATTTGTTTATGCAAGCCAAAAATCATGTTAACATCTATTTTCTATTTTCACATTCCTTTTGTAGTGATATTATTTGCTGTCAATCACTTTTTCCCCCCAATCTAATTGTTTATTTTTCTAATCATAATAAATTGATCCAGCGACCCACTATCGTTCGAATCCATAATAATGTTTTGACTCCTGGCCCTGCTTGCCACAGTTAACAGATACTACGCTAGGATCACAACATTACAATATGACATTCACCCCAAGTGAAAAGAGTTCAGGGAGGGGTTATGAAATATACAACAGTTAAAGTTCAAGCATCTGTTTTCTTAGATGATAGGGATGGACACGTTACTGTCTAGGGATGAGTTCCGATAGGTTCTTATCGAGTGTTGTATCCACCTGTAAGGTTTTAGAAGGTTCTTCGGATACACCCAATTCAAATGAGGCATCTGGTTGTAGCGATGGAGTCTCTAGCGAGATAACAGTCATTAGTATCAGGTGCTACATTTTATGGTTCGGGGGTCAAGTTGACACAGAGACACTTATCTCCCTTCCAGTTTGAAAATCTAACACAGGTGTATTAAGGGTTGCATCATAACTATTCAACTTCATTGACGAAAGGTTCATACTTTGTATGAACCTTTTGTCTCGCTCAAGAAAGAAAGTTCCCATCTTCCCTTGGCCGGTAAATTATATCAAATGTAAGGGCTGATAGTTCAAGTCTCAAACATTCTCCCTTTTCATTCTTTATTTTGCTTGAGTGTTTCAGGTCATACATAAAAGCTATGGAGTGTTGATTTGTAATAAGTTTAAAGGCGAAACTGATAAGGTAGTGACACCATTTACACACTGCTTTGATGATGGCATGTGCTTTTTCAACCAAAGAATAATGTTGCTCACTGACTGAAAGAGATTGGGGAAAAAAAGCAACTGGGTAGTCATTCTGATTGAGAGTGGCAGCCAGGGAAACGTTTTAAGCGTTGGTCTCTACAGTAAGGGGTATGTTGGGTTTAATTATTGTAAGTGAAGCGTGCTAGAGTTCTTTGAGGTTGGTGAAATCCGCTAAGCAAGATTTAGGTAGAGGGAACACTTGGTTCTGTTCTAGCCGTCAAATTTTATCTGAGAAATGAGGAATCGATTGAGCATATGAAAACATTCCGACAACCCACTGTTGTAAGTTAGCATCCTGTGGTGGAGGTAGATATCTCAAAGTACAGAAGCATTCAGGATCTGGTTTTACAACTCCAAATGACACTTCATATCCTAAGAGGGTGACTCAGTTCACATAATGCTCTTGTTCTCATTGAAATTTATGTCATACTTCCTGGCAACATCTAAGAAACGATTAAGTTTTTCATCATGTTCCATCATATTATGGCTGCATATAGTGATGTTATCAACATACGCAAAAGTGTTGGCAACCTTCTCACATTTTATTAGATGGTTTATCAATCATTGGAAACATGATGCACCGTTTGTTGCACCAAATGGAATACAGCAGAACTGATATATTTCCACAGGCTTTGAAAGCTGTGAATTTCTTCTTTTCTTATATTAGTATTTGATGATACGCATTCTGCAAGTCCAGGGTAATAAAAACAGAATAGTGAGCGATTGGGGGGGGGGGACTAGTTCATGATACTTAGTAAAGGATAAACATCAACTGGTTGATGGTCTGACTATATTCAATGACAAGACGTGTCGATCGTTAGTGGATACTAGAACCTGTGCTCTCCAGGGAGAATGAGAGGGTTCGATAACACCGTCTTTTAGGTCATGAATTTCAGATTGTATAAACTGCTGATAGATCGGAGTGTCTTCTGGATTTTGTAGCAATAGGCTTGCAACTAGGCGATAAATGTTCGAATAGTGGTGAAGAAACATTATGGCATATACAGAGAAGAGATATTTGTGACCCCCAAAAGGTATTTCTACCTTTGAGTGTAGTTTGAGAAAGTCATGGCCAAGTAAGACATCTGAGGAAAGAGAAGAAAGGCCCAACAATTTGAAACGCGGGTAGGTAAACCCTTTATATAGCTAATGTCGCATAGTACTAGTTGATAAAACTGGACACCATTGCTATCTTCCTGTGAGGAATTTGGCGTCCAGTTGTACTTATGGATGATGTTCGAGGATATATTGCTTTCTGAGCTACCAGTATCCAGAGCTTCCTGAAAGTTTAATTATGGCTTTCGACAGAGAATTAGGTGATACAGCGATTACAACGGATGCGATTGATGATTCACAAGCAGAAGTTATCTTCTTAGGGGAGCAATTTGATCAGCAAACTAGTTGCTGCAGCTTCTACAGGCCGCATCACGGACAGGGCATTTAATTTGTGGATGTCGTCGATTACCTCAGAAGAAACATTTTTTCCCTGCTGTAGCCAAAACATTTCTGGAAGTATGAGAAACCCCACAAGTCACTGATGGTTCGGTGGTGGTGCCACATAGTGTGAGGTTGATATAAAATTCGGCTTGTTTTGGGGCTGTTTCTAGAGAACGAGCGAAGTCGGAAGCGTCTTTCAAATTGAGCGTCTTTTCTAAGAGTCGTTGTCGAATTGTATGAGAGCGAATGCCTGTTATAAGGGCATCATGAACTGCTTGATCGCAATGTTCTTCAGCCATTATTGTCTCAAAGCAACAATCTGCAGTAAGCAAATCTAACTTCTGCAAAAAAAAAAAAAAAAAAAAAAAAAAAAAAAAATCATTTCACCAGCTAGAGGTTGCCAAAAGATGTCTAGAATGAACAATGATAGAAAGCTTTACGAAAAAAGGCTATGATTTAGCGATGGCCGATTCAGGAGTCGCAATTTGCTATTAATTTGTGCACTGAATGGGAGATGTAATTGGTAAGAAAGTCTAGTTTACTAGTTGGTGGACAGTCGATTGATCTCAAGAAGTTGTTGAATGTACAGAGCCAATGTGTCCAATGGTTTGCGGAATCAAGCACTGAAGGGTTACCATTGAACCGTTGAGGCTTCTGAAATTGGTTCATTTTGGATTAGATTCTAGATGAATAAATTGTAAGGATTCAGAACACGGAAGACGAATGAAAATCAGTTAATAAGGCTTTATTCATCTAGAATCCAAAGTATGCATTATCTGAAATAGAAGAATGAAGAATTGCTAAGATTTTACACAAAGTAACAAAGTGGCAAATTTCTTTGAGGTTGTGACCTTATGTGTAATAATTAAAATAATGATTAAAGAAATTATGTCATTATCTCTCAGTCATTTTTTTATTAATAAAGTGAAGGGATATCACAGGATTTACAGCAGGCACCCTAGAGTTCAAGGCTTCATGGAATTGATTCAAGAAATTCAAGAGACAGACATGCATTCATTCAGTAGCGCAACAGGAGGAAGCTGCAAGTTTGGATGCGACAGTGGCTGAAGCCTTTGATAAGAAATTCAATGAGGAGTTGACTTTGCAGGAAGACTACATACTAAATCAAGTTTTTAACTGTTAAAAAACAAGTCTTTTTGGGACAAAAATTGCCTCATCGTACATATATCACGTAAGAGAAAAAGTTACCTGGGCATAAGACTATGAAAGATAGGATTACTAGGCAGAAATAAGCTTCCTTGGATCATTTCTTCTGAAAGGTCATCAAAGTGACAAAACAAAACAAAAAAGTGAGGGGGGGGTGATAATTAGAAACTGAAAAAATAAAGATTAATTTTAAGTGTTTCATAAAGTTCAGACATTGCCTCACTCAAAATGTAAGGCTCCACATATTCATATTTTTTTTTTTATCATTGCATCATATTTTGATATCTACTTCATTTACATATTTCAATAGTTAGGTACTATTTGGCTATTATTTCATTCACATTTTACTACCCTTATAAAATTTAATGAATATTTTCAAAGAGCTTGGAACAGATTAGATGATTTGCATGTAAAATGCATTTCAGGATACAAAAATTTCAAGATACAAAAGCCAACAAATTTTGTATCTAGAGGTTCAATTGTACTTAATACCATTCTACCCATCCAAAAATTCACCTTCAAAGAAAAAAAAAAAAAAAAAAAAAAAGCAATCATTTCTGTCTTAGATATCCTTCTTTACATAACACACTATCATTTCAAGTCTACCCTAAACCCACAAAAATGATTACATACATAAACTTTAAGAAATAAAGTGATTTGGGTTTTAAACTCCATGCACTACTTTGCATGGAATTGCTGTAATTATCTAACGTTTGTTCAGCATTAATTCCGAAACATCTTTGTTTTTGTTTCAAATTGTAGTAATGAAAGTAATTATGCTTGTGTTTTCCATTTCAAATACCATTTTGCAGTGTGTGTGTGTGTGAATGCTTTATGCTAAACTGATGTTGAATATGGTTAAATTTGTGCTCATTTTCACATTAAATACTATTCTCTATGAATCACTAACCGTGTATCAAATGGATACCATAATACATAATTCACTGCACCTTATAATAGGAGTCCATACAAAATTTCAGCCAGATTGACCCAATAGTTTCTGAAGTAAATGTGGTATTGTGGTGGCTAATCCCACTTAATCCCTAATTGTGCATCAAATGGATACCACAATACTTACTTTGCTGTACCTTATAACAAAGGTCCATACAAAATTTCAGCCAGATCAGTAATTTAGGAGAAAAAGTGAAACAGACAAACAGAAAGATAATAGATAATTTGGAAATGTTGGAATTTTTAGAAAAAACAATAAATAAATAAAAATAAAAAAAGCCATCCACAACTGAAAAATGTAATCCTGCAGTGCCTATGTTATATTTTTAAGCATTTGATTATAAATAAAAATTACATAAATAGTGTTGCATTAATTTAATACCCAATGGAGTTTTTGATGCAGCAAGTTGGTTACTGTAATATGTTTATTATCACAAAAAAAAAAAAAAAAAAAAAAAAAACAACAAGTGAAGCATGCATGGTCCCCCCGTGAGTGAACAAGGCATAGAAAAAAAAAAAAAAAAAAAAGACTAAGTTTAGAATTTGCACACCACCACTCCATTTAGCCCCCAAAGTCCCCAGGGGACGTCAAATCCTGGTGAAAATGAACAAATGGTGTAGTTTTAGGCCTTAACATATATAAATTTGAGTTTTGCACCATGCAAAAAAAAATTACTAAGTCCATCATTTGCCCCCTCCCCTCATTTAGCCCCAAAAATTCCCAAGGCCTTTACATATTTAAATTTGAGTTCAGCACCATGCAAAACTGCTAAATAGACATACACAGAAAATTTTGGATAAATATGGTAAAATAGTCCGAAAAATGGAGTGTTTATCATGCCTAAAAGAGCCCCTGGGGCACACCCAAGAGTTATCATGAAGTATAGACAAACCAAATTATATAAAAATCAGTTACAACTTTTCAGAAAGTTTTATAAAAATCCAAGGCATCAACTTTTTTAATAAGCACAAAAGTGCTAATTTTAGCACTAAAAGGCACCCCTAAGGGAGCAACCGGAGTTTTCCTGGAAAATCCATTCTATTACCTTTTTTTTTTTTACTCATATTATGCTTAATGTTTGTGCAAAATTTTTTAAAATTCCAAGGCGTAGGTATTGAGAAAAGTGTGGACAGATGAACGGACAAGGGTGAATTTATAGGTCTACTCTCCTTTTGTCGGGGGGGGGGGGGGGGTCCTTAGTGTGGTGATTGTATTTAAGTGAAGTATAGTATAAATGAAAAAATATCAAATAGATTCAATAAATTAAGAAACTTTCAAATTAATAAGTTAAACTTAAATCAATTTAAAATCGAATGAATAATGTAATTAATGCGTTCTGACAAACTTGTAGCACTTGTGCCCCCTGTCCTTGAGATAAATACTTCCAACTAACCCGGCAAGCTGCAAATTCTACTTCACTGTAGCGATCTCTGGATGCCACAAAACTTTAATAGTTTCTTTCCTCAAACTGCTAAACTTTCAAATTCCCTCCCTGTTTCCCTGACTGTACTAAAATGCAGAAATTTAAATTTAATGTAAACAGACATCTCACTGCTTACTCTCTACATATAGTATAGTTCCAAATAGAAATACCTTATGTCCAGTGGCAATATATCTTGTTTGGGGGTGAATAACAGAAAACACACTCTGGACAACTGTGATCTGTTTGGTCACATACTAAGCTCAACAAAAAAAAAAAAAAAAAAATCAGAAAAGAGTGAGTTTACATATCCAATTAAATTTTAATTTGGAACTACAGTTAAATAATATTACTACTGTGATATTTCCTCTTGTTAATATACTATTCAAATCACCATTGACTGTTAATAAATAGAGGGTGAGATAGCAAGAGTGACAGACACCATATAAATAAGAACTGGGAAGGAGGATGGCACAAGCAACAAAAAAAATTAAAACAATTAAAATGCAAGGTTTTCTACTGCATAAATTTTTGAAAGCTTCTGAATAAAATTTTAGTTCTTCAATGGAAAATTATATTGTCAGTAAGTCATTTAATCTCCTGCAATCACTGAATCAATTTTCTTGAATTTACAATAGTCTTCAGTTTTCAGGATCAGTTGTTTACCATGAAACATTACTACTTCGGGGTGTGTGTGAGATATATATATATATGGAACCAAATAGAGACCAGAAATCAAAATGTACATTCTAAATTTCTCTTGCTGTTTCAATGAAGGATCAAAATGAGATTCTGAGCTGAGAATTCTTGTTTTTTATGGACAATACTGATTCTTGTCACAAAATTAAATTGTTCATTTACAAAGAAAACAGCGAATAGATTGGGTCAACTATCCTTAGGTTGAAATAGTGATAGAATTTTTTTTAAAATAAGTGCTAATGCATTTACTGATCCGCGCTATTTTTTAAATTGTATTTCCAAGTTTAAAGTTGTTTTTTTTTTTTATTCAATTGTAAGATTTTTTTCAACATGAAAACACCCTCCTCATGTTAAGAATGGCTTTTTAAATAATAACATTATTTCAGCACGGATCAATAAGTGCATGAGTACCAAAAAATCTTTTTCTTGTATTATTCTGGGTATCTTAAATTTCTTCGAAACTCATAAAATTTTAATTTAAAATCAAATTTGTGCGTCCCAGGATTCACTGAATTAAAAAAGCATCACTCGTTTGGCAAGTTGTCTTTCATAAAAATGAAAGCATAGATTGCAGAAAAAGAAATTACATTGTATGCAGATAAAAAAAAAAAAAATTTTTTTAAATCAACTTTTAAACGTAATTAACACTTTTTTGTTGTTGTTTTAAATTCCATCATTTTGAAACAATTACAAAACGATTGATACTGATTTTATTTGTGGTTAATTTGGCTCGTTTTGTTAATTGGCTTACTCATTTCAACAACAAACATTACTTCCTTCAATGTTATTCTACTTTCTCCCGTCTTTCTTTGAGTGATTTTGTTGTTGTTTTGTTATTGTCTTATCTTCTAACTACTTAATTGTGCCAAATCATGTGCTGGCAGAGATTTATAACATTTAAAAATTATTCAAGAGACACAAAATATTGTTAGTTTTATAAATCATAAAAACTTCTTTTTTTTTTTTATATTCACTAGTTGCGCGGTCATCAAATACGCATAAATATATTTTAATTAATGCAGAATTCTTTTTTATTATAAACAGAAATACTGTAGATATTAAAAGTAACGTTAATTCCTTTAAAAAAAAAATAAATAAATAAAATAAAATAAAAATTTAAAAAAAAAACAGAAAGAAACTGAGACATGTGTATGCAAGTATTGTTTTTTTAAACAGTTCACTTCTTACAAGTAAAAAAAAAAAAAAAAAAAAATTAAAAATATACTTGAGCTGAAATCGAAACCTAGACAGTGAGTCGAGGACAATAACCATTAGGCCAGCTTGATACAATCTTTAAAAAAGTGTTTTCAAACCTACTTATTTTTAACAATCTGTCATGTGAACAATTCATGCATGCACATTCGTACAAGAGTTAACAGATAAAAATCGGATGACACCCACGTACCAATTTTAACACCTTAACAGCCCTTTTTCCAGATGAAAACCGATTAAAAAGCTTGCCACATGTCTGAATACCCTATCCACCAAATTTTAAGTCTGTAGATCAAAAATTCATTGAGTACATAGGTTGAGAAGTGTCCTCAGACACACATACACTCATTCTCACTTTTATAGATATACAGATTAAAATGACAAAGTTTTTATAGAGTTTTTTCACCTATCCTAGCATCAAAACAGCTTATGCTTATTTAATTCCATAATACATGTTTTTGAAATGCGGTATAGATAGTAATCCTCAAACATTCATAAACAGCTCTAGGTATTCCTCATTTGCATATTTATATGATGAAATTCTAAGTATTTTGCAGTATAGACAATAAAATATGGTAAAATATATATCTCGCTCTCAATGCCTCTGTTCAGTCTGAAGAGACAATAGACATCCCTGTGAGGGAAGCTGTGAGTGTAATTGCGAGACAAAAGTTGCACAATCCTCAACCACACATCTGCTGTATCGGCATGGCTTGGGTCCAATGACAAAGAGAGGCCCAAGACTGACTGGAAACAATGCCAAGATAAGCAGAGAGCACATACAGCATCTAAAAGTCCCAAATGGTCACTAATTTTAAGACTGACCAGGCTCAACGTTGCTTAACTTCAGTAGTGATCTGATTAGCCGGGTTCAAATCTCCCGAATGAAAGTAATCGTGTCACCCTACACTGATGATTCCCAAAAGGATGAAACACTAGTGTCTGTAGGTATTAAAATTATTATTGTAATAATTATGTCAGCCCCTTTAGGAAGCTGTTTCTTACTGTTGAGCACTTTAAAGTTGAAACGGAAAGCCGGTCACCTAAGCTCACAGTGCAGATTATGATATAATCATTAGATCAATATGGCCGGATGTTACATTTAAAAATCAAAACTTCAATGATATTTCGTGGTTGAGATTGGCATTGAGGTTAGTTCTTTGCTAATGGAGCCAGAGATGGCTTTGTGGCCGGGTTTGAGTAATAATATATATATATATATATATATATATATATATAACAAATAAATGTTACCAAAGGCAACTTACCTGGATAAGATTTTTGTGTTAACTTATTTTAAAGCGTTTATTTCATTTAGTAATTGTATTTTTTTTTTTTTTTTTTTTGAGATGAGGTGTTTTCATTGATTGAGATTGTCGGACTGACTTCATCTTGGTTGTAATCGTCACAACGTTTCGGCCGTTTTGCCCTCCGGCCTTCATCAGGTGTTTTGTATCGAACTGGGGAACCATTTGTTAGGAGTTTCGAACCCAACCCTTTATTATTATTATGGGGGTACCGTGTTCGGACTCCAGCTAGGCTCTGGGACATAGTTGCTGATTCTGTTTTGAATGTTACTTTTCACTGCCTTCGTTCACTAGTGACATATGGCCGAGTGGTCCTAGACGTATCAAAGTTTACAATTACCCAAAGGTGCTGAGTTCAATCCTGAACGAAGGCAGTAAAAAGTAACATTCAAAACAGAGAATCAGCACCTATGTCCCAGAGCCTAGCTGGAGTCCTAACAAAGTACCCCCGTAATAATAATAAAGGGTTTATTTCATTTGTTTCAGATTTAAGTTAGAACAAGAAAATGGCAAACATTTAAACAAAATACTGTTAGAACATTACATTTTCACATGTGTGACATTTATTGGGTGAGTTTCTATCAGCATTTTGTTTAACTGTTGAACGCTTACTTAGATTCCCCGGATGACCATCTAATGTCGGCCATTTTCTTCTTGTTCTAATTTTAAGACTTAGCACTATTTGTGTTTCAAATGAAATAAATTCATTAAAATAAGTTAAACCATAAATCATTTATCCAAGTAGAAGAGTAATTTATTTTGCCTTTGGTAACATTTATTTGCTATATATTTGTTTTTGTACCAGTTTTGTTGTCTACTGCAAAACGCCAAAAATTTCTAATAAATTAATATTCTGTAATATACATTTCTGATTTTTATTGCCAAATGTAAACAATTTTTTTCAGATTTTCTTATTACACGTTTGTATGTTTTAAATACGAAATACATGGGGGCTTGATTTTACGCATACATCAGCCCAGGCATTATTCTCCTTACACCAAGCTTTTTATTCAATACAAGTCTGGGTTCTTATTAAGAATTCAACTTAAAAATACAGAAAAATTGTTATGGTGTCATAGAACAAAGATGTCATTCCAAATTCATGTAAATTAATCAAGAATCTTTGGTAGCTGTGCATAAAACGAGACCCTAAGTTTCAAAGATGGTGGCAGGTCTGTCAATTGAGATATGGAAGCACAAAATAGATAAAATACTTCTGCTATTCTTCCAAACTGCTTGCTTATATATATATATATATATATATATATATATATATAAAAACAGGCTTTTTATTTAGAGACCAGAAGCATCTCATTTGTCAGATGAAGTGACAAGATCGCAAGCATATAAAGATAAGCATCAACCATTTTTTTCTTTTCTTCATTCTTTTTTGTCTGCACCAAAAACTATAGGTTGCACAAAAACAGATTTGTAGCAATTTTTAAGATTTAATCAAAAAGTTTTATTAGAACAAAAAAAAAAATGGCGATTTTATTATAGCCATTTGGATCTTCGATAATCGTTTAAAAATCGAAAATTAAACCAGATACTGGTAGAAACCCACCTAATAAATGTTACCATGACACTTATTGGTAGGTAGAAGAGTAATTTATTTTGCCTTTGGTAATATTTATTCGTTTTTTAACTTTTTCTTTGTGTTGTCTATACTGCAGAATACCCTAAAATTCTAATCCATTGTCTTCTGTAAATTTTGGTCTGCACACTATTTTCCAAGAAAATGTATTTCCTAACATTATTCCATTGTTTTATTTAAACAACATATATATGATGAAAACTACTTATCTGCCCCAAATTTAAATGTGATATTCGTTTTCAGCACCACCGAAAACCTTTAAAGTCGTCATTTTAAAGTCTTTGGAAGAAACTTGACATTCACCGTTTTTTTTTTTAATTAGATGGAATTATAAAAAAAAAAAAAAAAAAAAAAAAAAGTCATCTTAGTCATATTTTTAAACGTTTCAGGAACTCTGCATAACTTTTCTGTAGTCGCCTTTCGGCTAATTTCTTTAAGGTATTTCTAGTGAACCAATATAGAGCAGTCATAAAGACTGATCTATATACTCCAACCCCGAATGTTCACTATAAATACAACAAAATACAAAATATTTTCTTTGCTTGTCTTCAGAACAAATTACGATAAGTTGTTGCTGAGAATAAGTCCTTTTATAAGGACACAATTGAGTTTCGTTTTGAATACTGTTATTAAATCAATTATTTGTTTGGTATTCTTTGCCAAAACCGTCCCACTGGGTGAAGTCACTAAATCACGGCATGAGATTATTATGTTGGGAAGAATTGTGTAGAAACTTGTTTTTAAATACGATTATATAAGGAATCTTGATTCTTATGCATTTATGTTACCGTGCTAAAATGTTATTTAGAAAGCCATTCTTAACATGGGAAGGGAGCGTGTTTTGTAACTATTCTGTACTTTCATCTACCAATTAAAAAAGATATTGTAAAATGTGTATCAAACTAAAAAATATTATTTTAAAAAATAGCACGGTAACATAAGTGCATAAGCACCGGAATCTTTTGAGATAAAGTTCATTGAGGAATGTACACTGCAACTATGTAAATATTAGGTAAAGTTATCCAATATAGTCCAAATGGACGGCCATTTTGGATAACTTGTTATTCTTTAATGTTTACATTTCAAAAAGTAGGGGATCACTTTCCTATATAAATTTAAGATAAAATGAGGCCCCACTTCCTGGCCACCTAGTAATTTCTTCATATCATAAAGAAATTTACCTGTGATATTCGTTTTCAGCACCCCCGAAAACCAGCGCTGTTTTATGTTTTTACCAAGAGATTCGTTCATTTTTTTTTCATCTCATAATTTAGGACGCTAATTATGCTGTCAGTAAATTTACAAAAAAAAAAAAAAAAAAAAAAAAAAAAAAAAAAAAAAAAATACTTTTGTTTTTCGTTCTTTTTTCATTATAGAACTTGTATAGTTGTTAACAGGTGCTTCTGCAGTTTAATATTTCACAAATTTTGTTTACATTGGGGGCGGTGGAGGGGCGGGTGGTGTTGTGGCGGCTGCCACAACACCACCCGCTTCTTCACCGCCCCCTAATGTAAACAAAATTTTTGTGAAATATTAAACGATTCTTCTGCTTTAATGGTTAATGTCGGCATGTTACTTACGGAAAAACAGCAAATTAAACTACAGAAACATCTACTAAAAACTATACAAGTTCTATAATTGAATACCCACCTAAAAAAAACAACAACAAAAGTATATTTTTGTAAACCGCTCGTGTATGCTTATCGACAGCATTATTAGCGGCCTGTCCTAAATTATGAAAAATGAAAAATCTTAGTAAAAAAAAAAAAAAAATGAGCGCCGGTTTTCGGGGGGTGGGGGATGCTGAAAACGAATATCAGTTAAATTTGTTTGATATGAAGAAATTACTAGGTGGTTAGAAAGTGGGTGCACATTTTACGTTAAATTTATATAGGAAAGTGATCCTCCACTTTTTCAAAAAGTAATTTCTTCATACCATGAAAACTACTTATCTGCCCCAAATATAAACGTGATATTCGCTTTCAGCACCGAAAACCTAGAAAAGGCGTCATTTTAAAGTTTTTGAAGGAGTTGGAAAGAAACTTGACATTGACCAGAAAAAAAAAAAAAAAAAAAAAAAAAACAAACAATTACAGAAAAAATCTTTATGGTGTACTAGGTGTATCAGAAAGTGGCTATTAAAAATGATGATCAGAACTTTAATAATGCAACTTATTATTTTTCGAAGCTTATAACTACTTGAAAAATGTAATTAAAACCCTAATTTCTTTTTTCAATTAAAAGGAGCAAAGACCAAATTTTAAATAACAGGTTTAATAGCAAATTATGCAATACTTGTTTTTTTAAAGCGGTTTTCTTTAAAAAAAATAAATAAATAAAAAAAATAAAAAATAAAGAAAAATCAACATTTTGACTTGCTTATAATGCATATATATATAAATAAATGCCAAAAAAAAAATCACTTTCCTAAAAAAAAAAAAAGAAAAAAAAATACTATTAAATGGGTAGTTCCATTCTTCATTGTTAATTTATCCATATTTATATTTTAAATTTCATGTATTTTTTTTTAAATAAAAGAATTTTTAAAGCGAGGGTCCTAGAAAATCGTATTTTCGTAACGTGTTTTGTGCAAATCTTTAAAGAGCTGCTGCTGCTAATATGAAATTTATGAAATATGGATTCGTCCAAGGGACATAAATAATGTCTCTTTTTTAATGCGTGTGTTAACCAAAATTAGTATTTTTCATCCTCTGTAGTTAAAGGAAACGCACATTCACTTATAAGTTTTTTTTCCCCCTAGAACAAAAAATCCACTTGATTTTTTTTTTTTTAATTCTTTTAACGGAATACACAAGTTTTTGATTGATATATTTTAATACTTCTTTATCGACTAAATTTTTTTTTTTAATATCCGAAAAAAAAAAAAAAAAAAAAAAAAAAAAACATTCAATGAAATAGAAAAATTTGCTGTCAGCGTCTGATATTTACTTGACGATGTAAGCATAACATGAGCTTTCATTTAAAAAAAAAAAAAAAAAAAAAAAAAAAAAAAAAAAAAAAAAATGAAATCAACGTGGTATTTAAAAAGGTTTTACACTTTGGACTTTACAGGTAAATTTCCAAAAAACACTTTTTTGTTTTAAATTAGAATATTTTATTTATTGATCTTTTATCTTCGATTTGTGATATATTAAACTTTCATACATAAATTAATTATTAAAATTTTAATAGACATTTAAAAATGGGGGAGGGGTGAATTTGAAAAAAAAAAAAAAAAAAAAAAAAAAAAAAAAAACCTTTGTCTAAAATATTATAATTTGATTTATTAGAAAAAGCATAAAATTTCACATTGACCTTGAAAATATCTATTGATTTTATTATGTAAAAAAAAAAAAAAAAAATGGCTGCATGGAGGCACACCGGCATTTTGTAAACATTGTTTTTTAAAAATTAAAAAATTATATTTCTATTATTTTTTAAACAACTTTGATAGTTTATTTTGGAAGTATATTCCATACAGAAAATAAACAACCCACTTTAAAAAGAAAAATTAGAGTTTTTTTATATTTTATTCACACTTTTCTGTTAGGGGTGTCAAAAATTCCTCCAAATTTCTGATACATGTATGGTGTACATACCAGTCACAGAACGAAGATATATTCCACAAATCGCGTAAATTGATCAGTTGTTTTATTTTTAATTAAGAAAATCAAATTTATGGGTAAGCAAATGGGATTGTCTCGCGTCGCTATCTTGAAACAAAACAAAAGTAGATAAGTCCACAATAATTCAAAGATCAGCCTTGTAATGCTACAGATTTCACATTAATCGCTTTCAAATCATTTAAAAATTAATTTACGTGATTTTTTGGAATATAACAATGTTATATTTTATGTACGTTGTACAAAGATTTTTCTGCATTTTTGTTTTGAATTAAATCAACTGAATTCTAAATAAGAACCTAAATCTTTCTTTTGAAAAAGTTTTAGCAAGATAAAACCTTTCCGTTAAAGATTATTAATTTGGTATTATTGTGGATTAACATACAATTATCACCACCCTTAAAACAAATAAATAAGATGATAAATTTTTACGTTAACTGCAACTCAATCACCTTTAAATTGAAGACTTCAGTTTTCGGATCTGCTGAAAACGAATATCACATTCAAATTTGGGGCGGACAAGTAGTTTTCTGGATATTAAAACAATTTCTTTCAATTTATTACTTAGTGAATTTCAGTGGACATCGCCATTTTTTTTTTTCTTTTTTTTTTTACATAGACATCACCACTTATCAAGGCCCAGGGGCCACTTGAAGATAACGGTTAAAGAGTGTACAGTAGTCAATTGGACAATATAGCAATTGTCAGTAATGGAAATTCAGTAAATTTGTTAACTTAAGGGGAACGGCTTATCAAGAACTTGTTTACATTGGACTTGAAGACAACCATATTGTAGTCAGCTGGAAAGCAGGAAAATGGAAGACAGTTCTAAGAAGGAAGCTTTGTTTATGAAATCTACGTTTAGGTTTATGCACAGATAAAAAATTGCCCTAGAAAGGTTGCCTCCGTCGAGGGGAGGGAGGTGTTTTTATAACACGCATGCACATTTCAGTTGTGAAAAAATGTGACCGCCAGTGAAACAAGGGATAACTTGGCCTAAGGGCCAAGAATGTCTGATCCTAGGGGTGCAACTTAGATAAGTAGGTCCCACAGACGAGCCTCGTTCTGAAAAATCTGAATAGTTAGGTCACGTGACATCGGTGCTTCTACTATTATTGACCCCTTTTTACATTGACTTATCTTGCCTTTGGTTGCTATTATTTATTTACACTTCTTCGTTATGTTTCACTTGGTAATGTTTATAATAATAAATGTTCTAAATTTCTCGGAATTTTGTCTTTAATTCTTTGAATTGTTTTTTTTTTTTAATTTTAGCTTAACTTGCTTTTATATTTCACTATTTCGATTTTTAGTAATAAATGCTTGCTGAGCTACATTAGAAACCGACCTTGTGTCTAACTGCCCTCGTAGGGAGGCAATTAAATAGGAAGTAATATAGGCGGCCTCAATAAAAGTGTATTAGAATTGGGGGGGGGGGGGTGACACCCCTAACTGCGAACAAAATATAAAAAACTTGTAATTTCTCTTTAAAGTGGGTTGTTTATTTTCTTTATGGAATATACTTCCAAAATAAACTATTAAAGTTATTTAAAAAAAACAATAGAAATATTTTTTATTTCTAAACTGTTTACAAAGTGCCTGCGCGCGTTCATGCAGACATTTTTTTTACATAATGAAATCAATTGAATTTTATGAGTTAAATTTTTTCAATTTTTAAACTTTAAAAAGCTATCAAAATTTTTCTATTGGTTCAATTTTTAAGATATTTTCAGGTTCAATGTGAAATTTTATGTTCTTTCCAATAAACCGAATATAATATTTTAGAAAAGTTTTTTTTTAAATTCACCTCCCCCATTTTAAAATGTCTATTAAAATGAAAATAATTAATTTTCTCACCTCAAATTTATATATCACAAATTGAAGAGAAAAGATCAATAAATAAAAAAGCTAATTTAAAACAAAAAAAGAACAGTTATTTGCAAATTTACCTGTAAAGCCCAAAGTTTAAAACTTTTTTAAAAACCATGTTGAATTTTTTTTTTTTAAGTGAAACCTTATAATCTTGTTCAGAAAACTTCTTAGAATTACAATTTTTTCTATTTCATTCAATGTTTTTTAGATATTAAAAAAAAGAAAAATTCACACCATAAAGAAATAAAATATAGTAAATCAAAAACACTCATGTATTTCTTTAAGAGGAAAAAAAAAAAAAAAAAAAAAAAAAAAAATCGGACTTTTTTTTTTTTTTTTTAAATCGACAAAAACTGATAAGTGAAATGGGATTATTTTCCACCTATGGTGGCCCATATTTACTAACTTTTGTTTACAACGAGCTATAGAAAGGGAGATTAATTCTGGTGCTTAAGGCCACCGAAGTTCTCAACTTGAAAAAAAGGCGGCATTTATCTCCCTTTATTCCAGTTATGAAACATCTCGTGTCATGGGAGTTTTTAATACTCGCTTAAAAAAGTATTTTATTTAAAAAGGACATGGAATATAAAATATAAATATGAATAAATTCTTAACAATGAAGAATGAAAATACTCATTGAATAGTATTTTTTATAGGTAAGTGATTTTTTGGAATTTATATATATTTTTATATTCGAAGTAAGTTAAAAATTTGTTGATTTTCTTTAAATCTTTTTCAAAGAAAACTGCTTTAACAAACAAATATTGCATAATTGGCTATTAAACCTGTTATTTTTTTTAAATTTGGTCTTTGCTCCTTTAATTGAAAAAAGAAATTAGGGTTTTAATTACATTTTTGAAGTAGTTATAAGCTTCGAAAGATCGGTCGAATTATTCAATTTTTTATCACATTTTTAATGGCGTTTTCTGACACTGCTAAAGCATTACAATACATTTAAACTCAGAAGAATTTCCGTCATGCGCCCTTGTTCTAAGTTAACAACTAGCCACTACTTGGGTTTCAAACTTTAAAAAAAAAAACACTTTAAAATAGTAAAAACACTAAAGCGTTTTTCATCTTGTCTTTTTTGGAAGTGGGTTTGAGGCACCCCTATTATCCCAAAGAACCAGCTATGTAAACACTTGGTAATATTTTTCAATAATTATTTTAAAATTTTCTTTACAATCAATTTGTATTTAAAATTAAATTATTTTCTAAAGTATTTTGTTTATATATGTTTACAATTAAGAAATCAAATTTAAAAATATTGTTTATATTCATCTTTATTCAAAAGGGTTACTTTTCGGTAGCTTCACCGGTTGTTAACCAGAATGTCAGAACGAGGCTCGTCAGCAGGACCTACTTATTTCAGTTGCACCCCGCTTAGTATCTTTTTAAATCCGGAACCAGTAGGCCGTCTTATTCTTTATTTTTATTAATTATCAAAGTTACATAGACACGAGAGCTACGTACACACAGAAAATCTCACCGGTCACGTGACATCGGTAAAGAGATGTACAGTAAGTCAGGGAGCAAATAAGTAGAACGTTATGAGAAAGTGAACCCCCTTCTTAAAAGTCATTACATTTATTTTTTATCCAATTTTTTCTGCTAATATGATAGTTAAGTCTAATCTATGATAATCGTCGGTAAAAAGTTATTAAAGAAAAAAAAAAAGCGAAACAAAGGAATTGGGGCGCACTCACGTACAGGTCCGCCTTTTTTTCTTACATTTATTCTAGATAAGTAAAAATAAAAGTTGTTTTAATTATTTTTCTTTTAATTTCTTTTATTTATGTCACGTTTACCTCGATTCGTTCAGTTTCACTCGATCTTAGTTTTTGATCTCTAGGTACCTCCAAAACAATATGAAAAAAAGAAAGCATGATTCCATGACGTCAGACTTGTGTTAACTATACAAACTATGGAAAAGCAGAAGTGAGTTAATGATTTAAAACCTTTGTTTATCTTCAAACTGCAATTAATAATTAATCTTTGTTAGATTTTAAGATTTACACAGTTTAATGATTAATAATATTATAAATATTTGTATATTAAATATGAAATACAGTTTTACTGAATGTTAATTTGGTTAACTATGGCTTCCATATTTTGTTCGGTAAAAAGAGACAAATAAAATATGAAGATGGGGGGGCCTACAAAATGCTTAATATTTGTGCAATAATATTTTCAAATCGGTTTTAATCTGGAGATAAAATAGCTGACAAGAGCCATGTTGATATTAAAAATACAGGGTGACCCCCCCCCCCAAAAAAAAACGGGCCCCTACTCTAATTAGGCCCTGTTTCTTAGTGTTTTGTCCGAATGAAATGAAACTTTGGTCATAACTAGTTTATTATATTCAAAACATCAAAACACCAGGGTCTTTGGCCTTTTTTCTCCGTTCTACAGCATATGTTCTAGATGGCCTCCATTAAGCTTGCTTTTTTTGGGGTCACCCTGTATTTTAAAAAAAATTTAAACAATTAAAAATCTATGTTGTAACAAAACATTTTGAAATAATGGAGTTTTAATCTTTTAAAAGTTAATTAATGGTTATGAAGTTTCTTTTTCTTGGCAATTCAACTGATTATAGTATATATTAATTCCAAAAAATGCTATTTAAAAAAAAAAAAACAAAAAAAAACATTAAATTTATATCATTTTTTAATTGCAACTTCAAATTTTTGTTCAATACATGTATTTAAATTTTTAAAAAAATAAATAGGTTTTACTTATTTGAACTCTTATGTTTCAAATAGAAATTTCGATAGATTTAAATATATTTTGTTCAAATTTCGAAAAAATAAATGGGGGGGGCACTAAAAAAAATATTTCCCCTCGTATATTTTACGGAAACTGCATTTTATAATTTTTAATTTCATTCTAAAATGGATAAGTATCGAAAATTTCACGAAAATCTGACCATTAGTTGATTTTTACTAGATTTATTAAACACGGGTATATTTTCACATTCGAAATGCTTACTTACTACATGGGAACGTTATTTTAAAGTGCCAATTATGTAAACAAGATTTTCGTCTCGCAATTTCATTATTTTCGTACGCTGAAAAAATTTTTTTAATTATTACTAGTTTATTTTGCCTTTTAAAGGGTACAAAAGTTATATTGATAATATTAGTTTATAATAAATTCTGGTGATTTTTGGAGGTTGCTATTGATTGCAAGGTCAAGGCTGCTATTTGCTCTACGAATTTGCTAGTGACAGCCATCTTGATTTGTTGTTTATTCAATCTTTACAATCTTTTATTTAATGTAAAATGCTTATTCGGTTCGAAAAAAAAAAAACAGTCTATCGGTATATGTGAAAAAGACAAATGGCAACAAGGACGCTGTTGAATACATTAAGTTTGGGAAAATGAGTTTAAACTAAAAAATTATACAAAATACTGTTAGGAACTCACTCAATATCAGATTATGTCATGGTTACATATATTGAGTAAGTTTCTGACAGTATTTTGTATAATTTGTTTTGTTTGAACTCATTTTCCCAAACTTAACGTATACAGCAGCGAGCACGCCACCATCTGTCTCTTTAACATATACTGATAAAGAATGTATGCTTGTCGAACCGAATAAACATTTTACATCAAATAAAAACATTTTACAAATAAAAACGCTAAAAACTTATCCAGTTACGTAGAAAAGTAACTTATCTTGCCTTTGGTAACATTTATTTGTTATATATTTGTTCTTTGGTAACTTTTTCGTATTTATGTGTACAGTAATACAATTCAGCACGGATCAATAAGTGTACTCCCCTGGCGTATTATAAACACCCCAACCTCCCCATGTTAGGAACGATTTTCGGAATACCCCCCAATCTTAACATGGGGAGGTTGGGGTGTTTATAATACGCTGGGACACTTTGTAAAAAATTGAATGATTTTTTTTTTTGTCAAAAATATGATACTATTAGTACACTAGGAGTATCAAAAACCGCGATTGAAAACTTGAATAAACATCTGATTATATTAGACTGTCTCTGTTTCGAAGCTTATAATCAATATGAAAATGTAATTTCAAACCGTAATTTTTTTTTCAATAAAATGAGGAAAGACCAAATTTTAAAATAATGAAACGTTTAATCGAAAAAAATACAATTTTTTTTTTTTTTTCATCGATTTTCTAAAAAGATTTCATAAAATTCGATTTTTTAACTGATACCAAAATCTATTAAATATATATCAATGCCAAAAAATGACTTACCTGTAAAAAAAGTAATGGGCGCTTCAATTGTTTATTTTTAAGAATTGCCCATATTTTATATTCCATGTATCTTTTAAATAAAAGGATTTTTTAAAGAAAGGGTAGCAGAAAATCGCATTTTTCGTAACCCATTTTGCACCATCTGGTAAAAATCGCTGCTGCTCGTTATTTCAAAAAGATAAAATACGGATTCGTCAAAGGGACATAATTAATGTCTTTTTTTTTTTTTTTTTTTATTGCGTGCTGTTAACCAAAATTAGTATTTTTGGTCCTCCATAGCACACCTTCACCTATAATTTTTTGTCGTTATACAAATAATCCAATGAACCGAATTTTTTTTTAATTCTCTTAATGCAATGCACAAGGTTTTGATTATTATATTTTTCTTTCTACTTTATCGAGTGAATTTTTTTTTTTTTTTTTTTAAATATCTAAAAAAAGAAAACATTGAATGTAATAGAAAAAAATTGTCACCATCCAGTATTTATTTGACAATATGAGCATAACATGGGCTTTCATTTAAAAAAAAAAAAAAAAAAAAATCAACGTGGTTTAAAAAGTGTTTTACACTTTGGACTTTACAGGTAAATTTCAAAAAACTTTTTTTTTGTTTTTAAATTAGAATATTTTATTTATTGATCTTTTCTCTTCAATTTGTGATATATTAAACTTTGAGTAAATTAATTATATAAATTTTAATAGACATTTCAAAATGGGGCGGGGGGGTGAATTTAACAAAAAACGTTTATCTAAAATATGAAATTTGGTTTATTGGAAAGAGCATAAAATTTCACATTGACCCTGAAAATATCGTAAAACTTGAACCAAGAAAAATTTTGATAGATTTTTAAAGTTTAAAAATTGAAAATTATTTAACTTCAATTGATTTCATTACGTAAAAAAATGGCCGCATGAAGGTGCGCCAGCATTTTTTTTACATTTTGTAAACACTTTTTTAAAAAATAAAAAATATTTCTATTATTTTTTAAATCTGTGATAATTAAATTGATTGACTTACCGAGGGTGGCTCGGTGGGAAGGGAAAGACCCTCATGGCCGTGAACGGCCGGGCCGGCCTGGTGTTTGTTAATGAAGAAAATAGGATGTCTATTCCTTATAGCTTAAATAGACATTCCAGTCTCGTTTCAATCTCGCTGAACGAGAGATTGAGACTATAAAAACAGTCACCTTTGTAGGCTTGTTGTTGTTGTGGTTTTTTGTTCTTGTTGTTAGAGATCTATCAGACCGGTACGACAACTGTTAACAGCGCGTTATATTTACAAGAATACGTTTGCTTGTAAGCAACGAGGTAATTTTTCGTTGCAAGTTAAACGTCTTTTCTTCCCCCCCCCCACTCGTCGGTGGGAAATATCGACAAATCACTTTAATAGTTTATTTTGGAAGTATATCCCATAAAGAAAATAAACAACCCACTTTAAACAGCGAAATTACGAGTTTTTTTTTTTATTTTATTTTATTCGCATTTTCGGGTTAGGGGTGTCAAATTCCCCCAAAATTCTGACACCTATCTAGGTGTGTCAGAATTTTGGGGGAATTGACACCCTTAACAAAACTGCGAATAAAATATACAAAACTCGTAATTTCTTTTTAAAGTGGTTTGTTCAATTTCTTTATGGAATATACTTCCAAAATAAACTATTAAAGTTTTTTTGAAAAATAAAAATAAAAAATAATATTTCTAAAAAACAGTATTTACAAAGTGCCTGCGCGCGCTCGTGCAGCCATTTGCAGCAGGTGGTCTTAAGCGCCAGAATTAATCTCCCTTTCTATTGCTGGCTGTAAACAAAAGTTAGTCAATATGGACCATACCATCATAACTTGAAAAATGATCACATTTCAATTATCAGTTTTTGCCGTTAAAAAAAAAAAAAAAAAAAAAATTCCACTCGACCGATTTTCCATTTTTTTTTTTTTTTTTTTTTTTTTTAATTCTCTTAAAGAAATAGGAGTTTTTTTATTTAATATATTTTATTTCTTTATGGAGTGATTTTTTTTTTTCAATCTAAAAAACATTGAATGAAGCAGAAAAAAAATTATTGTAGGTATTCAATCTTTTCGGACAAAATTTTAAAAATGTGAGATTTCACTTAAAAAAAAAAAAAAAAAAAAAAAAAAGTTCAAAACTTGACTTTGCACAAAGGCTTCTTTTTAATTAGATTATTTTATTTATTTGATCTTTTATCTTCAATTTGTGATATATAAATCTGAGGTGAGAAAATCAATTATTTTCATTTTAATAGGTATTCCAAAATGGGAAGTGATTTAAAAACGGTACTTGTACAGTTTCATCAAGACATTTAAAAAAAAAAATGAAAATATCGAAAAAAGATTATATTGTACGCATCCATTTTGAACTGAAGATCTCCGAAAAATATTTCGCTTAATTTGATCGATTAGTTTGTTTTTTTTTTTACAGCAGAAAAACACGTTTTTATGACAGCACGTTGAAGGCAGACATCTTGGATTTTTTAAAATTTTTGTTTGGAATTTTAGAAACGCCACGGGGAGATAACTTTAAAGCGCCGACACTCCCTCCCCATCTTTAATACTAGCTATTCTTCCTAAAAATCGAACCTTTTGCTCGGTATCATAAATTGTTTTTTCGATGTAAAAAACAAAAACTACTCGATGAAATTAAGTGAATTTTTTTTTTTTCGGAGAACTTCATTAACGGATACGTACAATTTCAACTTTTTTCGATATTTATATTTTTTTGATGTCTTGATTAAACTGTACAAGTACCAAAAAAAAACAAAAAAAAACGTTTGTCTAGAATATTATATTCGGTTTATTGGAAAGAGCATAAAATTTCACATTAAACCTGCAAAAATTGTAAGAATTGAACCAATAGAAAAAATTTGATAGATTTTTAAATTGAAAAGAATTTGGTGCTAATGCAGAGAGTGATCCGCGCTATTTTTTAAATCATATTTCCAAGTTTAATTAAAGTTTTATGATACGTTTTTTTATTCAATTGTACAAAACACCCTCCCCTCCCCATGTTAAGAATGGCTTTTTAAATAACGTTATTATTTCAGCACGGATGGATCACTATCTGCAGGAGTACCAAAAAGTTAACTCGTAAAATTAAATTCATTTTATTACGTTAAAAAAAAAAAAAAAAAAAAAAAAAAAATGACTGCATGCATGAGCGCGCGCAGGCACTTTGTAAACACGGTTTTTTAAAAAAAATATTTCTATTATTTAAAAAAAAAAAAAATTAGTTTATTTCCATAAAGAAATTAAACAAACCACTTTAAAAAAGAGAAATTACGAGTCTTGTCTATTTTATTCGCATTTTTGTGTTAGGGATGTCAAAAATTCCAGGTCCCTAAATGTCGGAAAACCTACTCTTCCCTCGGATGGAACTCCCTCCCCGCTATACTGATTGTATCAACATACACAAGTTTAAATGTAATGTGAACAGACATCTCGCTGCTCATTCCTTCAGTCTCCTGTAGCACTTATATCCAAGTTTATAGGTTGTTTGGTGTGAATAAGAAAAAAAAACGTTATCAAAAGTAAAGAAAACATGGATTACAAGTAAAATAGAAAATAAAAGCATCTGGGGTATGTTTTACTGTCCACAGTCCTAAAAAGTGGTAAGAAAATAAAGAATAAAATATGATAAAAGGTAAGGTACCCAACTGAGTAGGTTTTTAGTGTTTTTACTTACTAAAAGGTTTAATCGGCTCGAAAAACAAGCGTTTTCAAAGGGTACGCGACTACAAGAAAAAGTGGCCACAGTGTATTTGTTATAAGGCCATTTTTCTTGCGGTCGCGCAATCGCGCATCCTTTTGAAAACGCTTGTTTTTCGAGCTGAATAAACATTTTACATTATGTAAAAACACTAAAAGCCTACCCAGTTAGGTAGAAGAGCAACTTATCTTGCCTTTGGTATTTGATTTTTTTTACCACTTTTTCAAGGATTGTGGACAGTAAAACATACCCCCCCCCCCAAAAAAAAAGTAAACTTACCTCATGTTGTAGGTGCCTGTCCCCAACTCTGAGCCGAGCCCAGAGAGGGAACCGTCGAAATCCGCCGCTAATCCTCCATCAATATCCCAATTATTCGTCACTGGTGTGGAGACGTTATGGATAATCTTGGACCGTTTGCCGGCCGTAGAAGAATCGTCTGACCAGTTGATAGACATGCTGCTTTTAATCTCCGTCCCTTGACCGGTCAAGAAACTTGAATTAGACAATAGAGTCCCTTTGTGAGTCTCTTCTCGAGAAAACTTTACTTAAATACCCCTTTTCCACGTACAAGGTGCAGGTGCACAACAAGCAGCTTTGAGTATGCAGTCAAATATAAAAATATATTTTTTATATCAAGTGTTTGAGTTTTTAAGCGAATTTATAAAAAAAAGAAAAGAAAAAAAAGAAAGAAAAAGTTAATTTTTAAAGCCGCGAAAATTATTTTTTTAATCAAATTTTACAAAGATATTCTTTTTAATAAAATAATAATAATAATAATAAAAGAGAGAAAAAAATAAAGTTTAAAAAAAAAAATGGATACAAAAACAAAGTTCGAAATGTCAAGTTAAAAATCCGGAGTTCGAAGAGAAGAATTCTTCCGCCTGTGACTGAAGAGTTCCGATCTCAAATCAAGGGAGATCACTCGCAGTAAACTAAGAAGCGGCCTCGTGAGGGCCAACATACTAATAACAATAAACTTTAGAAAATATTTATTGGCATCGCAAAGTTCGCTATTTGAAACATTGATTTAAAAAACAAACATTTCATTCATAACTTTTTGTAAACACGAAACACAATCTTTCTAATTTATTAACATAGCTAGATTAATATTTTGCTAATTTCGATACAAATGTATTTCTTCTAAATGTGACCGAAACAAAAAGAAATCATTCGGTCGTTCTGAAGAGCGGAAAATTTAAACAAAAAATGCTAAATATTTGTTTAGGAAGTAATTAAAAAAAAACACTGCGAAATAGAAGTATTTGTAATATTTAAAAAAAAAAAACGGTTAATTAATAAAATATCCTTTTTAAAATGTATTATGCAAATTAGTTAACCATAAGCAGTACAAAAAAAAATGTGTCTATTGCGTAAAATTAAGAGGGCGTTTTGACTCCGCGCTGTAAACGCGAGAAATGGACCCAACTTTCGTATTAATTTATATAAAACCGTTCAAGATGATATCATTACGAAAAACTAAAACGTATATAATCTTCAATCAACTGTATTTTAAAAACACTAAAGTTTTAAGAACGCCAACTAGGTTTTAACTGTAAAAATACTAAACCGAGTAAAAAATACTTTCTAACCACGCTTAAATATTTATTTTAATTTAACATATGTCCAAGTGACGTCATAATCAAAAAGACTTAAACCATACTTTAATTAAAATTAATATTTAAAAAAAAACTATCAAAAGCAATTATTTTCTTCGCATAGTTTATATCAATTTTTATAAATATAGTTATCATTTGGTCATGCATGGACAATATTTCGAGTTATCTCCCTTATATAAACACCAATAAAACAAAAAGGAAATATTCTCTTTTAACTGTGGCCTAAGAAATAGAAACGGCGAATATCAATGAAAATAAAGTAGATAATCCATATAGAGTGTGGGTTGGAACAACACGGCCCGTCTTCAACTGTCTTAATAATCTAAGTACTGATAGAAGCAGCGGTCGCAGTAAAGAAAAGGAGGCAATATTTAGAAATGTTGAAAAAATTAAGAACTCTTGGCGCTAAATTTGCTCTTTAAATACATCATCCGAAATTAGTCTCTCATGGATATTTTCTGCGATGTCGATTTTCACAGATGTCTCATTTTTTTTAAAGAAACTTGAAATTCTCAAATGTTTGTGAAGAAAAAAAATGTAAACATAGGTTTAACTCGACGAACTTTAAGAATTTGCACTCCAGAAGAGTTCCACTAAACAAGGGAGATCACTCTCATTACTTTGTAGGCGTATTTATTAAACTTCACAAAGAAGAATAATTTGTTGTCTTAAACTTTCCAGCTCTGTAATAGCTATCATATTTTTTTTTTTTTTTTTTTTTTTTTCTAGATAAATTTTGTCTCACATTGCAACCGGTGTTTTCCCCTTTTTTACCCTGTTCTATTTTTGTTTTGCAAATATTTCGGATTTTTCTTCTTCAGTCTTTTTTGCAAACATCTTTTTTCTCTTGTTCACCCCCAAACGAAACATAGACGTAATGAGCTACTACTTGGGATCATATCTACAGGGGCATTATGTAGGGAGTTGAATAGCAAGGTGCCTATTAACATTACACTTGAACTTCTACATGCCAGTACAGTCAGGGAAGCAGGAACTTGGGGGAAATTTCAAAGTCTAGCAATTTGTTATCTGATTTTTTTTTTTTTTTTTTTTTTTTTTCAGGACAGTTGGAGAGAATTGGGCAATGTATAATGGTCATTGTCATGAAATAACACGAGAAAAATCTGTTTAGGTATTAAAAATAGTCTTATGCTATTGTTTTTGTTATATATTACTGAATGAGGATTCATTATGCATCTAAAATTGAGGAAAAAATGCTTGAAAAGTGTCAACATTGTATGAATGAACTTGTGTACATGAGGATGTGTACAAAGAGTTTGTAGATGGTGTGAGCATATGTGTGTTGCAGGGGGTTGAAAGGTCAGGGTGCCAATCGACCGTTCAACTAACAAAATAGGCACGGTAAAGAGGTAACGGCAATCGCAAAGAGATGACAAACACAGAAGATTGGTTAAAGACAATAGATATTGTGTTTTCTTTGCCAAGAGAAAATGGTAAATCGTATGGCAATGGAAATTATGAATGGGGATTATTGGGAGCGAGAACAGGCGTCTCACTGAGTTGAGATTCATGCATTTCTGAGGTTGGATGTCATACCTTAGGTTGGTATGGGTCATGTAGATCTGACGCTGTAGAGAGTAGTCAGGCATCACCAAAGTACTGGGCATTGACAGATGATGGAACTAGTAACCAGGCGTTAGTGGCCACTGGATCGAGTAGTTTGTCATCAGTGGGCACTGGAAGAAGTAGCTGGCCATTGACAAGTACTAAAATGAGTAGTTGGTTGTCAATGGACACTGGAACAGGTAGCTGGACGTCAGTGGGCACTGGAACAGGTAGTTGGATGTCAGTGGGCACTAAAGCTGATAGCTGAACGTCAGTAAGCATTAGAACAGGTATTTGGACGTCAGTGGGCACTGGAAGAGGTAGCTGGATGTCAGTGAGCACTGGAAGAAGTAGCTAGTCATTGACGGGATTGGAGTGTAAAGCAGAACATTAAGGGCTGCTGGAGTTGGTGGCTGGAACACTGGAGGCTGCAGGAGTGAGCTGAAGGCTGTTGGAGTCGCTGGAGGCTGCAGGAGTGAGCTGGAGTGGCTGGATGCTGTAGAATTCGCTGGCTGTAGAGGGAGTCTCAGAGGGCACTAGGTAGCAGAGAGTGAAGTGTGTATAGCATTCAAGTAGTTTGTAACTTGTCCATAAAAGGACGATTTGAATCGTATTATTAGATTGAAAAGGGCTGTGTGAACTATTGCTGATACTGGTGCTGAGTACATCGGCTGCTGGGCTTGTCAACTTGACAAGAGTGTGTCAAAGTTGGGATTTGGGAATCTCATCGCTCTCTAGCCTTGTTGAAGATTTTTGCCAAATTGTTGCTTATTTTATGAAAAAACTTTCTGGTTACAGAAATTGGATAAGCAAACAAATGATTATAATTAATTTCAGACCGAATTTCGTACAGTAAAAAAATGCCTTGGGTGTTTCTTGACTGTGTATATATTAATCTTGGTCCGAAATTAAAGTCGTTTGTTTTTGCTTAGTTGTAAAAAATTAAGTTTTATGTTTTTTTTTTCTTTGTTTTCTTTTGCATATTTTAGTATGCATGGTCATGAAGTATTTGGTGGAGGGAGTGTCACATGTATTTCTCTGCCAATCAGCATTGTTTGTTTAGCTCTAATGTAAACAAAGGAGCAGTAACATGACGTACCACGACATGTGTACATATGAAAGCAGATAATGGTCCCCACAAAACTGAGTTCATTGAAAATGTATATAACAAAGTCTGAGTAGAATGATGTGTGTGTAGTGGAAAAGCTTACAGGGTGGAACCATAAAATTGTTGCCCTAAAGAAAACAACACTACAGCTTTATTTTAAAACTTTTATTGAAAAAAATCAATTCAGATAACTTGATTATGTAGTAGAGCCGACATCTATTCAATGTAGCTGCCTTCAGTCTCAATCATTGCCTCAATACAGGTCCAGAACTGAGAGCATGCCTTTTCCACAAGCACTGGCAGGAGTTCGGCAAATACTCGATGAATAGTGGTGATCAGGCTGGCTTTGGTATTGTGAGAGGTCATGTTGATGATGTTCTTGACGCATGACCAAATGAAGTAGTCCAGCGAGTTCAGATCGGTGGAGGAGGGGGGACAGTGAGAGAAAGGTCCAAATTTGTCATGCTTCTTTCTGAAGCCAAGCATGGATCTCTTTGGACTTGTGAGGCAGCGTCAAGTTCTGCTACCACAACTAGGGTCTGCCAGCTGCCACCTGCTTGCACCGGAGGATCACCACACTCTTCAGCACATCCAGATACACTTTGGTGTTGACTTTCAAGCCAACTTTGAAGATGTGAGGTGGCATAATGTGGCCCTCACTTGAAACCACACCAAAGACCATAACCATGGCTGGAAACTTTGTTTTCATCACCCTGGGCATGTCACTTGTATTCGTGGCAATTCAGCGATGCATTTTAAGGGTGCTGGCAATGGTTCTGTTGTCATAACTTGGATTGGTAAAGAGCATGAGTTGCACAGTGGTGCATCTCTGATCTTGCTTTTTGAACATTGTATAACTTTCAGACATGATAGAAGGCTCATATTGCTCTTCAGATTTGTGCACAACTGGCCAACTAGTAGATGGTCTGTGACAAAAAATGAAAAACGGTTTTCATCAAATGGAAATGGAATCATGCTATATTTCCTAGGGCGATAATTTTATCATACCACTCTGTACATACTGAATTGTTAATTTGCAGGCACACACACAAGTGCTGTTTACTATAAAACTGAGTTCACGAAAATGTGTGCAACAAAATCATAATTGAAATATATGTGTGTGTGTGTGTTAAGTTTAGAGAAGAAATCTTACATACTAAAGTGTGTGTTTGTGTGGGTGTGCACATTATGCGTGGTGTGTTCTGTTAAAGCAAGTTCTAGAAGTAAGAGAATACGTTTGTTGTGTAGCACTTTTTATAATCGCTAATACAACATTTCCAAAGAGTAGATAACTCAAGTGCAATGCTCTATAATAGAAAGTGTGTACTTGTGTTGAGAAAGGAAGGTAATTTTATAATTACTACAGTTGTGTATATGCGATTCCTATGAAATTTAGTCCATAAGAATTATATAGCAAATCTGAGTAGAACGATGTGTGTATGTGTATATATAGGGGGAAGTAAAGTATATTTACTAAATTGAGTATTTGCATGGGTGCAAAAATGGTACATGGTGCATTCTGTCAAGGCCAATAGCAGACAGAAGTAAGAGAATGATTTCCGTACAGACCTTGTTATAATCACCAATAACAGATATTTCCAAAGGGTAGATAACTTGGATCTGACACCATTTGGTGTAGAGTGCACTGTTTCTTATTTTATTTTTCTAAGACACACACACACACACATTAAAATTTATAAATTCATTTATATGGGAATTACAGCATTGACCCACACTAAACCTCTTGGGTCAAAAAGCAGAAGGTTTGAGAAATGGCTGGCGTAGTCAAAAGCACTTTTTTTTGTGTCAAAATTATAAATTTTTGACCAATCAGAGCTCGATTTAAAAAACTTATTTTTTGGAAGCCTCTGGAAGCCTCTAAAGAAATATAAAAGGCAAGAAGAACTTCTTTCGTCAGAGAGGTACATTACACCAGCAGAAAGACAAGTCGCAAGTCGAATGCTTGCCAAGTGAATTCAGTAGCTCAAATGACAGCTTTTCTCGCACGTCAAAAAGCATTGCTTGACTCTCTTTTTCTCTCACTTTGCCACAACACATAGTCGGACTTTTTCTCTCACACTCTCAAGTCTTTATCTTCTTCCTCCCTTCCTCCTTTCATACAGATTGCCACCTTTGCGCACACTAAAAATGTAATTTCTTTTCTTTTTACAAAAATAAACAAAAGTCTATTTACATTATTACGTATATTTCTTTTTATTTGTTTTGGGAGACTTATGCAACTCCCAACCAAGGGCGTGTAATAGTGTTGAGAAAGGTATGTAATGCTACAAGAGGCCCTCTCTCCCAAACCGATAAAAAGGGATTTTTTAAACCTGTTTTCATATATTTTGTTCCTGTGTGTGCATGCATTTGGAGAATTGGATTACTAATGTTGCAAATTCCTAGTAAATTAAGTTTTTGAAGCAAGAAGTAGAGAGTTATGTTGTAACGGGTTGTCTTGTTGCGACCTTCAAGGTCCTGCAGCAGACTAATATTCAACCCCTCGACAGTTGCCCGAATGTCCCCCACATGTGGCATGCAGTTGCTTAAAGTAGAGAAGAAAAAAAATGGCACACAGTGTGAAATCACATTAACACATGAATCACACATGCCCAAAATCTTATAGATAGCATATTAATAAAGGCCATTGTTTCTGATTCCAATCCAGGTGCCATGAAAGGTAGATACATAACTTAGTTCTTACAATCTGTTGTGTCAGAATTGGTGTAAATGTCGTGTTGGAAATGCATAGTGCAAGCGAGTCTGCACGGTTCAAGTTGATGAGTACAAGCGAATCTGCACAGTTGTCGAAATACATTCATTTTAGCTGTCCTAGGTGGAGTTAACAACTGTTCAATTTTCAGGATGGTTAGTAAACTATGGTTGAAGTCGAATGAATCTGCGTGGTTGTGTGAGCCCAAGATTTGTAAAGTGGTCTGCCGATTTGAAAAGGGAAGTACAAATGTTGTCTGTGCTAGTATTGGAGCACAATTAAGTTGATGAGTCATGTTATAAAGTTATTTAACGAATGTTCAATTGTTGAGTAATTTAGTAGTTCATAGGCATCTATACTCGTTTTGAATTGGTACAAATTCTTCTATAGTGTTGTCAGTGATGATTTCATTGGTTGAATTTTCTAGTATTTTTGGTGCTGAATGAATATTTGTGAAAGTTTAGTTGTTACGTCCTTGATGAAGTGTTGATAGTTTTTGAATGGTGATATTGATATTTTGCTGAGATTGACTTTTTAACAAGTAGTATTAAGTTAGTAACTTGGTAGTGATGTACATTTTTTTTGGTCGATATGCCAGTTTCTCTATTTTGAGTTTGAAAGGTTTTTAAAATGATACGAGTTTGTTCAGTTCAACCTTTAACTCTTGCAACTCGTAATTCACCAAAGTTTCAAAGACATCGTTATTAGCAGAAGTAGCTATAGTAAATGCTAGGAGAGAGAGAGAGAGAGAGAGAGAGAGAAAATTATTGTTTCTTTTTATAATTTACACTATTTTTTATAATTATAGTGTGTTTGCTGTTTCTTTTGCTTTGTTGTATTTTTTATGGGGAATATGTGGACACAGAAAAACGCTGAGTTTGTTTCTGCTTTGTTGTTTTCTTTATGTAATAAACCATTGCACTCTTATGGTAATATATCACATATGGGTGCATGTAAGAAAATCAGCAGCAGCCATAAGAAAGCTGACTACCAACAATATTAGCAGCAGCCATCTTAGCACATATGCAAATTAAGCAAATGTGCATGCACTGACATCATAGGAAGAAGAAGGAGAGAAAAAGTTAAAAAAAAAAGAGGCAACGTGTGATTGAGAAAGAGAAGCAAAGTGTGTACTGGGGAAGATGGATGTATGAAGTCGAGAGCAAGAAAGCACTAGCTAAGGCCGGCATCAGGTGTCGAGGACTGAGACTTTTAAAAAGCACATGTTATATGGCACAGCATTGTAAAACACGTGTGTGCAAAAAGACTTGAAAGATAATTAAATGCATTGTTTTAGAAGAACCACAAATAAATGCATTTGATTTGCACTTGAAAAATTGTCAAGTTAAACTTTAATTTCTTTCCTTTTTTATTTGTTTGTTCCTTTGTGTCAATACCAGAGAATGTATGGTTGGACTGTAATGACACGGTTCGAGTGTAATGGCCACATCAAGTTACATTTAAACTTATTTAGAGCCATGTTGTCAGAAAAAATACAGCTTTCTGTAACTTTTTTTAGTACTTATGCAGTATAAGGACCAGGCTACTGTCCAAATTGTCTGTGTAGTTTATGGACAATGTCAGAAAGTACCAAGATGCTGAGTGTCTTATCCCTAATACAAAAAAAATCACAAGGAAAACATTTGCTTGCTTTCATTGGTTTATTATAAAAATAAAAAAACTAAATATTTTAATTTGAACAAAATAATCATAAAAAGTAAAAAAAAATCTTGAAAAAAAAAAAATCAAAAAATATTTTGCTTGCTATCAGTTGTTTGTTATTCAAAAAATAAAGATTTATTCATAAAAATTTCCTTATAACGACTGTTTTTTTTTGTTATTTGAATTTGAATAAATAAAACGTGTTTTCTATAATTGGTTTATTATATAAAAAATCTAAACATTTTGATTTGAACAAAAAAATCATGTATAAAAATCAAAAAAATTTTCTTTACTGTCAGTTGTTTATTATTCAAAAAATAAATATTTATTCAAGAAAGTTGCCTCACAATGAGTGTTTTTTTTTTCTGGATTTGAATTTGAATTTTATAATAATTTTGTAAAAATTTTCCAATAATTATTCAAGAATATTGTTTTCATTTTTCAATTAATTTTTCATTGGATTAGCTTCATATTGACAAAAATCATAATTTTTTCATCAGAAAAATTGACCAGAGTTTGTGTAAAAAAAAAAAAAAAATCATGAAAATTTCATTCAGCACTTTCTGTATGAACCCGACGATAGCACGGTCCTTTTACTGCATAAGTATCACATTTTTATTCACATGTTCACACATAAAAAATGACACCATGTATCTTTTTTTCTTTATATATGTGTATCCAGTAAAGGGGACATGGTCAACAAGTTGTTGATCGCTTGTTTTCTTTTGAGGCAGTATCTGAATTTTATATTATTGAAAACAGTTAATGTTTTTGGTTTTTATTTCCTGTCTGTAGTTATTGAATTTGCATGACATGTGTGTTTGTAAATATGTATTGTGCTGTTTCTTATTATATTTTTCTAAGACACACCCACATTAAAATTTATTAATTCATTTGCATGAGAATTCACCCACACCAAACCCCTTGGGTCAAAAAGCAGGACGCTTGAGAAATGGCCGATGTAGCTGATAACTTTTTTTTTTTTTTTTTTTTTGTCAAAAATATGAGTTTTTGACCAATCAGGGCCCAATTTAAAAAACTTGCTTTGCAAGCCTTTGGGAGCTGCTAAAGAAACAGAAGGCACAGAGACCTTCTTTCATCAGAGAAAAGGATAACTAACACCAACAGCAATGCTTGCCAACTGAAATTCAGTAGCTGAAATGACAGCTTTTCTCGCGCATGAAAAACTTTCTCTCAATTCACCATAACACAGACTTTTTCTCTCACAATCAAGTCTTCACCTTCTTCCTCCTTTCCTACAGACAGCCACCTTGGTGCACACTAAAAAGTAATTTCTTTTCTTTTAACGATAATAAACAATAGTTTATTTTATATTATTTGGTAGTGTATTTCTTTTTAGTTATTTGTTTTGGGGGATTTATGCAAGTCCCCCAACAATTGGCAAACCTCAACGTTCATCTACAATGTTATCAGTTTATTCAAAAAAATATTATTTCTACTAGTACAAACAATAAAATTACATTGTAAGAGAGAATCTTTAATTTACTCCTTCAGTCCAACCTCTTTTGGCAAAAAGCTGTTTCTTTCAAATGTTTCATTTTTTTTTTACATAATGTTTCGCTGATTTCTTTCTTCTGTGAAGAACCGATGGACATCACAATTATTATGAGTTCCTTTTTCACATTATTACAACAATGATTGTATATTATTACTATAATGATCTTCCAAAACGAGACTATATTAAAGGGAGGTCACTTTCATATTCTTGTCCAAGGTTTGCCAGATTGGCTTTTTTTAAAGCCAAATTTCACTGATTTGGCGTTATTTTAAAAGCAGTTCAGCCTTCAATAATATTATTTGGCCTTTTTCAAAGTGTAATATAAACTAAGGAAGGAACAAGCAGGATATTATATAGATGATAGTCGAAAACAACGCAACAAAGGGAGGTCACTCTCATATTTTTCTCCAGGGTTGCCATATTGGCCTTTTTAAAGCTAAATTTTGCAAATTTGGCCTGTTTTGAAGCAGTTTGGCTTTCAAAAATTGTATTTGTCCTTTTTCAATGCATAATGTACAGACTAAGGACAGAATCAGCAAAATATCATATAGTTGTTTAATATGACTGGTTTTCTAAGAAATTGAAAGAAAGAGGAGAGTTATATAAATGTTATTATGGTATATGTAATTAATATTAAATAAACTCAGATATAAATTGTTCTTTCTTACCTACAAATGTGCAATCTTGTATGTTTTATTGCGATGCATACCAACAACTGACTTGCAATGGAAGAAATATTTAGCCAAGAGAATAGAGCAACTCAAGAAATGGGATGACGTTTTTAAAATAGTAATGTCTTCTGAGATATAAGGTTCAAAGCTGGGATTGTTTTGGAAAATTGAATATCCCTCCAGATGCAAGAAATCGTGGGCAGTAAAATTTTTATACCCATAGATAATCAACTTAACCTATTCAAGTGGGCTGATTGTGTAGTTTAGTATCTACAAGCGTTCCCATATAGTGTAACATACATTCCAGTAAAGCATGCAAGCAGGTCAGTTAGGTTTCTGTGAGTTCGGGAGACAGATGAGCCTTAAGCTAAGGGACTGTATGCGTTCAGTTGGCAAATATGCTCAGTTTGATTTGTAGGCTTGTCATTCAGTAGAAGAAAAGTATCATTACAACTTCTCCAAATAAAATAGGACTTGTTTTAAATTGGAGTTGTGGTTTTGTTTGTTAAAATTTGTGTTAGAATGAACAGCACATTTAGCGAAAGCTTTAATGTTAAAGTAGGGGAGCTCCTGGTCTCTGTACTGAATCTGTTGCATTTGTGTGTCAGAAGTATTGTCTAATGGGTTATCTAGAAGAGATGATGCATACTGATGATTAGTACTTATTTCTGAAACAATAGGTTTACTTGTCGCATTCAAAACTTGGAGGAATGCTCTTGAAACTAAGACAAAGGTGTTGCTGGTGCATATGATGAAGTTGTTGGATGCTTAACCAAGGAAAGCAGGGCGGGGGGTGGGGGACATCAACCACCCAAGGGATATTCTTTTTGTTTAAAGAAAATAAAACCCTCATTGAGTGGGAAGAGTCCCACTGGGACCAACTTTAGGAGAGAAACAATGCCCAGGGTCATCTATGGGTGAATCCAGAAATGGAGACTGGTAGATCTTATCTTCGGTGGATGTCTTCAGCAACTGTCGAATGATGACCACCAACAAAGGATCATAACTAGTCAATAGAGAAAAGATTTTAGGAGATGGAAAAGGAACGGGGGGCGGTTAGAGCAGGGCTCCCAGAGAAGGAAGAGAGAGTTGGAGCTGAATGTTTGAAATGGGCAGTTGGTTTTGGTGAGAGCTACCAAGAAGTTTGGGCGAGTGTGTCTCTCTGGGTTTTATGTGTTTTGATCTGGTGGTCAAGATTTAATCTTCATTTGAGGTTATCAGAATGGTCACATCATGTTTGATGAATGCACAGAGACACAAATTCACAAAGCCTCTCATTTGAAAATTCAAATATGTGACAATCTTCGCATTAAAGTTGATTGGGGTCTGTATCTATCAACATAGCAGACAATAGAGAATGATCGACTCAGTTGCCATTTTGTGCAGAACTGCATTCTTCTAACTAAAACAAAAAAAGTCAAATCAACCCTCTACACCACTATTCCCCTTTAATAAGTGTTTGCAGTTGATGGGCAGTCACATCCAGGGAACTTTGACAGTTTTAACTTTTTATTTCAGTAAGAGAAGTGGCGGGGGGGGGGGGGCTGACTGACAATTTTATTTGTGTTACTTTCCAGCATTATATAGACACATAAAATTTTTGTCAAGTTTGACCCAGGGTCACATGAACAAAGTACTTGGTGCTTCTTCTGCCACATTTATAGAGATGAATAGAAAGATGCATATGTTTCTTAGTAAAAATAACACAAAAATACACAAATAACATGAAAAATGCGCAAATAACATGAAAAATGCGCAAATAACATGAAAAATGCGCAAATAACATAAAATATGCACAAACATGAAAAAAGCACAAATAACATGAAAAATGCACAAATAACACGAAAATGTGTAAATAAATGCAAAAAATAAGGTTGCTTTTTATTAAGTTGATTTATTTCAAAAAATGAATGAAAAATATTTTATTTGGAATGAGAGGTGACTGATGTACTGTGTAGGATGGCAGGTCAAAGGTTAGATTCATTATCCATTACGTCGGTCGGTCATCTCCACGGATTGCTCGGTATTTTGCCATTTCATTTGGAAAAACTTTGCTTAATTCTGATATAAGAGAAACTTTAAACTTCTGAAAAAAAAAAAAAGTTTATGAGCAAAAAGAGAAAGTATAAATTTCAAAGAAAGTAAAAATAAATATAATTTCCTGTAAAAACCTTTTTAAAGTTGTCTATTTCTTCACTCAATCAAATGCAGGTCACATATTAAACGACCAAGTACACCCAATCTGTGTTACCAGATTTGGTTATCAGTTATTTTGCCAATGCAATTCACCTACACTCTGAGTCATGTAAACAACAGGCATATAAGTTCTAAAAAGTGGGAAATAGATGGCACTAACACTTTTCTTTTTGAAATTTCCTGTTTGTTATGTTGTCTTGTCTATGCAAGGACAGATAACTGCCTAAATCACCAAGGACAGATAATTCCTTCAAAATGTTTTGCAAAATATCTTTTGATAAGGAAGATAATTTTAGAGTAGAAAGAGTCGTCTCCCTTTAACAGATTTTTCTAGATTTAATCATTTATCCATCCAGTACGGATGAAACATAGTACAAATATAAATATTAACGTTGTTAAGAATTATAGTCTGAAAATTCACAAAATATCATTATATTTCTGGTGCTTTCAGATCAGATTGTCTGAAGACATTGACTTCCTGACCTACAATGCATCACACATTGATGTTATGGTTTTTTCCCCCCTTTCCCTTTGATGTTCAGTAAAGACAAAAATAATTTCTCCTACAAAATAAGCAAACCAAATACTATGAATAAATATTTGAAGATATAAAAGAACTTAACGCAAAAAAAAAAAAAAAAATTAATGGATTCTGCATTAAATAACCCCAAAATATTTGCTATGCTGTAAAACAAAATAACAAAACTAAACATATTCAGTTTAACGTTTGTTTTACCAGCAGTCTGGTTGGACAGAGCAATACATCAACCATGAGGTTTGAATGCTGGAACTTCATTACCACCAGTTATGAAAGTCCAACTTGGCTGTTGTAATGCAAATAAATATAATATTTCTAAAATACCATCTTTATTATCTTTTATCCACAGCCAAAAAAGTGATATAACAAATGTTCATCTAACATTAGAAGCAAAGATATGTTGCTATGAGCAGTAAGTTTTGATAAATATCCCAAAATACCATGCATTCATGAATCAATTGATGTTTGCGCATGATAATTGTTTAACAAAAAATGCATTTTAAGTAAAAACACTATTATGTACTTACATGTCATGTGGAAATTACAAAAATTACGAAAAATGACCAAGTAGAAGAATAATTACAAGACAAAAAAAAAAATTATCAAACAAAATAGTTCCAATAGATCTTCTAGTCTATCATGTTTTGTAATTTTTACTATTTTTGACATAACACGTGATTTAATTTTTTAGAGATCTAATTATAATACACAAGCACCAATCAATTATCTATATATATAAAAGCGAAAATGTGTGTATGTATGTATGTGTGTTTGTGTGTCTGCTAAAAACTTTCGACAGACAGAACAAAAATTCACAAACTTGGCATTATATTGAAACTCCATCCTTCGCCCGAAAAATATCGAAAAACTGGCTAAAAACGTTAATTTTTTCACCCCGAAATCGACAATTTTCAAAAACCGTCCTCTCGTGATGACGACCGGTTCTACGCATGCGTCAGATGATGTCATGGCCTGATTTAGTTTAAATAGTTGAAGAACTGACAAAATTTCATGTACGTCGCGTTAGCTCAGTTGGTTAGCGTGTTGGGTCATTATCTAAACATTTTGGGTTCAAATCGTGGTGTGAGATGTCTTCTTTTTTTTTTTTGATTTTTTAAATTTTAATATTGAACCAGTGTTATTTAAACCATTTTCACGTAACGTTCGTTTTTCTTCTTTTTTTTTTTTTTTACTTTGCTTATTCTTAGGTTTTCATTAACACCCCCACCCCCGACCACACACCCAAAAACACCCGGGTACCCACCGATTTTTAAAATTTTAATATCGAAACAGGCTTATTTAAGCCATTTTTCACGTGTTTTTTATTTTTTTATTTTTTAGAAGTTTTAACGTTCGTTTTTCTGTTTTCTTTTTTGTTTTTTCGATTTTTACCTTTAACATTGTTCGTTTGCCTTACATTAGTTTTTTTGTGTTTTTTTTTTTTTTTTACTTCACTTTAATTTACCCGACTTTTACAAGCTATTTTCAAGATATTTTTTGATCGCTGCATAGCAGGGAAAACAGAAACTGGCTTCCAGTGCAAAACTAGGTCAAACATCACGCAACTTGACGTTGTCGCACCTGCTAATTTTGGTTTATAAACGTCAACTTAACACACTTATCAATTCATCTGTTCCCGTGGTCGAGATGGTTAGGTCGCAGGATTTTTTTTCCCATTTCCTTTCCACCTCCACGTCAAAGGTTCGGGGTTCAAGCCTACCTTTCTACTAAAACTATTTTTTTTCTTTTACACCTCCAAACCACCGGCCAACTTTTTTTTTTTTTTTTTAACAGGGTTGTTTTAATCTACCCACCCAACCCACCAACACACCTCCAAACACCCGGGTAACGCCGGGTACCCCTTGCTAGTCTATAATATAAATCCCACCTGTTTGTTTGTATGAATGTATGTATGTTTGTATGTCTCGCAAAAACTTTCAACAGAGGTGACGGATTTTCACGAAATCAGTATCAATTTGATGGTCGATCCTTCAGATGACAAATATTGAAAAATTGGTCAAAAACATCAATTCCTTCACCTTCAACTGGGCACTTTTCTACAGGGAGGGGTCACTTTTTTTTTTCGACGATATTTTCAAAAGTCATCACCTCTTTTTGATTGCCTAGCCTTAATTTGAACCTACGTCACTTCCAGTTTGGCGATATGCACAATAGCTAATGCATCATATTTTTTTTTCACTTTCTTTTTTCCTTCGCGGTATGGGTTCGAGTCTGCCTCCTCAACCAATACTCTTACACACACCTCCACTTTCTTTTCCGCCTTCGCGTCACGGGTTTGAGCCTGCCTACCTACGACAACTTTTCTTTTTTTTTTTTTTTTTTGCTCAACACACACCTACAAACACCCAGGCTTTTTTAATAATAATTCTACAATATTGGAATCTTTGAGATGAGGATTGATAATTTTTATTACGGTTCTTCTTACTACTTAGATATTATTACCTCAATGGTTTGGCTAATATAACTGCCGACCTTCTTCAGTACAGATGATACTAACTGATCATGGCTGACAGGACAAGAACAATTTACCCATATGAATTAAAGAAAGGGCTTATTTCTAAATACCATATAAATTCTTAAGTTTAAAGACAGACTTGAAGAAGGTCAAAGGTTACTTCAGCTGAAATGCAAAAATAAAATCCAAGATTGGAAAAGTAGTCTGAATAATCCAAACAATCCAAGTCTATAAATGTTTTACTTTTTAAAGTATATTAATTTATACCTGTTTCTTGAGTTGCATTGGTACAGTATCGCGCCATGTCAATTTCTATTTTTAACTATCTTCTACCGCTTTATAGCTAGTACAAAGAATATTTGTAAAATTTTGTGGAAAGAATCATTTAGTCTTTGCTTGAGATTGTAAGTTATGGGCAGATGCTTTTCAGACTGATATGCTATTAGATTTGTCTTAGACACACACACAAACGTATCACAATTACACACCGGTTATCTGCCCTTTATTCCACTTTGTCAGACAAGTGGCGTTCTCTATTTCATATTCCGTTATCTATCTATCTATCTCTCTTTAGCATCTGACCGTCAATGTGCAGACATGCACATTTCCGTTCACCTCGACAAGGGGATACCTTTGTTTTAAGATAAAACGACGGTACATTCTTTTTCAAGATAAGAATGCATACACATGTTTATATTAATGAACTCTTGTGATCACACACAAACACCAGACACACGTATGCACAATGAACATATACGCGTAATGAACATTTCAACTTCATGCATGCTCATTCGTACACACGCATGTGTGCACAACACACGGTTTTTGTTCATAACTTTTCTCTTTAAATAAATATTTCTTGTAGATATGCAACTGATTTAATGTTCTTCCTTTTAAATCTCACATTTAAATGTGCTTCTCTTAGTGTTGTTGTTCCCTTTTATTCGGAGTCGTAGGAACATGCATATTTGGCGTACACAAGATCGATGACGAATATCTCTTCTCACCATGCTTATCTACCTTACACAAACTTGCTAACAGCCTATGCTACAACGCTAATTACCAACTCCCACAATGGTAAACACATGTACGCTACAAAGTAACTACAATTTGTGTATTGTTTTAGCAAAAACATTTTAAGCAAACGCAATGCATTTGGAACGAATGCTGAATGCCCTACTTTTTTTGCAAGTTATCAAAAAAAATTTTTTTTTTTTTACATAGGCATCACCACTTTATCAAGGCCAAAAGGCCACTCGAGGATAAGGGTTAAAGAGTGTACAGTAGAAATTGGACAATAAAGTAATCGTTAGTAATGGAAATTTAGTAAATTTATTAACTTATATGGAACAGCTCATCAAAAACTTGCTTACGTTAGACTTGAAGACAACCATATTGTAGTCAGCTGGAAAGCAGGAAAACGGAACACAATTCCATAGGCGTGCAGTTCTAAGAAAGAAGCTTTGTTCATGGAATCTACGTTTAGGTTTAGGCACAGATAAAGAGTAAATTAGTGATAATGTTTTTTGCTACACGGGTGTTTCTTGTGAAAGTTTGGCGAGGGGGGACCATAGATTGGAGCTCAGCCGAGCACTTGCCATGAAAATAACGATAAAGCAGAGACAAACTCGCAACATCTCTTCTGTGAGAAAGAGGTTGCAGGGAAGAGAAAAGGACATACCCTACGAGGCTACGAAGTCTATTTTGAACTCTATCAAGGCAGGATAAGTCCTTTCTAGCAGCTCCTGCCAAATGTGGCAACAGTACTCCATCCTTGGACGTACCTGGCTCTTATATAGATAGAGAATTGCATCAGCAGTGAGATATCTACTGGATCGATAGAAGGATCCCACCATTTTTCCAGCAGCCTTGGCAATGGATTTAATGTATATGTTCCATTTAAGATCAGGAGTAAAGATCAAGCCCAGAAGCTTGTCAAAACATGAGGCCTCCCCAAGACGCGAGCCATTCATTTCAATTGATGCCAGATGGGGATCAGAGCGTTGATGATGTAAAGATAAAATGTCATTTAGCTTAAAAAGATATTTATACAATGTTTTTTTTTATGCTATATCAATTTCTTTAGATTTATAAAATGCAGATCAAGTTTTAAAAAATTTTTTCAAACTCCTGTGAGATTCAAACTTTACAGAATTTTATATAGATTAGAAGAGAAAAGTTAAATGGTCACTTACCTTGAAATTGTCGATTTTTCCTTTAACTAATTCATTTTTGGCCAATGCCTTTTCCAAACATTCCTTAGTGTACAGGTGTGGATTTTTTCCTCTATCAATACATCTGAGAGAAAAAGAAAATAAATATATAAATATATATTAATGAAATCAAAGGGTAGTATTTACCTGATATACGCAATGGTAAACTTCAAACTAATATAAATAACAGCATTTATATAGAGAAAGAAAATTAAAACTTTCACTTAATGCCTTAACTAGGAAATTCTAGCATTGCTACAAATATAATTTACTGATTTCTATATGTCCTCTGATGAGAAGAATAACAAGAACAGTATTCTTTGAAACTCTGCGGAATAAGGACTTTGTAAAGTGGAACAATAAATTTTGATTGTAAAGTTCAACTTCCAGTTTTAATTTTCTTCCTCTCTCTCTCTCTCTATATATATATATATACACACACACACACACAGATGCTTAACAGAATGTAAAAAAAGAATGTAAAAATGGGGAATTAAAAATATATCAGGTTGGTGCAAAAGGTTCTGTTGATTTGAGGAATGGCCCTTAAAATCATTGTAATTTATTTCATGCATATTGTTATTACTTCCAACATATCACAACAATTAATTTATAATTTTTTCTTTCAGATTATTAAAGCATCATTCATATTTTTCCACAATATTCTCATTCATGTTGGCCTGAAGACAACCTTCTTTAATTAATAAAAAAGGAGTCATCTTCCATCATAATAATACTCATCTCCATTGTGCACTACTGCCCAAAAATCTCTCAGAAGAATTTGTGTGGGAAATTTTGTCTCATTATGCATATTCTCCAGACTTAGCTCCCTTGGATTATCACTTATTTTGAGGATTACATACCATTTAGATGACCTTTGGTTAACCTCATGAGAGGAAATTGAACAGAATTCATATTTCACATCAAAATCTAAAGAATTTTACACACAAACAAGGTAATTTTTTCTTTTTTTCTAACGTTCACCCCTAACAAGGCATATCGCCACTTGGACGTAAGGGGCTATTATTTGGAACCATGCCTAGGAAAGATTAATAAGATGTTAGTTTACATTATATTTAAACTTCTGCATATCAGTAGTCAGAGAAGCAGGTAAGAGGAAGGGAATTCCAAAGTCTAGCTGTTCGATAGAAGGAACCTACATTCTTTGCAGCAGCCTTCACAATGTCCTCAATGTATTTGTTCCAGTTTATATTACCTGTGAATGTTAAATCAAGGAGTTTGAAGGAAGAATTCTCAGGTAAGTTGTTATTTTTCATGCATATCGGTGGTTGGAGAGGCATCTTGTAATTGTTAACGGAGAGCAGCTTAGTCTTAGTTGCATTAAATGTTACCATTCATTTGCGGCCCTATTCCACTACGGTCTGGAGATCATTTTCTAACAATTCTGCCATGGACTTAGATTTATGTACATCCGTTCTTCCCTCGTGCATGTTATAGAGTGTTGCATTATCAGCAAATATACCCATCTCGGACACAATATTATCAGGGAGATCGTTTATGAATATCAGGAATAATACTGGTTTAAGGATCGCCCTCTGAGGCACTCCCACATTAATGTTATGCTACTTGGATGTATGTCCATCAATGGCAACCTGGATGGTCCTATTGTTTAAGAAGAATTTAATTATATTTAGTATATGTCCAGTTATACCATATGATTTAATTTTCATTAGCAGCTCTTCGTGCCAGACTTGGATATATCAAGGGCTACAGCTTTGGCTTTGCCTGCTTTATCCAGTGCATGGTATATGCGTTCAGAGATAACAGTTAAAATATCTGCATTAGAATGACATTGCCTAAATCCATACTGTTTGTCAGAGAGATTTGCTTTTGTGAGGTGGTGGACTCGTGCTTGATTAATTAAGGTCTCAAAGATTTTAGTGAAGAGGGGGGAGGAGATTGATAGGGTCAGCCCTTTCACCAGAATTCTTGTACACTGGTACCAGAAAGGCCATCTTCCAGCTATTAGAGAAGCAAGATTCAACAAGTCATCTATTGTTGAGCTTGGAAATTATGAGGACTAGCTCAGCTGAGCAATTTTTAATTACTATAGCAGGGATAAGTAAGGCAGAAGATCACAACAGTTAAATGTGACTGAGAAATACAATCAGCTGATTCTACCCATGAAGAAAACCATGTTACGTCTTATCAGAAAACAGATTTCTCTGCATGCAATATTTACTTTATGATTTTGATTTAATGTACTTTTGTATAGGGCTGCCTAAGAAATTAATGACATAAAAGTTAAACAGTTAATGTGTTAACCCTGGGAAGTATAGAGAGCAACATTAATAAAAATAAATACATAATACCAGCAATATTTTCTATTGTTTCAATTCACACGATTCATTTGGAGTTTTGTTTAATTTCATGCCAGTGGAGGTTCCATTTTTAACAATCAATTCAACAGAAACTGAGCCTTTTTAACTGTTGGGCTGATGTATGTTCTAGGTAGTACCTAGGTGATCCACCCTGCCAGGCTTTCGGGTGGGGCAAGTTTACTGCTAGTTTGAGGCCAATGGGACTACTAAGTTTATTGCTAGTTGGGGAATGCTGATGAGACTACAGGCATTTTTGCATAGGCAAAGTGCTCCTTCTTCAGGGGCACTGGTTTCTTCTTTCCACCTTCCAACCTTGTGTGATATCCCTCTAGTAGTTGGAGGGAGGTAAATACTTACATTGGATTTTAATAAAAAGGAGGTAAAAAAAAAGAAAACACTACTTACTCAAACACTTCCAAGGGTACTTGAACATCATTCATATGACTTTTTAATTTGTCAATCTCTTGCATTCCAACCACCATCGTATGTCTGAAAAAATAAAAATAAAATAAAAAATAAATTATTTAAAAAAAAAGTTAATGAATGTCCTTTTTTTGCCATTTTGAAGCATTGTTGAAATTCTTAATATTAAAAACAAAGCGATTGGAAGTCATATAATACAAAATGTTTATCATTAATATTTTCATTTTTCATTTTCATCAGAAAAAATAAATAAGTAAAATAAAATAAATTATTCAATAAAAAATTAATAAACGTTTCCTTTTTGAAACATTGTTGAAATTTTAAATATTAAAAACAAAACCATTAGAAACCGTACAATACAAATATTTTTTAATTTTATTTTTCAACAAAAAAAAAAATAAAAGCTGCTACACATTTTTTCTAAATTCATTAATTTTTTTCCAGATTGTTGTCTTTAGTTAAAAATAGTTTGTGCATGGCAACACAAGTAAAGGACTTAATGACCATTCTTTTTTTTTAAGCATTGTTAAAATTAGAAATATAACAAAATCATTTTACTTTTATGTTTGTGAACTTAGAAAAATAATACAAAAAATAAAAACCAAAATATATCATTGGAAATTAAATTATTTCCAGCAATCTTAGACCTTTCCGTGGGAACATACAAAGGACTTCACCCTGCACCACAAAGAAAAATTGTGTGAAAATGGCTTTTGTGCATATGGATTAATGCAGAACATCTGATAAAATATATAAATATAAAATGGTTGAATTTTAAACCAATCAAAAGCTTCCTGGGTTCACAAATGTAAAAAAAAAAAAATAAACAAACACAAGCTCCGACGCATTCTGCAAACATCAGTTGCACTCAGAGTGTGTGTGTAACACTGTTGACCCTCTGATCATCTTCCGTCAAGTCTGCGTCTGTCAGTTACATCAGCTTATTTCGATTTGCTCCAAGCTACAACTTGCATTCAATTGTGTGAGACTGGCACATCTTGATTAACAACTCTACTTTAGTTCCCTTTGTGTGCGTGTGTTGGTGAACAACTTTCTATATCTTTGTTCTGCTGGTAAACTTATTTCATCTGGTTTTTGCTATATTTTTCCTTCTTTTTTTAAATTCCTAACATTTTTTAGGGGGGGAGGCGTCGATAGTATCACAAAAACAATATTGTTTGTTATATTAAAACTGAAACAATCATTGAATTACAATAACAAATAATAATTAACAAAATGACTTTTTCAAAACCAACATGCAAATTAGTTAACATTGCAACTGACATTGCATCTATTGTGTAGAATTGAATTAAGTTGAAATAGGATGTTTGGATTTTACTGTTAGTGCAAGAAATGAGTCCAATATTTGCATTTATTCATTCAGTAGTAGTAGTAGAAATGTTCTAGTTAACTACCACACCTTGATTAACAATCCTATTTTAGTTCCCTTTGTGTACATTGGTGAACAACTTCCTATACCTTTGTTCTGCTGATAAACTCATTTTCTTTTATTTTATATATTTTTCTCTCTTTTTTAATTCTAACACTTTTTTTTTGGTGCATATGGGGGGGAAATATTACTTGTACTTGTACTTGAAACGACATTCACCCTGGAGGAGTTGAGTCGGCTTCATGAAGATGCACATCTCGTACCGCTGCGGCCCAAGCCCGGCGATCGGAGGCAAGATCCCGAGTGAGCAATAGCCAGTCACATCTCCAACGAGACAGGCCATAGATGAGTGGGCCCGAAATAAGCTCAGTGTCGGCTTTGATAGTCCCGAGCCACGTTCTTAGCTGGCCACCGACACGTTTTTTCCAGCCGGGTAGAGGACGTGGGGAGATAGCCTCGTGGATAAAGACCCCTGCATCACAGCAAGAGGCATGGCCGAACCATCGAAGGCGTCGGGCCCGCAGTAGGTCAGTAATTGCCTGGAGATTGCAGCAACGCCGGACTTCTTTGTTGGCGATGAAATCCAAGGGACGGACATGGAGAATGCGGCGGAGATTGTAGTGGTCGAAAACTTCTACGCGTCGCAGATCCGCTTTCCGTATGGGCCAGGTCTCACATCCATACAAAAGTAGTGAGCGGATGAGGGCCTGGTAGATTCGTATTTTTGTCCTCAGACGTATTTCAGGCCGTGACCATAATCGCCTTTGGAGTCAACAAAAGGCAGCTCGTGCGGCATTAATGCGCGCCTCAATCTCATTCATGCCTTGACCGATATGAACGTGCAGCCCAGGTATTTGAAGCCATCCGTCTCCTCGAGGGTTTCCCCGTTGAGAGTGACGGAGGACCTTTCTGCTTGGGGGATGCCAGCCGATAGAATCTTCGTCTTGCTGGCGTTGATTCTCATGCCGATGGCAGCTGCCTTCTCCTGGATTCGGTTCAGCACCGTCTGTATGTCTCTGTAGCTCTCCCCGAGAACCGCAATATCGTCCGCGTAGTCCAAATCGGTGAGATGAAAGTTACGCCCCACCACGACGCCAGGATATCCAGGCAGCGCCTGCTCCATGATCCAATCAATAGCGTAATTGAAAAGGGTGGGCGAGAGCGCGCATCCCTGGCGGACACCACTGCTGACGTTGAAGAAAGAGGAGTCCTGGCCATAACAGCGAACACGCGTGCGAGTCCGATGGTAGTAAGCCTTGATCAAGTTGAGTAGCTTCGGGGGGATACCATCTGCTTCCATCACTCTTCACAGGGTACCGCGGTCGACCGAGTCAAAAGCGGCAGCGAAGTCGATAAAGCATACGATTGTACGCTGTTGGTAGCACCAGCGCTGTTCCAAGGCTTGCCTCAGCGTGAATATTTGGTCGATGCATCCGCGGCCAGGTCGGAATCCGCATTGGTTAGGACGAGTCCTTCTGTACCTTTCGTATTGAAACCGTCTCAGAATGAGGATAGTGAAGACTTTGGCAGCGACATCTATAAGGCTGATGCCTCTGTAGTTACTACATGTCCGTTTGTCACCCTTCTTAAAAAAGGGAAGAAGGATGGCGTCACTCCAATCTTGGGGAATCTCCCCACTATTCCAAATCTCAGAAATCAGCTGGTGTAGGCGAGGGGTTAATTCATCGATTCCGGTCTTGTAGAGCTCAGCCGGGATACCATCCTCGCCTGGAGCTTTGTTATTCTTCAACTTGGCAATGACGGCTCTGATTTCTTCATGGCTGGAGGTATCCGACGAGCAATCGTAGAGATCTGCAGCGGTGGGGGTGTTTTGACCTGGTATTGTAGGTGGAGACTGGTGGTTCAGGAGTTCACGGAAGTGCTCGTGCCACCGATCCAATCATGCGTTTAGCTCAGTAATGATTTCACCTCCACTGTTGTGGATGGATTCGCTCACGGATGACCTCGTCTGTGTGCTGGACTTCAATAGTTGATATAACTTGCGGGAGTCCCCTACCGAGGCCGCATGTTCCATGTCAGTTGCGATATTGTGCCAGTAGACATTGCGGTCGTTGCGGGCAGAGTGCGTTGTTTCTCGGCGAAGGCGACGATAGTTGGCATCTCCGTTGAGTCTGGCGCGTTTAGCCTCCTCACCCAATTTCACCGTTCGACTTGAGATCCAGTCCTTTTGACGACGCTTTGTGAAACCCACGGTGTTGGCTGCTGCTTCAGTGACGTCCTTTTTGAGTGCTTTCCATATATCTTCCACCGATTCTTCTGGTTGTAAACCATTGAATCGGTTGCGTAGGTCCAGTCGAAACTGAGTCGCAGTGTCGTCCACTTTCAGCTTCGTGATATCAAGACGTTTTTGACGGGAAACGTGTTTGTTGGCCTTCAGTCGCATTGTGAGCTTGGCTCTAACAAGGACATGATCCGATCCATAGGTATTTCCTGTTTCAGCACCTCTGTAAGCGCGGCAGTCACGCATATTGCTTACCCAGCGTTTGCGTATCAAAATGTAGTCTATCTGGTTCGCCGTGACACCGTCATTCGAGTACCACGTCACCAGTTGATGATTTGAATGCTGAAACTTCGTATTGGAGACAATGAGGTGATTGTTCATCGTGAAGTTAATGATACGTTCGCCATTGGCACAGCGATTCCCGACGCCAAATGGGCCCAGCGTAGATCTTGTTTGAGCATCCGCCTTGCCAGTTCTGCCATTCCAATCACCTGCTATGACAAGCATGTCGCCGGCGGGGGTTCCGTTGACGGCAGCTTGTAATTCGTTGTAGAAGGTATCCTTTATAGCGTCGGCTGAGTCTAGCGTGGGTGCATAGACTGCGATGACAGAGACGTTGTGGATAACTCCTTTTAGCCGAATTCGGGCAAGACGAGGGGAAATGGGTTCCCAATCCAAAAGAGATTTTTGTGCGCAGTCGCTCAGAGCGATTCCGACGCCATACAGTTCTGAGTTGTCCGTTACCCCACTGTGATAGAGGTGGTAGGAAGTATCTTCTTGTGGTACCTTGATGGATTGGTGACCACTGTCCGATAATCTGACCTCAGACAAGCATGCGACGTCCACCTTGTATTGGTGTAGAGAGCGCACCGTTAGGGCTTGTGCCGTCTCAGATCTCAGGGTTCGGACGTTCCAACAGGCGAAGAAGTAGTTCTGTCTTCTTCGAAGCATTCCGGCTTGCAAATTTAACACTTGTTCCACCGGGTGAACAAGCGTGTCGGCTCCCGCGTACGCCGTAGTAGGGTCCGCAGTTGTATATTTGTGCATATTTCTCATGAAGTTTCTTGGCGGTAGTAACCACAGGCGGACGCCAGTCGCAAGTGTACACTGTGGGTGTGTGCCCAGGAACGGATATCCTTGCCGCTGATTGTCAGCAGACGCAGAGGGATAGTCCGACGATGGAGCCGCCGATTATCGACAGTCGTTCCATGGGTTTGAAGACAGGTTGCCGCAAGTTCCTTGCAGACGCAGACTATCACCAGGCGCCGCCGGTTGCTGGCAGACGCAGCTGGATTTAAGAGCAGACGAACAGTTATAGCGCTGAACACTCGCTTGCATTCCCGCTCATTCGGTGTTAACCGGTCTCGCAACATGGACGCATGGGCGTGAATTTGTCTGTCAGAGGTTATAAGTGACACACGCCTTATGGAACCATTTTATAGAGCAGTGGGGGCTCATACCCATATGCCCAGCTCCGGCATAACATACCATTTTAGGGGGGGAATATTGATAGTATCACATTTATAACAGCTTGTATTTATTCATTCTTTTATTGATTGTAGTCACATTATGTATGAATGCAAGTTTAAATTTTATTAAAAAACTAGCAAGGTCACCCGACGTTGCTCAGGACCGTATAAGACAATGAGAAAAATTTTGAACATACCTGTTATTCTTAGAATAGAGGAAGTTTTTATGTTTATGTATCATTTGCCATCTTGAGCAAAATAATATTTTATCTATCCTAGGACGGGTATTACACAACATATGTATGGAATAATTGTACGTTCATTGGACAGGAAATTTACAGCACGTATGTGGAAAAAATTCCTTACCTCGGGCGGGTAATGTACAACACATATTTAAAATTATTACCATAAGTTTCTGTTGTGCTAAATTTTCGGTATGTCACAGGTAAGAGTGTGTTTGTTTTCACATCAGAGTGCTATAGTGGAGAAGCACCGGATTTTTTATATAAATGTTATACTACTCGAATATATTACATGATTTTCGATTTCGATAACTTATGTACATCACAGATAAGAATTTAATTGTTTTTCATATGGGTACTTCACTGTACAAGTACCATTATTTTCTGGGAAAGATACTGTAGGAGTACCATTTTTTCTAATTTAAAAATGTAAAAACTCGATACTTTTAAGTAATTTTCTGTTGTGCTAAATTTTCTGTCCGTCTAGAATAAGAATTTGTTTGTTATTTCATCTATTGCTATAGTGAAGAAGCACCTTATTTCTCATTTAAAAGTCATGCTATTCTAATATATAACGTGATTTTCGGTTTCAATGACTTTTACGCACGTCACAGGTAGGTAGGATTTTATTTGTTTTTCATATGAGTACTATACTACACAAGTACCTTATTTCTTGGGTAGGATAATGTGCAAATACCTTATTTATAATATATAGATGAAACTACTCGATGACTTTACATAATTTTCTGTTCTGCAAACTTTTCCATACGTCATAGGTGAGAGTTTGTTTTTATAATAGAGTGCTATAATAAAGAAGCACCTTATTTCTTATATATAAATGTCATACTATTCGAAAATATTACATAATTTTCAGTTTGGATTATTTTTATGTACGCCACAGGTAAGATTTTCTTTTGTTTTTCATATGGGTACTATACTGTACAAGTACCTTATTTCTCAGGTTACTGTACAAGTACCTTTTTTTCTTATGTAAAAATGAAAGAACTCGATACGTTTATGTAATTTTCTGTTGTGTTACATTTTCTGTATGCCAGGGGTAAGAATTTGTTTATTTTCTTATCTGGGTGCTATAGTGAAGAAGCATCTTATTTCTCATATGCAAGTCATACTACTCGAATATTAAACGGGATTTTCGGTTTTAATAACTTTCATATATGTCACATGCAAGATTTTCTTTATTTTTTCATGAGTACTATATTACGCAAGTACCTTATTACTTCAATAGAATTTCTTGTACACATAAATACATTAAAAAGTGATCATTGTATGTGATTTTTGGAATATGACTATACAAATATACAAACATATAATACATTAAATTTATAATGGTTAGTTAATTCGTATAGAAGTGAACCCAATACATACAAATATATAAGTATATATGTATACTAATCATTCATAATGATCGGTTAATTAGTTTAGGAGTGAATCCATAGAAATATATAAACATATACACATAATTATAATGCACAATGATCGGTTAATTAGTTTAGGAGTGAATCCAATACATGCAAATATATAAACACATACACGTAATCAAAATTAATAATGATCGGTTAATTAGTTTAGGAGTGAATCCAATAGATACAAATATATAAACATATACACATAATCAAAATTAATAATGATTGGTTAATTAGTTTAGGAGTGGATCCATAGAAATATGTAAACATATACACATAATTAAAATTCATATAATGATCTGTCAGTTTAGGAGTTAATCCAAGACATAGAAATATATAAACATATACACATAATTAATATTCTTAATGATCGGTTAATTAGTTTAGGAGTAAATCCAATACAAATGCCATTACTTGATCTATTTACGTGATTTTTGAAATGTAACAATTAAACAGATATATCATATATATATTTGAATATGACATTTCCATTACGTAAATCAAAAACATTCCTCTGTATTTTTTTTTTAATAAAAGTGTTATTGTATACTCATATAACATTTAAAAATCCAGAATATCGAAATGTAAAAAAAAAAAAAAATAGGAAAGAAAAGAAATGATGGGGATCGAAAGCGCAACACTTGTGCTAGTCAGGTATTAAATTCTCTACCAAACCTGGTTAATTTTAATGTGTGAAAAGATTTCTTTTTAATGGTAAAATACAAGAATAGGTAATACTTATGAAAAAATAAAAATAAAAAAAATGATTTTTAAGATTTTTTTAAACAGTAAAAAAATTTACCAATCATTTCCACATGTTAAAACACAGCATGTTCAGTAGAGAATTTTATTCTAATGCATTTTATATAAATTGTGATTTTTCATGTTAACTATTCTCTACTTTTACTGAACATTCGTTTTTCATCAAATAGAATTGTTATATATATTTTTTTTTCGATTAGTGAGAAATGATTCCATGCTATAGTTCCTAGCTAAGATAGGTATTATTTGATATACGAGGGGTGTGCAATAAGTAATGCCCCTGACCCACTTTCAGTTGTCTGATCTAGCTGAAATTTTGCATGTCCAATGATTTATATCTCTATGGGTTGTATGGCAAATTACTCTGAACTAATTGTGGTTTCTGTTTTACAGGTGTTTAAACTGAGTCAGGTGTGAAATGGAGCCTGTTGAATGTCGAGCAGTGATCTGGTTTTTGTATTTGAAAGGACGCACACCATAGGAGACTTTTGATGAAATGAAAGAAACTTATGGTGATAATGCCCCATCATATGATCTTGTAAAACGTTGGCATCATGAATTCAAACATGGCCGGAAGTCTGTGGAAACAGCTCCTAGACCTGGTCGCCCCCCCCCATTCTGCCATTGATGAGGCATCTGTCCGTCAAATTGAGGCTGCCATTTTGGAAGATCGGTGCATTACTATTCGCCAAATAGCCACAGATGTCAAAATTAGTACAGGGTCTGTGGAAATTATAATTCATGACCATTTGCATATGCATAAGGTGTCTGCCAGATGGATTCCTAGGTTGCTCACACCATTCCAGAAGCGAGAACGCGATAAGTGCTCAAGAAGATGAGTCAAAGTTTTTCAAAAGACTGATTACACAGGATGAAACCTGGGTCCATCACTATGATCCAGAGACCAAAGCCCAGTCAATGCAGTGGAAGCACTTGAACTCACCACCTCCAAAGAAGGCAAGGGTGCAGCGCTGGCAAGGCCATGCTCACAGTCTTCTGGAACCAGGACGGAGTAGTGATGACAGATTTCCTGGCAAATGGTACCACAATGACAGGAGCCTATTATGCTTCACTTTTGAGGAAATTAAGGGAAGCTATCAAAATCAAGAGGCGGGGCAAGATCAGTAAATGTACCCTCCTCCTGCAGGACAACACTCCGGTCCAAAACTCGCATGTTGCCAGAGCAGAAGCATGGGCATGTGGTTATGAAATCCTCCCCCATCATCCCTACTCTCCTGACCTTGCACCCTCTGACTTCTTCCCAGCCATGAAATTGTTTTTGAAAGGAAAGCATTTCCCAGATGATGCAGCCTTGATTTCTGAAATCACGTCGTGGTTGGAGGACCAACCTGGGGTGTTCTACAAAAACGGTCTCCAGAGCTGCATCAAACGATGGGAGAAATGCATAACTCTGGGTGGTTCAAAATCTGAAAATCCAAGAAGATTTTTTTAATTTTTTTTTTTTTATTACATTTTCACCCCAAACAAGGCAAATTGCCACCTTGGTGTAGGGGGCTACTGTCAGGGGCAACAACTACTGGGGTACTATGTAGGGATTTGGGCAGCAAGGTGTCGGTTCACGTTACACTTGAACTTCTGCACGTCAGTACTGTTGGGGAAGCAGGGACCTGGAATGGAATTCCAGAGTCTAGCGGTTCTGGGGAAGAAACTATTGGAGTAAAAAGATCTTTTACATCTAGGGATCTCTACAGTGTGGGGGTGGGATTTAGCAGCCTGTCGGGTTTGTCGAGGGTGCTCACGTCGTGGGGGCACAAGTGATTGCAGTTCGTCAGAGCATTCACCACTAAAATACTTGTAGAAAAGGCAGAGGGAGGCAACATTTCGTCGATGGGACAGAGGCTGAAGCTTAGATGCCAGTTCAGGGCCTATCAGGTTTGCGACTCTCTTTTGAACCTTGTCAAGGAGCGAAAGACTAGTAGCAGATGCACTAGCCCAGATGTGGCAGCAATACTCCATACATGGGCGAATGGTGGCCTTATAGAGGTACAGGATACTTTCGGGTGTTAGTAGTTTTCTAGCACGGTAGAGAGAGCCCACCTTTCTTGCAGCGGCCCTGGCAATGCCTTCAATGTAATTGTTCCAACTCATGTTTCCTGTGAACGTTAGGCCAAGGAGTTTGAAAGATGGACTCTCAGATAAAGAGTCGTTGGCCATTGCTATGGGTGGTAGAGAGGGTTTCTTGTAATTATTGAAGGAAACTAGTTTAGTCTTGGCAGCATTGAACGCGACCAACCACTTTTGTCCCCATTCCACTACAGATTGGAGGTCTTCCTCTAGTGTTTCTGCCATTTCTTTAGAAATGTGTTCATTCGTCTTCCTGTCGTGCCTGCCATAGAGTGTAGTGTCATCAGCATATATACCCATCTCAGAGGCAATGTTGTCGGGGAGGTCATTTATGAATATCAGGAACAATAGAGGTCCAAGGATAGAACCCTGGGGCACCCACGCATTTATATCATATTGTTTAGATGTACGACCATCGAGGACAACCTGGATTTTTCTCTTATCTAAGAAAGATTTAATTATGTTAAGTATTCTACCAGTGATACCGTATGATCTGATTTTACTGAGGAGACCCTCATGTCATACCCTGTCAAAAGCCTTAGATATATCTAGAGCTACCGCTCTGCCCTCCCCCGCTTTGTCCAGTGAATGGTATATACGTTCAGAGATCACAGTTAGGATGTCTGCTGTGGAACGGGCTTGTCTAAATCCATATTGCTTGTCAGTCAGTAGTTTAGCAAGATAATTTTATATATTAGATGAATAGTTTTTATATGTTGTGTTCATTTTTATTTTGTCTTTTATTTAAAACAGGCAAAATAATAGTAGAATGCAACTTATTAGTTAAAATAAAATTGCACATTTTGTTTTCTTTTGCTGAAATGTCTATGGAGGCAGAATTAACTGAAAAACAAAACAGTATTGTTAATTTTTTGTAAAGGTAACCTGGAACAGCTCCAGTAGGTGATGTTTGTACCATTCGATGATATGATCCTGACAATCAGTCTAATAGTGGATTTGTTATCGTCAGACCTCTTTGATTCTGTTCAGTTCTAGGAGGTCCATCTTCCCATGCTTTACATTCTTTCTAAGAAAAGATTAGTCTATCATTAATCATCCAAAGTGTCCCTACCAGGGAATGCCAATTGAGCAGCTCAAGCATTTTTTGTAAGCAAAAGTGAGCTTCATCTAGTGCACTGGCTTTTCAAAAACTCATCTGACCTTGTGTTTCCTTAGGGGACTTTAACCAGTTTCTTCCTAAGGAGGAAGTATCTAGGGAATATCAGATTTACAAGCGGTCCCCAGTTGCATGTACATCCCAGTCAGAGGAGAAGATGATATGTTTTTGCAGTTCTTGCAAGGAGGTGTTGATATTATCCTTCATACAGTACCTGACATTGCCTGGTCAGTACCCATCTGATATTGAGCAGGCTAAACATTGCTTAACTTCAGTGATCTAACAAGAACAGATGTGTCAATGTGATTACGCCGTATATGATCTTATGTTTAAGAGGAGACAAATAAAAATACTCAGCTTTTTGGTCAGGAGCAAAGTGTATCTGTTCTGATTCTACACACATTTTGTCCCCAGCAATTGGTGAAGGAGAAATCATTTGGAATGCTTATTTTGGGGAAGTTGGATTTTCTCCAAATTAAAAACCGACTTTGTGCCTAACTGCCCCCATGAAGAGGCAAGCGAATAGAGTTTATATTTTGAATTATTTTTCTCTCAAGTCAAACTCCCAGATCCACCCAATGAATATATTTATAAATGTTGGAAACCATGTTAGCATTCAAAAGTATTAAAGTGATTTGGAAGCTAGAAAACATAGGTCCTTCGACAGGATTTGAATTTGTGTCCGCAGCAGCAAAGCTATTTTAATAATCAGAACACGTTACAAACTCTGCCGCAACTTAATTCTAATGCTTTATTCTTTGGCATGGAGTAAAGTGTAGTATTAGTTCTGATACTTCACTTCAGTTTTTTACTGTGCTCAGCAATCAGTAAATGAGATATCCTTCGAGACGGAGGAAAACTTGTTTTCCAATTTTTGTCCCAATCTGAAATGCCCCTTTTGGGGAATTGAATCTTTCCCATATTTAAAAACGGACTTTTTGTCTAACTTTGCACTCATGGGGAGGCAAGTAAATAGGTACTATAAGACTATGAAAAACGTATAAATTGTACTCCATATAAAATATAAAAATAGGATGAATCATCCAATTCCAATAATCAGGGTCAGAGAGGATTAATTATTGTAATTATTTGTTTGTTAAATTGTTTAGAATCAAAGTACACACACACAAGTACACACTCAAATAAACACACAAACACAAGTAAACACACATACACACACAGGTCAAGTTTTAGAATAAAATGTTTGAATTGAAAATATGCTAGCTTTTGTTTTTACTCATTTCTCTCCATTTCCTTGGCCAAAAAGAAAACATTTCAACAAGGTAATTTTTTCTTCTTTCTATAAAACGTTTTAATAAGTTACTTTATTTGGGGGAGAGGGGGCTGTTGCTATTTGTGGTAAGAATAAAAGGGAGATGAGAAGATTTTTAAGTAAAATTCTAAAGGAGAACAACATAGATATTTTTTGCCATGGTAACCTTCAAGGAAAACAGTTTGAAATATGTAAATAATTTTAAATACACTTTTTTTCTCCTCCTCTTCCTCCAAAGACCTGTAGCCTTCATAACCAAGTGTCTCTTGGTTCTGATGAGTGATGGCAAAAAATTGAAAAAAAAAAAAAAAATTACCTCAATCTGAGGACAGAAGAACTGAAATGTAGTATCAGTATTGCATTTTAAAACGACAGATCAAACTATATTATATTTTTAAAAAGTCCTTTTATTTTAAAAGTCCTTTTATCAAAGAAACTTTTATTAAACTCTTTAAAGACTTAACATTCCAACACTATTCAAAACATAAATGAATTGATTTGCTCCTTTTTTTTTTTTTTTTTTTAATCTGTTCTTTTATAACATTTTATCAATATTAACAACTTACATGCTAATTTTAAATGGTTTTGCCAATATATTTTAGTCTATAATTCACATATTTCAAACGGTTTTTTTATCAAGGCTGCTGCCATTTTCCACAACGTTTTGGACGATGTATTCTTTGGCCTTCTTTAGATTTTGTTTGGTTGTCTTGTTTTATGGCCTATCAATCCTGTTATGGTTGTTTAATGACAAATCCAGTAATTTGGGAAAAAGTTTTATCCTTCAAATATTTATTCATAGTCTTTGGTTTGGTTGTTTTATAGGGGAAAATTATTGTTTTTGTTTTGGACTTTGCAGAGCAAAGGGAAAGAAAAATAAGCGTCAATGTTTGGTGCATTTTAGGTCAGGAAGCGAGTATCTAGTAGTACCAGACTTTCTTTAGGTGCTTTTTGTCATAGTCGGTAACCTTCAAGGCAAAGAAAACAGTCTGAAATATGTAAATAATTTTAAATACACTTTTCTCTTCTCGCTTCAAAGGCCTGTAAACTTTCATCCTCAGGTACTTCTTGGCCTTGATGTGTGGTGACCCCAATAGTATTTAAAAAAATTTTCTTTTTTGTCTAAGATGCATATTATTGCCCCAAAAATTGATGAGAAACAATATCACAGTAAATGTTTTTTTTTTCTGTATACAACAATATATCTAATACTAAAACAACATGACTCCTACAATGTCATCATGGATTTTAAGTAATATTCAAAACATTTGTTTGTTATTAAAATGCAACAAAATTCCTTTCCTCTTTTTAAAATAACCTTCAAATATAAAATTCTCTGAAATATCTCATATATATGAAATATCATTTATTTTCTATTTTGGTAAAAATCTGGATGTAAACAAAATTTAATCTTTTCTTTTTTAAATGTACGATTCTTCCTCTTGTGTCATTAAAATTAGTTATTTTTCCAGTTTTAGTTATTTTCTGGTCACAGACGATTTTTTAAAATTTCATGTGCCCGATATTGTGCATCTCGATGCATATACAAATTTATGTATATAAATCTCGATGCATATACAAATTCTTAAAAAAAAAAAAAAAAAAAAAAAAAGAGCCACTTATCAATATGGTGGTTTTAATATAAGGTTTAAGTTGTCTTTCATAAAAAATCTAAGTTGAAAACATTTTTGAATTAAATGTTTTGTCTTAATGGTTACCATATATTCTTACATAGTTCAAATCTAATTTTTTTTATTTACTATTAAAACAAAAATCTAGCTTCATTTCTAAAGTGCTATGGATCACACTGACAATGTGTTAAGTGTTTAAATGGATCTCATTAACAGACATAATTGTACTTTCATGACATTTTTTGCATATTTTTTTAGGGATAATTGGATTTTTCCCAATATTTAGACGAGTTTGATCTCAATTATTCCACGCGTTAAGAGTTTCATTTACCACAAGATGATTTGTTTCAAGTCTGCATTTTTACTTATACACTGTTAGTTATACAAATTTGTTTCTACACTCGTGAGCAAAAAAAAAAAAATGGGCCAAATATATTTTATACATTTTATTGCACTAAAAGCTATATTGAACAAAGAACAATTGAACAAGGAAACTTAAACAAGACTAATAACACAGAACAAGACATTTACTTCAATAAATGCTTAGGACGGAATCGCATTCCCTTTTGATTTCTTTAAAAAGATCAATCCTTTTAGACATGCTCTCAACCAAAGTGGAACACTGAAGACGAGATGCTATTCCATTTGCTTTGCACAGCTTCCTACAGCTTGTAATTCTTCTCAAAATTTCTTCTGGCCAATGCACGAGATATTATGGACCAAATATTCTCGATTGGGTTTAAAGCGGGGCTTTGACCTGACCAAAACATCACATCAATTGAATTATCAGAAAACCATTTTTTTGTGACTTTAGCAGTGTGTGCAGGGGCATTATCATGTTGAAAAATAATGTTCTGGGATATTCCCAGCTTCTGGATACTTGGTAACAGTCCTGTTTCTAATATTCGAATGTATTCCTTTGCATTGATTGACTTCTCACATTTAATATGTTCTCCAACTCCTGCTGCAGTAAAAGTTCCCCCATACCATTATCTCTCCATTCCCGTGTTTAACTGTCGTTTTTATGCAACTTGGCAAAAATCTTTCTCGAGTTCTTAGATTACACCATTCAGGAGCATCGGGAACATCAATAACAAGACAAAATCTTGATTCTATCTAACCAGAAAACATTCCTGAACCAGTCTCTATCTTTCTTGCCATGACACAAAAAAATATCTATTATTGATGTTCTTCTTAGATAAAAATGGCTTATTTGTATGCCATTCAGAGGAAAATCCCATTTCTTTAATTCGTCTAGATATTGTATATCTAGAAAGAGAATTTACAACCCGTTTTGAATTCTTTGCTATGGTCAACATAAGTTTTCTTTCGATCCTTCAAAACAGTTAATTTAAGCCTGTGGTTGTCCTTCAAAGTGAATGCTCTAGGGCGACCAGATCCAGATTTCCCTTTTACCAAGCGTTTGACTTCGAACCTGTGAGCAATTCGCTTCACTACAGAAAGAGATGTTTTCACATTTTCTTTTCTTAAAATATCAAAAGTCTGCTTGTAAGTCATTTTGGACTGCCTTACTCCTGCAATTCTGTTTTAATATCCTCACCAACATGCGGTCTTACCATTTTTAGGATTCATTTTTTCACTTATTATTATATGCTATAATAATAATAATGATGATCTGCAAAACAGGAATTTTCAGTTAAAATTAACAAAAATTCATAGAAAAATATTGAAAAATCGATTTCTTCCTTCTTTCACTCTTGGCTCATTTTTTTTTTTTTTTTGCTCATGAGTGTATACCAATAAAACATAAGATGGAAAGTTTTCTAAATTTTAACAATATTTGAACAGTCATAATTCAGTGGATAATTGTGCTAGCAAAATAAACTTAATACCATTATTTATGTTTCGCAAAGATAAAAGTTTTTTTTAGCTATTATATCTAAAACCTTCTGGAGATTGGAGATATTTATAAACAACAGTATTTGGACTTTGTTTATTTCTTTCTTTAAATTTAAGCAATTAGATATATTTTTTCTGATGAGGGTTCATGAAATAAATTTAAATAGAAAGGTGATTAGTTTTGTTTTATGGCATATCAACCCTTTTTGGGTTATTTAATACCAAGTCTAGTAATTTTAGAAAAAAAAAATTAAGCTTTAAGTTCTTTATGTCTCCAAAATATTTATTCATAGTATTTGGTTTGTTCTGTTGAGCAAAATTGTTGTTTTTGTTTTTGACTTTGCAGAACGTGATTGAGTTTGCAAAGAGAAAGGAAAAAAACAATAAAATCAATGTTTGGTGCATCTTAGGCCAGGAAGCCAGTATCTTCAGACAGCCTTATTTGATAGCACTAGAGTGAAAGGTGGAATATTTTTTTTTAAATGTGCTGTTATTATTTTTAATGTCTAATATACTTATAATTAGTTTCAGTCAATTTTTCAAATATTAACTTGTATTATGTACTTTGATATAGCATGTATATAGTATGATATGTTAGTGTGATTGTAAAAATTAGAATGGATAAAGTAAGTTCAAGAAACTTCTGCAATTACTAACAGTGTTACTACTCTTGACCAAGGGAAGAGTCTATTAGGCATGCATACAAAGTATGATGATGTATGGAAATGAAACCTGATCAGTGATGGTAATCTATAAATATAGCTGCCCAGAAAGAATGCAAGAAAAAAATTGCTTCTTCATTAAAAGTAGTTTTATGTTTTCATTAAATATTATTAATTTATATTATTACTAGCCTGGGTACCCAACGTTACCCGGGTGTTTGGAGGTGTGTGTTGAGCAAAAAAAAAAAAGTAGTAGTAGGCAAGCAGGCTTGAACCCGTACCATGAAGGTGGAAAAGAAAGTGAGAAAAAATACCTGACGTCTTACTGCTACTCCATGACACAACTAGATGTTCGGAATGTTAAAATTAGGCAAAGTCAATCCAACCGATACAATGACTTGCAAAAATGGCTTGCAAAAAGTCTACTCCTCTTTGTAGAAAAATGCCCAGTTGAGAGTGAAGGAATTAATGTTTGTGGCCAATTTTTCAATATTTGTCATCTGAGACATCGAGCTTCAAAATGATACTAATCGCGTGAAAATCCGTCGCCTCTATCGAAAGTCTTAGGCAGACATAAAAACATACATTTAAATAGATAGGTGAGATTTATTAGATTATTAAAGACTAGCGGAGGTACCCGGCATTGCCTGGGTGAGAAACACGGGGGCTGGAAAAAAAGTTTTGGTAGGTAGGTAGGATCGAACCCGAAGCCCTGAGGTGAAGTTGGAAAATAAAATATGAAAAAAACATGACACGTTAACCAATCGGCCAGCAAAAAAGAGTTACTGAAAGACGTTTGAATTTATTTAAGTAGGAAGAGAATTGACAGGTGCTCACACCTAATGACTTAGTGAGGTCAAGTGGAAATCGTGGAGTTAACATTTTCTGCGAGTGTTATGATGGCGTAAACAATAGCTAGTCAGCAGTTAATATTTTGTGCAGGACAGTTTTTAATGAGGTCAATAACTCGGTTTGCTTGTTTTTACCCAACTTTGGAGAAAACCAGCTCCCCGTTTATTAGGGGAGTGTCCAGACGAAAGCAATTGTTTGATATGATGCTAAAAAGCCGACATTGACCAAACGTTTACATCGCTTTCCAGAGACCACTGGGAACTGCTGATTCGAATCCAGTTTCGCTTTTTTTTTTATACTGAAAAGCAAAAGATACCTGCGACAACCTAAAAATTTGGAAAAAATAGCGTGTGAAAGTCGGGCAAATTAAATACACACGCAACTCCCGTTCGTAACTCTTAGATATTATCATTTAGACAACATATAAAAAGTTTTAAGAAGGAATGAGCCGACCGAGAAGTCCAGCGGAAAAAGCCTTTTACAGACATACACAAAAAGCGAACATACATACATACATTTTCGCTTTTATATTTATAGATTATTAAATGAATTATCTTTAGTTAAAATTTGAGCTTCATTGTTAGATAAACATGGCATTAGCTCAAATTTGTTGGCCATTTTGTTTTGCTTCACTTTGACACTTTTCAAGCATGCTTTTCTCAATTTTAGATGCATAATACTAACTGGATTTTTAATGGAAACAATCCTTCATTTAATAATATTTAATGAAAACAACATAAAACTACTTTTAATGACAAGACAGATTTTTAATCTGCATTCTTTAATGGCTGCGATCTTAAAAGATTACCAGGTTGAAGACGTGTTGCATGGAGACAAATAATATGAGACTTCAGTCAACAATGGTAACGTTCTGCTAGTTGGTAATTGCATGAAAAAAGTGCATTATAAATTGGCAACACTATCACTATTTAATCTATTATATATATATATATATATATCACTATTTAATCTATTATATATATATATATATATATATATCACTATTTAATCTATTATATATATCACTATTTAATCTAATATATATATATATATATATATATATATATATATCACTATTTAATCTATTATATATATCACTATTTAATCTAATATATATATATATATATATATATATATATATATATATACCTAAGCGAAAATGTGTGCATGTGCATTTTTTTGTATGTCTGCCAAAGGCTTTTTTCGGGGAGGGGGGCGCTCGGAAGGGTCACTAAATCTTGCAACTTTTTATATACTGTCTAAATTATAATATGCCCAATTTATGAACTTAGGTCGTCTGAATCTTTTATTATTTTACAAAATTTGTGCTGGGATTTCATTTTCTCTACTACTATGGCATGATGTTTGACCTAGAAAACCACATGTTCACGTTCGTTTAACCACCTGCTTTTTAAACATTTATTTCACCCTTCCTCACTTCTCTGCCTGCGTAGCATCGTGGTAAGTTGTCAGGCTATTCATCTCAAGGATTCGGGTTCAAACCTACCTCCCTACCAAACATTTTTTTTTTCTTTTACACCCGAGCAATGCTGGGCACCCCCGCTAGTAAATAATAAAGCATTTTTATGCTAGCTTGATCATAAAAAAGTACAGGAAATCAGAAAATAAAATTAATAATCAATAAGATAATCTTGATTTATGGAGTATTAATTTGCTTTTTTTCAGCAAAGTTAATATTCACACCAACCCCCAAGTGATGGCAGCCAGTTTGCAATACACTTTTTACTAATGAGTATGCCAAGAAGAACTTACTTCACCTGTTAACAATGCATGTTGGTAAGTATAACAATTTTAATTCACTTTTAACAGTATAACAATGTCCAACACCTCTAATGACATGGGAATTTCTGTTCAAAGAAATTCAGTGATGGACAATTGCTTGAGAAAAAATATATCTTTTCTCACTTGATCAGAACATATATAAAGTCAAAATTGATGGTAAAAATCTGGTATATATCTAATATATAAAAGGAAAAATGTGTGTATGTGTCTGTATGCCTGCCTAAAACTTTCGAGATATGTGACAGATCCTCATGAGATCAGTATAGTTTTGAAGCTTTGGACGACAAATCTTGAAAAATTGGCCAAACACATTCATTCATTCATTCACCCTCAACTTGGCCGTTTTTTGCAAGAAAGAGTTGCTTATTTCGTCTACATTTTCGCAAGTCGTCTCCGTTGGATTAACTATACTTAATTTCAACGCTCTCGACTTCCGCTTGCACCATGGATGCATCGGCTAAGATGTTACATTTTTTTTGCTCGTTACAGGTTCGAACCTGCCTGTCTACTACCACTTTTTTTTAACAACTCTCTCCACCCAAACTGCCTACTGTTGTTTTGACCCCCCCCCCCTGCTACTACCACATTTTTTCCTCCTGGGGTTCCTTACTACACCACCTACACACACCTGGGCAATGCCGAGTACCCCTGCTAGTGTATGTATATATATATATATATATATATATATATATATATAAAAGTGACCTTGTCTGTGTGTGTTCACGTGGAGCAGTCTCTACCAAACTACACTGTCAATTATTTACAGACTTGAAACTTGATATATGGGGTATCAGGACCTGTGGAACAAATTAGATTTGGTTTTTAGTTGGAAAAAATAGTTGCTAAGGGATTAAAATTGAAAAATTGGAACTTGGCAGGCATAAGTTAATGTGTATTCTCTACACACATACAAATATACATTTATATATTTTACTGTGTTAATTTCTAAAATTTTGATATGCATGTGTTGTTAGGTCAGGTGGTAGCGGATTCCATTAAAGAGTTAAATGTTTTTGTTTTGATTCTAGTTGATGGCACCCAAATCATATTTTTTATAATATTTGAAATCACTATTATATATTGGATATAAGATAATAATCAATAGAAAATTGGCTCTATAATAATAAATACAAAATATGCATTAATTAGAAATATCATATTTAAGCGTATTTTATGATTGGGCAATGCCAGGTGGTCTACTAGTTAATAAAAAAGATTATAAAAGTGTAAATAAAATTGAGAATTCAAATAACATAGAAAGTCACACAGCACAGGAGACGCTATTTTGGGAGAGACATATATAAACAGAGGGAGATGAGAGTCTGATATAGACAATTAAATATAGGTCCCTCTGTTTAGATTTGAAACAGATGGTACCAATGTTATTCTTAACTTCTGTAGCTATATTATATTTCTTTGTCTGTTTGTTTGTCCAGTCATTGTTCACTCGGCAGTCAAATCCCATTGTTCATCACTTTACTTTTGGCTCTGTGTCATATGGTGAGAATGAAACAATACAGACCTACCATATCCGTCTCTGGGCCACAGCCCAGGAATGCAATTTTTTATGTCCACTTTATGAGGATTATCTGTCCAACACTTCAAGGCCACCCCACTGTCCAAAGACAAAATAATTACATCTCTCAAACAGAATGTCTTGTCATTCAGAGGCATTCGAATCAGTATTGTGAGACCAAATTTCAATGACCGACACCCTTGACATTGCTATTTTGCGAATGCCTATGTACCACAACCAAGAAAAAAAAAAAGAAAAAAAAAGTGCTCCACAAGCTAATAGGAAGTAATGCACATAATATCTCCTCTAAATCTTTTTGATTTGCATGGGCTGTAGTAGGCACCAACATGGCATCCTAGGAATGAGCTCCTGCCACTTAAATTACCAAGCATGAAGTTATGTGGTGAAATTACGTTAACCTTAGTGAAAGATGGACTTCACAAGTGAATTGGCATTCTCTGTTAGATGGGAAAAAGTTGATTTACAACTCTGTTTCAGAGAGGAGAAAAAGAAAAAGTTATTAAATTAGATATACCAGTTTCAATGAGAGAAGGGAGCAAATGATAGCTCAATAAAAAGGGTTTTTCCATGATTAAAGAGTCTCTTGGTCACTGCCAGAGAAATCCACATCATTTTAAAATGCAAGTACCCAGACTTACAGCCAAATTGCCAGTTCAGCTTTGCCCAGATGAATTTAGAAGAGAAAAAAAAACTTTAAATTGAAAACAAAGACTCTAGCTGTCCAAAATGTGTTTCTTAGATTAGAAAGAAATATAACTACCCAATTAACTTTCTTTGTGTGTGTGTATATATATACACACACAAATATATATATATATATATATATATATATATATATATATATATATATATATATATATACACTACTAGAATATTTGATATTTGACCAAATTATTTTTTATAAGAAAACAATTACCAATAACTTGTTAATCATTTTTTTATTTGCCTTTCATGTATTAAAAATGATTCAGCTTTTCACATACATCATCAAACCAAACCTTTCCAGCAATGAGGGTTTTCAGTCCAAAACTGATCTTTGGTGGGAGAAGAAATCACTAGCAACAACCAAATGACCAACCCCAGAGATGACCTGAAGAACAAAAGTACTGTCTTAGTATCTCTGAAAACCTGTTGATATGGAAATTGTGTTGCCACACAGACTTAGAGTCTGCCTGTTTTGTGCACGTCGGAACTAAAACTGACTATAAATGCATGGTTCCAGCGTTCAGTGATTGCTTGAAGACATTTAAAGCATCAGAGATTAGACGATGTTACATTTGTGATACCGCAATTGAGGATTACATTTAACTTGTAATACACTGTGACTGTGGACGATAGCCTGTGTGACCGATCTCAGGTTGCAGTTAAACATGCAGCACTTGTGGGAAGCCTAACCACTTTTCAAGAGTGTGCCAAGCAAAGAAAAATTGTGATGGGATTCTCTTATTGCTCACATCATATTTAACCTCCCCCCAAAAAGGGACACATATATGACAAGTGAAAATCAAATAATAGAAACAGAAATGTATGTTATCCTATTCTCACCAAATCCAGATCTCAGACAGCCCAAAAATATCCTTGTGATTACAGAACAAGCATGAATATCTTCCCTGATAGTGAAGATGTTTAGAGGGATCAAGACATTTGTTGAATGTGAAGCTCACAATGATTAAGCTAGTTTTATCAAGAAAAATCATTTAGGCCGTGGGAGATTTCACATTTATATGTCAAGGATGATTGTCTGTGAAATCAAGGTTCAGGAAAAACAACTAAATAAATATTTTTGCAAGGAAATCCAGCAAGTTATATTTTAGCATTGATGTGGGAATACTGTTTAAAGGTTTCCCAAATCCTACATCAACATCCAGAATCAATTGCTCAATTATGCGAAAAGCCTTCATTTTCTCCCAAAGTAAGAAAACATTGGCAGGTTTAATGATTGGCTCCTAAAGCATTTTGTCACAACAGCGTTCAAAAATGAAGCACAGTGGCAGCCCTCAATCTAATGGCTAAGTAGATTAATGACAACATAGGTCCTCAGGAACTGTTGAATAACGCCCCCTTTTTGAAAAAAGAAAGAGAAACCTCACTCTCTTTTAAATTGGAGAAGGATATTTTTAAAATCAACCCTTGTCTGTTGGCACAAACTTTCTCTTCTGCCAGGAAAGGAACAAAACCACTCTCAGATTTCAGCTAGATGTCAAAGGCTTCACCAACTTCTCAGAAGTCAGTTATAAGAATTCAGGGAGAAGGGGCATACCAGGAACAAACTTTCCAAGAACTAAGACCCTTTCCTGCATGGATTTTTAACAGAATATAAGGATAGGTCTTAATTTTGGTGCATTTCTCTTTTTACAGGGTCTTAAAGCTAACATTTCTGCTAGACATTGGCGAAATTGCACACGATAGCCAATATACTAAAGAATTGCCAACATTTAGCATGCATAGCATCAGTGTCCTTTTGTCAGGTGTAACACTGCTTAAGTTCATGACTGTGCTTGACTAGTTAGAATGCAAGAGGCATAAGGTCTTCAAACTAGGTGATTCACATCTGGAGAGATCTCGTCCCCATGAGTGGAAGTATTCTTGTTTCGCCTAGAGATTGTCAGGTGCTGACCAAAGATTTTGACATCTATAGGGGAATCCCTGGACCAAGAGAGTCTCCTTGCTTGTGTGTATTGTCCTACTTTCCACTGGCTTGGTCAATTGAACAATAAACTAGCTATGGCACTGTTGAATTTAGGAAATAGATCTAAATTAACCAGGTGCTGGAATATCCCTTTGCTGGAGATATGAGACTTCTGAGAAAAACTACAACTATTTACCGAGCTTCAGTGAAGGTACATAACAAGAATATGTGGTGGGTCAGTTTGAAAACTAAGGTCAGAGCTTTACTGTTAGATACAGTCAGCATCTTGCACTAGATAAGGCCGAGGCCAAAGCACACTTAGAAGAGAAACTAACCCAGGCAGTAGTTGAAGATGATGCTGTAGACATAGAATTAACTAAGCAGGACCTAGAATGTGAGACCACCGAGAATTATGAGGGCTAAGTAATTAGGGTTAGACTATCCAACAAAGCCATGAATTGACATGAGTGTAGGAAAGTTTTCTGGTGTGGTTCAGATATGTGCATTTGAAAAGTTAAGCACTTGGATAGATGTAGCTTGGAATAGACTCTGGAAATTTGCAAGGTGCACTTCATTCAACTGCCTAACCTAATGTCATACACCATCTGCTACGACTATGCAATTTATACAGTTATGTACCTAGAAAAAAAATGGAGCTATTAAATCTGACATAGTGATATGGGACAAGAAGGAGAAAGAATGAACCTTAAAGAAGTTAGTGTCACCAATGATGCTAGTTTAAACAGAGTTGCGGGAGAAAAGATAATGAAATACCAAGGTCCTATGCAAGACATGAAAAGAAACTGGAATTTTAGGAAGATTTCCATCATTCCAGTAATTATAGGACCAATCGAACTCATGAAAAAGAATTTTAAAAAACTACTCAATAAACCAAATACAAGAGAGATATAAACAATTGTACTTAAATGGATAGTTAGAATTTTAAAAGATTTATTGTTTAGAATGTATGAAGTAGTGAGTGAATGTCTGGCATCCGGTAGAATTCCCCATCCCCAGCTAGAACAAAAAAAAAAGAGAAAAGAATAATTTCCAGCATGTAATTAACATTTAAAGACAAATATTATGATTCATTTATGCTCTGTAATAAAAACTTTAATTTTTCTTACAAGTCCCTGTCCTATCAAAGAGTAAAAAATTTGGTGCTTCTACATTATTGGGACGAGATTTTGTAGTCGATGAATGAAGTTTGCAGATAAAAAATAATGGTCTCAACTGACTTTTTGTAACAATGGTAGCTTTCAAATTATGCAGTCGAAAGTACCTGAATATTACTGAATTATTAAAAAACAACATTAATCGCGTTAACGTGAAAAATTGCTGTTGTCTTTGTTTAATTCAAACAGAAAATTACCTCCCTGTTGAACTCTACTGCGTTTTACGAATCATTTTCACCAAATTCTATTTTTTATTTTCTTAAATAAATTTTTTTTTACCTTATTGATTTTCGTAATTTTTGGATATAATCACATCTAAAAATACAAGGAATACGTAGATACCATTGTTTTCATGTGAAATTCAGTTTCATGATTTCTGAAAATCTCGTCCCAATTCTGTAGAAGCGCCCAAAATTTTATTTATTGCCCTACCCATCTTAATAGAAAACTGATGTTAAAAAAATAAATAATTATGAGATATGATTTATAAGTTGAGTATTTTTGTTTTGTTTCAGCCGAGTTTAATATTCACACCAAACTCAAAGGGATGACATAGTCTGAAATACTCTTAATATCATCATCATGAATGAGTTAAAATCGGGAGTGCTTACAATACTTCTTCAAAAAGATGTATTTTGGTAAGTTTTACAATATTTTCATTCACTTTTTACAATTTTAAATCACAATCATAGAACTTAAATAGAATGCTATAATAAAATTGAAATTTAGAGCTGCTAACAGAGTTTGTCGCTGAACCAAGCATTTTAAAAGATAGGAATCTAATCTTAAAAAAAAAAAAAAAATACACTCATTCCAAAACAAATAAAAATGAGCATATTTAAATTTTATTTAATATAAAAAAGAAAAAGAAATGGTGGTTCAATTTTACTATAGGAACTGTTAGAATAGTTTAACTAAAATCCTGTTGCAGGCATGTTTTACGGTACTTTGTGCACTAGTGCAAAGGTGTCAATTGAAACATTTGAAGAGTGCATACCAAGGGCAGACAAATGCAATTTCAGGACCGAATCGAAAATTTCACAACAATAAATGCATACTTTTTGTTTTTTAAAACAAATTTAAGAAAATTATAATAACAAAAAATACAGTTTTTTTAAACACAAATTAGAGATTTTTATTTTTGTAACAAAGCCAAAATTCTGAAATTTTCGAATGCATGTTTTTTTGTTGTTGTTGAGAAAGTTTTTGTTACACATTTATTGAATTAAAATAAATATAACTTATATTATAAACACAAAATAGTTTTCTGCCCCTGATGTATGCTTATCTGCCCCTGCTATACACTCTTCAAATTTCCCAATTGAAAAGCAAAAAGTACTGAAGCTATTCTACCTACTTAGATAAGTTTCTGAGGGTTTAACTTATTTTAAAGCGTTTATTAAGTTTGAAACGGGAGTTGTGCTGGGTGCTTAAGTTAAAACGACTATAGAGTTCAAAATAGACTTCGTAGCCTCGTAGGAGATGTCCTTTTCTCTTCCTTGCAACCTCTATCTCACAGAAGAGATGTTGCGAGTTTGTCTTTGATGTATCGTTATTTTCATGGAAAGTGTTCGACTGAGCTTCAATCTATGGTCCCCATTCGCCAAACTTTCACAAGAAACACTCGTCTAGCTGTAAACACTATCAATAATTACCCCCACTCTTTATCTGTGCCTAAACCTAAACGTAGATTCCATGAACAAAGCTTCTTTCTTAGAACTGAACGCCTGTGGAATTGTCTTCCGTTTTCCTGCTTTCCGGCTGACTACAATACGGTTGTCTTCAAGTCTAACGTAAATAAGTTCTTGATGAGCCGTTCCATATAAGTTATCAAATTTACCAAATTTTCATTACTAATGATTTTATATTGTCCAATTTCTAATGTACAATCTTTAACCCTTATCCTTGAGTGGCCTCTTGGCCTTGATAATGTGGTGATGCCTATGTAAAAAAAAAAAAAAAAAAAAAAAGATGGTGGCTGCCATCTTTAGCGTCTTGAGAATCGTTCAAAACTTGAAATAAAACAAAATACTGATAGAAATCTATCCAATAAATGTCACGGTGCTATTTATTGGATGGATTTCTACCATTATTATTTTTATTTATGAGTTTTGAGTGATTCTGCTTTTAATTTTTTTTTTTTTTTTTCAACACAAATAGGTTACAAATGAGTAATTCAACTAAAATTTTTTTTTTTTTTTATTAATTTCACAAGAGTATTTCGGATGTTTGTTTACGGTTAGATTATAGATGAAATATTTTAAATGTTCTTTTAAACAAAAAACATTCCTTCATCAAAAAATGAGCATATTTATATTTCTAGTGCAAAGGTTGAAACATTTGAGAGCAAGAGCAGACAAATGCAATTTCAGGACCGAATCGAAAATCTCTTAATAATAAATGCATGTTTTTTTGTTTTTTAAAATAAATTTAAGAAAATATAATAGCACAAAAATACAGTTTGTTTTTTTTTTAACACAAATTAGAGATTTTTTGGTGTGGACTGTGAACCCACGTGACTTATTTTCTCCATTTCTTATGACTAAAGTTGGTTGATAGACACCCTACTGTTGAGAGATGACCAATCCAAAACATTTTTTCTCCACCTTCTCCTTGGCCTTCCCTCTGCCTCTTTTATCTTCTTTAACATACCCTCAAAGTATAACTTTGAAAGGCCAGTGGCTGGTCATTTGACATGGCCAAAATGTTTAAGAGTTTTACTTTTGATTTTATCAAATAGAGGGCGTAAGAAAGTAGTTTGACGGAGGGTGGATACTTTTTTTTTTTTATCAGACAATATCCCATAATGAAACACATTACGTGATTTTGAAACACCTCAATGTGATTGACTAGTTGTTTAGTCCATGTAGACCAAGTATGTGAGTCCAGTATCATCCCATCAAGGCCATATAAAATTACTGGAAGGACATAAATAAACTTTTACTTTAACAGTTATGGCGCCATTTTGATTTTAGAATGGGGCTATGTTTTTGGAAAGCTGCCCAATCCAGGGCAATTCTATGTTTCAATGTAGTCTTGTGATCACTGGAGAAAGTCAGTGTATGCTCTAAATAAATGAATTGGGTGACCAGTTTGATGGGTTTATTGTGTATAGTCATGTTTAGGTTAAACTGTGATTAGCTGTAGACATATATTCTGTTTTCTCTAGGTTTATTTCTAATCCCATCTCTTTTGCATTCTTTGCTGATAGTACATTAAAAACTTGGAGTTTATGTGTATTTATTAACAAGAGTGATATCATCAGCATAGGAGAGGTTGGAGTAGATTTGTCCACCTATAGAAAAACCACTTTGCCAAACAAAAAACAATACACTCATAATTGTCATTTCGAAAATAGTAAGATCTCCAAAAATTACAAAATTTGATCAAGTAGATAATTTTTTATACGTAAAAGTAATTTTTACGGAAAATTGTATATTTTGCTGTTTTCTTCATACATTAAGTTTATAGTTCTCTCCCACTGCAAGAACTTAGAGACCAGAGTTGGAAAATGGGATTGAGAAGTCAGTGCCCCCCAGGAGGGGCACTCTGGCCTGCAAAAAGTACCCGGGTAGCCCCGTTGGTATTCACTGGTAAAGGCGGCTAAGGAGATTAGCAATAAACTAACCCCCTTTCTCAAAGAGAGAAGACAAAACTTAGAAGAGTGGACCTCCTAGAACTGCACAGGAACAGCATTAGACCACAATCAACAGGAACCAGATTATTACAGGAATGGTCTAATCTCTGTTGATTTTGGGGGTTGAGGATCAAAATGTGGTCAAACACAGGGAAAACTGAATTGTCTTCCTTTTTTTTGGAGTCTGCAACATTAATGGCAGCCATGGATTTTTACTATACATTTTTTTCTTCTTTAACTCATAGCAGATGTTCTACTTGGTCAAATTTCATAATGTTTGGATATATTACTATTTTCGAGATGACAATTACATAAGTAATACTGTTTTTGCTTAAAAGGACATATTAAAAAAAAAAAAAAGATTAAATCGACAGATCGATTTTTTTAAATGTGATTTTAAGTAAAAACAACAGTACTTACTTGTCATGTCGAAAATAGTAATATATCTAAAAATTACAAACATTCATCGAGTAGAACAACTGCTATTGTGTTTTAAGTAAAAAAAAAAAAAAAAAAAGAAAAAAAAAAAGGCTATTGCTATGGACAACAAATATTGTAGGCCATGAACAAGTAATCTAAAATATTCGAGTTATGTTCTGTGTATGAACTCTTCACTTTCTACTTTGAATTGTCTCCTTAAATAATCGAATTCTACCAACTAACGATTACTACACTACAACCTTACATTCATTCAGTGCTTTGTTATCGACAGGTCGATTTTTTTTTTAATATGTGATTTGAAATAAACTGCATAAATAACAGTACTTACTTAATTTCAAGTTAAATTGAAGTTTTACAATGATATCTTTGTTATCAAATTGTTAGGTGAAATTACAGAATAGTTACAAAACACCCTCCCCTCCCCATGTTAGGAATGGCTTTTTAACTAATAACGGTATTGTTTCAAGCACAATAACATAAGTACATAAGTATCATTTTTTTGTGCTTATGCACTTTTGTTACCGTGCTATTTTTAAATAGTTTTTTTTTTCAGGTTAAAACCAAGTTTAATAATATCTTTTCTCTTTTATTAAATTGTTAGGTGGAAGCACAGAATAGTTATAGAACACCCTCCCCTTCCCATGGTAAGAATGGCTTTCAAAATAATAACATCATTATATCGGTACGGTAACAAAAGTGGGTAAATGTCACTATTGGAAGACTCTGGCCAAATCACCATTAAAAAAATCGTTTGAGCCCATCAAACTTAAACACCAAACCAGAACTGGATACCGAAATGAAATTTATTTTTATTCTTATCAACCAGAAAAGATGCATTTCCCCTGTTATTATTTTAGTAAGAACGAATTACTATTTCGTCATTTTTCTTACTAAAATGTTTTGTTATCCTTCTTACTAAAATGAAATAAAATTGTTAATTCTTTTATTTTTTCCATGTGTACCTCTTTTACCCTGTTAATCAATCAACAACGGTTTTATCACTCAATAAGGAACCCCTCCCCGGACTTTAGCCATCCATCTCTGTCCCAAGCTATCTGCTTCAACGTGAGGTCGTCCCTCCACCTCGTTCTTAATCTTCCCTTTGGTGTCCATTCTGTTGTCCTGATGTCTGTGTTTGGATGTCTTGAAGGCCATCAAGACCTTGTTAATATTTTAGTAAAATATATAAATATTTCACATCAATTTAAATTTTATGTGTTCTGTTATTTTATTTACTGTTTTAGTGTAGTGTTCTTTTTATTTCATTTATTGCGTTTCATTTTCAGCAAATTTTATTCAAGTACGCATGGAAAAAAATAAAAGAATTAACAATTTTATTTCATTTTAGTAAGAAAGATAACAAAACAGTAATTTGTTCTTAAAATTATAAGAGGAGAAATGCATAATTTCTGGTAAACGCGTACCTGAACTAAAATTTAAAACAAAAAATAGTTCATCAAAAATAAATCAATTTCGTTTCATTTCGTTTTCGAGTTCCGGTTCAGTGTTTTGGATGGACGAGAATGATTTTTTAGCGGTGATTTGGCCTGGATATTCCGATAGTGACATTTACCCAGAAGTGCATAGTAACTTTTTTTTTTATTATTCTGAAAAATGACCATAATTAATGGCGTTCATCAAGTTCTGTCTGTGATCATGTATAACGTCAGCTGATATTTCGTCTTGACGATGAATGTCCTGGAAAAATCACCTCTTAATAATTTTTACCAGTTTTAAAATAGTTTTTTTATTCGAGGGTGGGGGAGAAGAAGGTATTTTTTACGACCTGCCCCAGCGTAGTGTAAACACCCCCAACCACCCATGTTAAGAATGGCTTTCGACCCCCCCCCCAACCTCCCTATGTTAAAAACTTCTTTCGAGGTTGGATTCGAGTTATTCCGAAAACCGTTCTTAACATGGGGAGGTTGAAGTGTTTATAATATGCTGGGGCACGCCGTAAAAATTTACCAAAAAATAACAGAAAAAATCAAGTTCGCTTGCATATTTTAAAACTGAATCAGAAGTGACTTTTCCAGGACATTCATAATCAAGGCCAAATATCAGCTGACGTGATATTGTAAACAAGCACAGACGTGATTTGATGAACGGCCAATTAAATAGTAAATCATCAAAATAATATAAAAGTTACGTAGAGGCGAGAGAAACAGACACACGAGGATCGCCCCATTTTATTCAATTTGTCGGGTAAAAATGGCTGCAAGTAGTGAAAACATTTGGCAGAAAAACTATATTTGATAAACATTAAAAAGTGAATAAGAATTTTATCTTTGGACAAAAAATAGCATAAGGATAGTAATCGTTTTTATGTAATGTTTTGGGGAATACTAAGCGAAATAGATGATTCTGAAAACCTTATTCATCAAACTATAACGTCTGACGAGAGAGAGAGGCCGGCCATATTGAGATTTTCGCTAGAATGAAAAAATAAACTGCAATAATACAAGAGATTGATTTTCATAACACTTACAGTTTTTGATTCAATAGATTTTGCCCTTGCTGTTGGAAATCCGAAACTATGATACTAATTTGCCGTGTTGTTTCAATAAACGTTTCTAGTTGGTGCTCTAACGACTCGAACCTTTCTGTTTTGTCCGCCATGTTGAAATATCAAATACGGTGTAAATAGAAAAAATTATCCCACCTAACTTTTGTCCCCACCGAAAAAAAATCTAAGGAAAAAAATCTGAAATTAATGTATTTGGCAAATGAGTAATCTTGCGCTATAGTTCAGGCAAATTATTGAAAAATAAATAACAAGCAAATAACTTTTAATACACGGATTCAAATTTATTTTTCTGCTGACCTGTATACTCAGTGCTTAACTTTATAAAAATAAGAATTCGTTTAAAGGTTGCGATCAAAGAACGCGAAAAAGCAAAAGCATTAAAAATGATTTTATGTTGTTTTTGTTAAATAATATTTATTTATATCATTATTAATAAACATTATTAAATGAGGACTTATTTCGAGTTAAAATTTGTTATTCGTTTTTAGATAAACACGGCGGGCATCAGGTCAAAGACACGATCGTCGCCGCCTATAATGCCACTGAAATCTAACTCCAAGGGACGGAAAAGGACTACGAAATTCAGACAGCCGTTCCTCAGGCCCAACAATTTTTCGCGGACTGAATAACCGGTTCGAAATTATCACCATGCGTACTCAACGGTGCTCGGTAAAAATGGCATCGGTAAAAATGGCAAAAGTGAATAAATAGGTAAAAATGGCACTTTGACAACGGAAAAGTAGAACCGTTTGAGAAGTGCAGGCAGCTCCCATTCCCCTAGTATAAAATAGGGCAACCTCCCTTTAGTTTGGAAATAGTCGGTTTAGTTAAGTTCAAGTTCTGTAGAAGTACAGAAAAAAATGGTAAAATCCCTTCAAAGCGTATTGAGATTATGTGAGAAAATAAAGCTGTGTATGCATTATAAATGTTTCTTTTCTGTTTCTTATGTTATACATTAGTACATTAGGGGTCATTTCGAGTTTAAAGTTTATTTACTGTATCTATCTGAACGAGAGAAAATTATGGTTAAAATGTGTATGCCTCGTGTAAATAGCTAATGAAGAATATAAGATACGGCGGACGTTCAATAGACCGACACATGATCCAAAAATCAGATCGAGCGTACAGGAAAACGAAATGAGACCAAATTGACAACTCAGAATTTAAAATGAAAAAAAATTTAATGGTTAATACTTTTAAAATTAATAATTGAAACATTTTTTTTTTTCATTTTGGCTGACATTCATTATTCCGAAAAAGGAAAGAAGTTTGGCGTGTGTGGCCTTGTGTTTTTTTTGTTTTTTTTATTTTGACTTGAACTTTGCGCTTTTCGGATTATTTTGTTATATTTTTTATGATGGATATATATATATTTTTTTTTTTTGCTGTTTTTTTTTAGGGGGGGAGGATAATTTATTTGGGACCGTGTTTCTTTTTTTTTGTTTGGATAGATATTTTTTCTTTTTGTCGTGTTTTTTAGATGGATATTTGGGGGTGGGAGCGTATTTTTCTTTTTCTTTTTGGATGGATATTTTTTGTTTGGCCGGGTTTTTTGGGGATGGATTTTTTTTTTTTTTTTTTTTTGCCATAGATTATAGTTATAAGTAATTATTAACAGGAAAATTGCTGCAAGTCCAGATCAGCACTTGTAGCGTAGCAGCGACTAGCGTCAAACAAAAATAAACAAAAACCTTTATGAGTGGTGGAACAAATGAATTTGCCGAACTCCTTTGCTCGCCTGCATTTATTCTATATAAAAATAAAAAAAATTGAAAAAAAAAATTAATTAATTAAAAAAAACATTTGAAAAAATTAATTTTAAAAAATACATTTGATAAAAAAAATTAATTTGATTTAAATTATTTTTCATGTTTTCTTGTGTTCTTGTTGTTGTTGCATACATAAGTATAAAATAAAATTGTTTCAATTGTTTCTTTTAGAATTTCCAAGGTGTCAATTTGGTCTCATTTCTTTTTCCGGTACGCTCGATCTGACTTTTTGATCATCTGTCGGTCTATTGGACGTCCGCCTCCGCCATATCTCATATTCGTACACATTTTAATCATAATTTTCTCTAGTTCAGATAGGTACAGTAAATAAACTTTTAACTTGAAATGACCCCTAATGTACTAATATATAACATAAGAAACAGAAAAGAAACATTTGTCATGCATACACAGGTTTATTTTCCCATATAACCTCAATACTCTTTGAAGGGATTTTACCAAAAAAATATAACGTTTTATTTAATAATTATTTTATCATAAATATTTATGTATAATAATCTGATAAAAAGTCTAAATAAAATTTTACCGCTGCCATATTTAGTAAATATTTACCTAGATTCAATTTATTTTTTGAGTCTTGAAAATGGAAACTTAATTCAAGGATTTAACCGTTGGAGGCTACTGCTTTTCATGTTTTTGCACCAAAACGATTTTTATTTGTTAAAAACATATTATTATACAGAAAATTGGCAAAATTGATTTACAAATTTACATTTACAAATAATTAATTGAAACTATTTTTGTAATAGGAATGTTGGGTTTGCTTTACGATAGATTTTAAAATGTTTATTCGGTTCGAAAAACAAGTAGTGTCCAGCATTACGTGAGAATAAGAAAAAAACTGACTGCCACGATAGGGTCATATGTTTCGAGTCTCAATAATGACTTAAAAATAAATAATAAAACAAATTACTGGTAGAAATCCGCCCTATAAAAGTGAGTGATCATGCTGAAATAATAGCATTGTTATTTAGAAAGCTACCCTTAACATGAAAAGGAAGGTTCTTTGTTAAATATTCTGTACTTTCACCTAACAGTTTAATAAATAAATAAACTTAGCAAATTGAAACTCTCGCTGGAAGTTATATTACTGATAAAGTTTAATATCAGGAAAAGGATCTGACTAAACATCATTCGCTGCTAACTTTGAATAGAGTACTGTTCTGGTTTGCCAATTTTATGGAATTATTGTTTTTTGTTTTGTTTTTGTTTGTTTATGTTTTTCCTCAATTCACAATTATAACTTTTTTGTTGTGAAAGAAAATTAGCTATTACTAGCAGAGAGACCCCACGTTACCCGGGATTGAATAATGATTAGGAATGTTTCACACTCCTATATTTTTATTGTCATCAAAATCGGTGAAATCATCCATTTTTCAATCAAATCGATTAATTGCCTGTTCTAGTTGGAGACCTATCACCGTGCATTGGGAGGAAGCTTCACATGCCTCTTTGCAGTGACTTAGCTCACAATACATTGCATTCTACATTGCAAAGTAGAGAACCTAATGTTGATTTTATAAAATTATTTTTACATAATGGCTTGAATTTAAGTTTAAAACAAAAAAGTCAAGTGTCATTCAATTATGCTTTAAACAGAACATTCATTTCAGAGGAGCCCCTATCATATAAAAGAACCTACTGTTGATTTTATATGCCTGGATTTCCACTGGTGCTGTGATAATGGCTTTTTGAGGATTATAAATTATGATGAACAGTCAAATGAATAGTGAAAGAAAGAGAGTGGATATAAAAGCAATAAAGCTTTATATTCCTTATCTCTACTTCTCTAAAGACTTTTCACACTGCCTTGCTAAAAGAATCAGTCAAACTAACTAAAAGCATTATTAGCCCCAATTTAAACAAAAAAAAGCTTAGCCCTACCCCTACATGTATAAATGTCTATTTAACATATTATTTAACTTTGGGGGAGGGGGTAGTACTATTTTATACTAGAGGAATGAGAACTTAGCTGGGAACGTCCTTCTTTTCCATTGGCAACTTGCCATTTTTATCTATTTATTCACTTTTGCCATTTTTACCTGAATTCGTACTCAACTGCGAGTACCCCAATCGGCACGGGTTAAAGTGTTGGATAAAACTGCAAACAAATGAAATATTCTGTTTCTCATTAAGGAAGCTAACGCCAGCAACAATGAATGGACATTCTATGCTCACAAAATTTTTGTTCACAGTATTTCACTTTTGTAAAGTTTTTGTTGTTAAATTATGCTAGTTGATACCTTCCTCAGTCTCAAAGAATTTCTTCAGTCACTTAAAAACAAAAAAAAAGTCATGCATTCACAATCAAGTAATATTTTTCCCCCCACTCAAAGGACGTTCTAAAGATCTTTGCCTCATAACAGATACACATCTCACCATATCATTAATGGACTACAATCCTTTTAATTTTCTCCACATGGGGAGATAGAGCATTGTTGCAGGTCTAATAAGTATGTTAACTCTGCAAACTGAAGAAATATAAAAAGTGAATTAAACACAACCAAAACAAAGATGACCAAGGCGGATATTAAATTTATATAGAATTTATTTTCTCAAAATGAAAAATAAATAGAAAAATTATCTTCTGCATAAACGGGAGTCGGGTCTTTTGGCAGAGCTAGTAGTAGTAGTGTGGAGAAAGAAGTGGCTTACCATTAAAGCGGCTGTGCGTTTGTGCCTGCACAGCACAAATTGAGAATCAAGATGGCGCCCGCAGGCTTTTATGTGGAAAAAAGTCTCGGGGAATCACTGGGAATCTCGGAGAATCTTGTACCCTGGTTCCATAAATAACGAGGAAAGGAAAGTGGGAGGACAGACGATTTTTAGTCACTAAAGCGAACGGACGTGTGTAAAAGAAGAGGTAGAAGAAAAGAGTGTGGTGAACGAAACAAACAACAACTCAGTTGAAAGTAGAGTTGTAACGAACACAAGCTCTTTCGGCATGACGTCAGGATTTGACCCCAAGCTAATTCCTCTGTTTGATGGCAGTAGCACTGATCACTCAGTGCAGGAATGGGTGGAAAAAGCAGAATTAATATGTCAGCTCAGTGGGGTGAAGCGTATGGAATGCGTGGTCCCAATGCGCCTCACTGGGTGAGCATATGCAGTATACCAGCAGTTGGCTGATGAGAAGAAAACAGATTTCGCCTGCATCAAGCGTGCCCTTTTTACAGCATTTGCGTTAGATCCAGTTACTGCATGAAAGGAATTCATGGCCCAAAAATTACATTCCGGAGAAACGGTGGATGTGTATCTGGCTAAACTAAAAAAGCTATCGGTCCTTTTTGGAGGGATGTCAGACAAAGGCTTGGTGTGCGCCTTTGTTGCAGGATTACCTAAGAGTGTGGAAGATCTGCTCCGTGCCTCATCCCAAGTGGACGAGATGGACATATCGGAAGTATTGGCGTGGGCACGAGCAATACTAAAGAAAAGCCCTAACACCATAGACCAAGTGGCAGCTGTACAACCATCACAGGTTGGATTGCAGGACCTGGGCGCAACTACAACCTGCTATAAGTGTGGAGGATCCAACCATTTGGCCCGTGATTGTCTTTCGTCACGTCAACTAACTCGGAAACTTGACGGGCCGCAGTGCTACAAGTGCAAAAAACGTGGACACCTGGCCCGCACCTGTCCGGGAAATGGGCAAGGGGAAGAAACTACAGCGCCAGTCTTCTCCCCAGATCGTCATTGAGCAGGGCGCTACCCACTGTAAGCATACACATTAATGGAAGCGAGCGCCTTGCACTTGTGGACACTGGGTGCACCCAGACTCTCGTGAGCAAGATATGCTGTGCCACTTGGAAGGCAGAGAGAATTCCGGTACTAACTGTAGGCGGAGGTTCACTAGCCTCTTGTGGGGTGAGCATTATCCGCGCAAGCATCAACGACGGGCCTGCAGTAGCCGTGTGAGCCCTGGTTGTGGAGGGAGAGCTTCTCGGGTACAACCTACACCTGTGTATGGACTTGATTACACAACTGGGTGGAATTACTGTGGACAGAACCGGCAAGGTACAGTTCTCCCGATGTGAGGAACACGCTTGTGCATAACTCTCGATGAGCCTGACTTTGAGTATGATAGAAACACCAATGCATGGACGGCATCTTGGAAGTGGTCAAACGATCAGCCACCAATATCCTTGCGGAATCGGTTATCGGAATATCCCCCACCCATGTGGCTAAGGGAACAGTATGAAGAAGAACTGCAGATGTGGATCGACAATGGCTGGCTTCTTCCATACCCAGAGGATGAGCTTGGCCCCCCGCGAGGGCTGATTCCCTTGATGGGCGTCATACAAGAGACCAAACAAAAGGTCCGCCCCGTCCTAGACTACTGTGAGCTCAATGAGCATGTTGACCTATATACGGCAAGGGCTGATGTGTGTGCACTCAAATTAAGGGAGTGGCGATAGCAGGGATCGAACATGGAAACTCTGGACCTACGCAGGGCCTATTTGCAAATACGCATTGAGAGGAAATTGTGGCCATTTCAGACTGTGGAAATTGGAGGAACCTGATATTGTCTAACTGGGCTAGTGTTCGGTCTAAATGTGGCACCAGGCATTATGACAGCAATCATGCATGCTATCCGGCAGCAAGATGAGGCAGTACAACAGGCAACATCCTCATACATCGATGATATATTCGTCAATGAGAGCCTCATGTCAGCGCAATCGGTTAGAATGCACTTTGAGAGCTTTGGACTGACATGTAAGGAACCAGAGCGTCTGTGCGATGGAGCAAAAGTTCTCGGCCTGCACGTGCGCAATAGCAAGGAGGGACTTTGCTGGAGAAGAGGAAGTCACGTCCCCAAGATCCCATCAAACATCACTCGATGAACAGTGTTTTTGCTTTGTGGAAAGATGGTAGACCATTTCCCTGTGTGCGGTTGGCTCAAGGTGGCTGTGGCGGCCATAAAAAGACGTGCAACAGCCGTGTCGTCGGGATGGGACGATGCAGTACATGATGTCACCCTAAGGAGCATGCTGACAGAGACTGTGTCCAGGGTGACCAGTGATGACCCTGTTCAGGGAAAGTGGTGTGTCAGCGGGAATGAGTTCACGGTTTGGGTGGATGCTAGTTCACTGGCCCTTGGAGTTACCCTTGCAGTTAATGATTCCATTATTGAAGATGCTTGTTGGCTTGAGCCAGAGAATGATTCGAGGCACATAAACCTGGCTGAACTTGATGCCACATTGAAGGGCGTTAACTTGGCGCTTTAATGGCAAGCCAAGGTTCTACATATCATAACTGACTCGGCATGCACTCATCGATGAATAACCGATGCATTAAGTGGAAGAGCACGGCTGCCGACACAAACATCGAGTGAGATGTTAATTCGAAGATGGCTTGCCACCTTGGTCGACACCATCACAGAGTACGACCTGACCGTGGACGTGGTGTTGATCAGGTCTGCGCTCAACAGAGCAGATGCTCTGACAAGAGTCCCTCAACAATGGCTTCTGGCTGGTGCTCGGAGAGATTCTGATAATCTGCAAAACACATGTGTAGCAGTTGTGTGTAATGTGGATGCAGCGCGCATCATGGACATTCATCGACAGTGTGGACATCCTGGCATCAAGCGGACACTGTACTTTGTCAAGATGATTGATCCAGGAGTAGAAAAAAAAGATATCCGGAGAGTGGTGAAAAGTTGCGAGGCCTGCCAATCCATCAACCCAGCTCCAGCACGATGGAAGAAAGGGGAGTTGGGAGTGAGTGGTAAGTGGCAGAGAGTGGGCATGGACATCACACACTACGGTGGCAACCACTTCCTTACCCTCATCGATTGTGGGCCTACATGTTTCGTGGTTTGGAGACTCCTCGGGCGCCAGGACTCTTGCAACATTATTCGCCAGCTGCCATGATGAAGAAAGAAGAGGTAGAAGAACAGAGTGTGGTGAACGAAACAAACAACGACTCGGTTGAAAGTAGAGTTGTAACGAACACAGGTAGGCCTTTGTAGGCCCGGGGTTCACAAGCAGATTACGTCTGGCTAGTCAGTAATTGAGGCACTGGCTGGGAGTCTGTCAGAAGCCGTAAAGTTTTCTTTTAGAAAGACCGTGGCCTGCACATGTGAGGCTGTCTAAAATCTGAGATGTCCTGAAAATGGGCAGTTGATAAGAGGTGTCCTTAATGAACAGTTGTAGTGTTGTTATTGCGGACAACGAGTAGCGGGTATAGCAGATACGCTGAGGATATCAGTACATGTATCATTGCTGTTGGGTTGACTACTGCCTGTAGAGTTGTCTATTAAAATGGTAATACGAACGAGCAGGGAGCTGCTGTGCCTGCTGATTCCAAGATGCCCACTGACAAGATGAAGAAATTGCTCTTTTATAGCGATTTTGACCTGGAAATCGGCTCCAGATTCAACTCAGAAAATATGCTTTTTTGCGCATTTTGATTGGTTAAAAAGTCGATAGCCTCTATTACGTTGAGTGTCTTCATCTACTTCCGCCAAAGAATGGGTTTGATCGGGTCAGGGGGTCAGTGGCTGACGAAATTTTTCGTTTTTTATACGTTGGCCAGAAGGGTACGTAAAGGCGCATGCGTGAGAGGCGAATTTTATGTATTTTGTCTAGGGGAGTCGAGGTGTCAACATCCAGTTGGCGAATAGATATGTGTTATGTGTTGTTATTGTTTTTAGTTGTTTGCTAGGGTGACAGTGAGATTATGATAGCATAATCAAGAACTCTGACTTGCACCTTGAATTGTTATTTATAATGTTTGTAATTGTTCCAGAGTCGTACCTATTTGCTGACATATTTTTATTTCATTTTTTTATTTTTTTGCCTGCTAAAGAAAAGTGTTTCGACCTGCCCTCTCAACTTCATCATGAATTCAGAGACCGCTTGATCCATCTTCCTTCTACACATTCTTCTCTGATCGCAAACTTTAAACTTTACTCAAAGTTCTTCTTTTTGAAGCACGAGAAACAAAATGGCTGTTTCACCCTCTTTACTGATGATAATTCATTCCTTAAAAAAATCATTAAAAATAATGATCACCAATCTGAAGTCTGAGCCCCGCCCCTCGAAGCTTAGAGTTAGTAATTGAATAATTCCACTGCAAAACAACCATATCCAAACATCTTAATGCCATTTTTTTTTCATGCTTTGATAAATCAACAAATGCAAATATAATTTTTTTTTTAATCAAAAACAGTTGTAGAATGTTAAAAATATATAGGTCGGTAGAAAATTCAATTTTAATATGTTTAATTTAAGTTATTAGTTGTGAAGTTGTTTATTTTTAATTTCTTGACTGTTAACTATACTGCAAGATTACCAGTGAACGAGTACAAGCCCTCCCCTCAAACGATTTTGTTTGAAAAAAAAAAATAGAATGAAAAATTATTATAGATTAATTAAGCATCAAACGTTCGGAATACTAACATTGCTAGCTCACTATCATTTTGTAAAGTAATTAGTCATAGAACGAATGTGATATTTTGGTGAAAGTGTCTAGGATAGAGTAAGTGCAAGGTATTTTGAAAAAGGTATAACGACAAAGTCAATTCATACAAAAAATAAATTCTGTTTTATTGACAACAGAAAGCAACTTTAGAGAAATGAGCATATCTAGTAAGAAACAGTCTTTTGGGAACTTTCAAAATAAAAAATGTCCTGGTAGCAGGAACAACTCATTAAGCAGGAATATAAGATTAGCAATAAACTAGACAGGTCTTAATCTGTTGCTATTGCTGAGGTAAATTGCATGCAGTGAAGAATTTTTTAGCAGGTCATATGGAATACTTTTTGGATTTAGCTTAAGTATCAATTAGGTGGCTCTGTAGCAACAATGCTACAAGCAGTCACAGCAGTAATAGTAGCAGCAGTACCACAACAGCAGCATCAGCAGAGACAACTTACTGATTTTAAATCTGTACTTGATTTCTAATCTCGGTGCTGATTGGTACAAGCATTTAACTTCCTTTTTGGCTTGCCCAATCAAAGACCTTCTTTCAGGTGAGCTGCTTGCATTACTGAACTTAATAAAAGGTAGTGCCAACTAAACTTTTCCTCTTTTGTTGCTAGGAGACCACCAGTGAGCTGATCCATTTTAACCCACAAACTTTTCTCTTGGGAAGCAAGTGGGGTTCAACAAGAAGCCACAAGAATTTAATATGGGGTCTTCCACGCAAAACTTAGCACACACATACACCTATCTACATAACTATTCACACACGGTCTGACTGGTACATTGCAAACATTTTTCATATAGGGACTATTTTCCTTTCTTTACAAATAGGACACTGAAGTTAAGCAACGTTGAACTGTTCAATACTAAAATGGGTGACTATTTGGAAAGTCGAGGTGCTGTATGTGTTCGCCACTTATCTTGGTATTGTTTCCAGTCGTCTAGCATTCTCCTGTCACTGGACTCAAGTAGTGCCAATTCAGGAGAGGTTTGGTTGAAGATTGCGCAACCCTTGCCTCACAATTACACGTGCTACCCTTAGAGGGGGTATCCATTGTCTCTTGAAACTGAACAGAGGCATTGCATAAACAGGACATTCATCCTATACTTCATACATGAAATTTTTTTTCTCCCTTCTTAATGAGACATTTATTTAACACCATGTGGACTTTCATGTGGCGTCACGATAAAAGATACCCTTAATAGCCCTGGCGAAGCATCAAGTACTCAGCTACCACAAAATTTGAATTACACTACAAACTCGTGTAGTGAGTTCAATCTTGGCTACGGCCGCGCTGGATGGATGGATGGACTTTTTAACCTTTAGTGTTCATCCACACTCATGGACGCTTTGTTTACATGTTAACGAAGACGTCTCCAAGTTGTTTTAAATCATAGAATGAGTCTTTTAATTCTACAGTACTCAGCATTTGGTGCCAATATTTCAATCTGTATTCTTTTAAAAAGTGACCCGTTTCAGCACCCACTGATGTCCAGCTATCTGTACTAGTGCCTACTGACGTCTAGCTGCTCCAGTTCACAGGCTGAGCCTGTCCCACTTGGCCTGATCACGATTTCCGGAACTTTCAAATTTATCACTTTCATTCATTACGTGGCAAATAAAATACGGTATCTGTCCTCTTTGAATGAATATGTCTGTCATTATTCTTTTGCTATTGCCATTATTTTTTGCCTCTGTATCTACCTTGCAGCTGTATGGTCGAGTGGCGCACCTCCATATCGCCTCTTGATCGGGCCAAAGTAAAGTGTTGCAAAATCCAAAATTAAACAGAATACGTACGATTACAATAAAAGTCACCAATCGTGTGAAATGTAATGTTCTATGTTCTACCAGTATTTTGTTTAATTTTCGATTTTTGAGCGATTATCGAGGTCGACTATGACCTCGAGTAAAATCGTTTTTTTGTTCTAGCTCGATACTGCCTTTATTTATTTTTTTTAAAGTAAAAAACACTTTAAAATAAGTTAAAACACAAAAAAACTTATCCAGGTAGGTAACAGCTTGTCTTTGGCAATATTTATTTGTTGTGCATTTATTTTTTCAACCTCTGTTTTTTTTTTGTTTTTTTTTCTTTTGCTTTGTTAGCTATTCTGGAAAGTCGCCCTAAATTAGATTTATTAGGGGCATAAGGAAAGTATTTTCAGAATATGAATTATCTCCCTTTGTTCACCGGTGTAAAAACGGTAATAGTGAATTCGGTGGGTGTTGTTTATGCCAGGAGAAGCAATTCGCACTTTTAAAAAGTATGGCTACGGCCGATTGGAACCCTCTTGGAGATGTTTACTACAGGTAAACAATAGAATTTTTAATAAACACTCTATGTCTAAAATTGAAATAAATTATATTGCATTCGTTCTTTTTGTATTGGTTTAAAAAAGAAAACTATTTAATTTCTCATTTTTCTATTGTGTGTTCTGTTCACGTTTCAGTCATTTCGCGACATTTATTTTTAATTGTTTGCATTTATTCAAAAATAGTTCTTCATATTTAATTTCCAATTTATTCGAAGAAATTAGACGTTCTAAAATAATATAAAAAAAAATGTATTATTTAATTTTTTTAAAAGTTTTATAAATGTAGGTTTCTCTAAAAAATACATTACGCTGCCTGCGATTATTTACGTTGTTTTTATTTTAGCAGATGATGAAAAAAAATCGCAGTTATATAGGACTTTATACGGTTATCACTTCCGGTTTCCCTTTGTTTTTAATTGATTTTTAAGGGTATTTAGTTCTCTCTCACTGCAAAAACTGTGACACTAGGATTGGAAAGTTGGATTTGAGAATCAACGCCCTAGAGGATGGATACGCTGACTTGGGCAGCTCTGTCGGCATTCCTCAGTAAGGGCGCCTCAGGCGATTAGCAATAAACTAACCCCTTCTCAAAGTCCGGGAGTGTGAACCGTCTAGAACTGCACAGAAACATCATTACACCGCAATCAACATTGACCAGCTCATTACAGGAATGGTCCAATCTCTGTTGATTTTAGGGGCCGAGGATAAAATCCCTAGGGTATCTTTCGTTACGTGAAAGTAAAAAATAGGTAAAGGAAACACCCACCTCTCCCAATGTTAAGAAGTGCTTTTCTAAATAACGTTATTATTGAGGAAAAAAAACAAAAAAAACAAAAACATTCTTAACATTGAGAGATGCAACCGGAAGTAAAGTAGAAACATTTGTGGTAAAGATAGCCCTCTTAACTATAAAACTTATTGTTAAACATTTACTTAAAGTAAAAATATAAAAATAAATAATCCGTAAATAACTGAACCCGGATCTACTTTTTATTTATTTTAGTGAAATTATATTTTTATTTTAAGGTTGAAAAAATAAATTAAATGTTGAAATTACAGAATAGTTAACAAAGCTCGCCTTTTTCCATGTTAAAAATGTGTTTCTCAGTAATAAAGTTCTTATTTAGAGGAACTAATTCTTAACAGGAGGAGGTCGTGAAAGAGCCTTGGTTTACTATTCTGTACCTTTTTGGTTAAGTGTAAAGTGTTGTATCTGTTCTGATATTTCATCCTCTCTGTCCTCAATCAGTGAGATAGAGATCCTTCCATATGTTACACTGCAGTGACTGAATGCGATTTGGACAAATGCTAAAAAGCAAATGGCTTGAATAGCTACCGCTTTTCTTTCTCTGCTTCATTGGGATTCATCTCCTCTTCACTTCCAAAAGCAAGTTTTCACAGGAACGTTTTAACTCAAAATATTTTCAACTAATAAAAATCGTTTTAGGCCCAAAAAAGTAACCATTACCCAACCTATAAGTTACCCTAAGGTTACCCAAATAAGATTTTCTCTAGAATTCTCAAATTGACTGCACCAAAGAAACCAACAGTGTGTTCAACACCCCTACCCCATGCCAGGAGAAGCAAAAAGAAACTCTTCAATGACTCGCATACAGGCCTTCTTCATCTTGCACATGTATTCCTACGCACTCATGAGAGTCAAGCGAACAGAAATGAATTACTACTTACAGCTATACATTTACTAACAAAGTAAACCAACAAACATACACAATACCACACTGCAAATATACATATATTACTTACATATGCATATAATTCACACTATGGACATATTGACATACACATCCCTAAGCCTTTGAACTACTTACTCAACTTTACCAAATATGAGTTTGCATAAATGAACATTTACTGACTGAAAACTTTTATATTCTTATGAAATTTTAGATATAAAAATGTTTTGTTATAAAATTGCTCTTCATTTCAATTTTTCATTACAAAATTCTGTTTACTTTAGCTAGTACTTACTAACTGGTGACACTTCTATTCTGTCAATGTTTTAGTTATTTCCATTTTCATATACATGCCTGTATTTGTCAAGGTTATTTGCGGGCACTGCTCCTGTGGGTCGATGGGTAGAAATGCTGTCAACGCGATGGGTCTAGATTCAATCCTCGGGTTGGGAGAAGTGTTAGTCTAGCATATATATATATATATATATATATATATATATATATATCATCATCAAGGGGTGAGAGTTCATATAGAAACGTTGTTTTAATTTGAATAAAATAAAATATGCATCAATGTAATATTAGGAAAATAAACAAATATTTTACTTGTTTGAAATTTATCACAAATATATTTCAGAGGTAGACTCCATCTTCAGTGTGTTGTTTCTTTTTTTTTTTTTCAAAGTAAAATATTTGTTTATTTTCCTAATATTACATTGTGATTTGGCTTTCAAACGCACTTGATGCGTATTTTATTTTATTCAAATTAAAACGTTTCTATATGAACTCACACCCTTGACGTTATTCTCGCGTTGCCTATGCACAGTTCAAACATTTCAAAATACAACTGCTGAGATACAACAAGCAGCTCTTTACAAACAGACTTTACAACATGGCAAGGAAGAAGAAGAAAAAAAAAAGAAACAAAACAACACACTGAAGATGGAGTATACCTCTGAAATATATTTGTAATAAATTTAAAACAAGTAAAATAGTCGTTTATTTTCCTAATATTACGTTGTGATTTGGCTTTCAAGCGCACTTGATGCATATTTTATATATGTATATATATATATATCATTCATTTTCTTCCTTTGCTATCACATAAATTTTATAGCCAGTTTATATTAATTGTTGGTGTGCTTCTTGGCAGTACTCAAAGACATCATTGTCATTCAAAATGGTGTTACCAAATCCAGAAACAACGCCACATATCGGTAACCCTGACATTTTATATGCACACTACAATACAATTAGTAGCAAGATCTCATTCCTCCGCTCGACAACAATTGCTGACCCCAACCTTGTGTTCTGTGGATTTCTTCTCCTTCATCTTCTGGCCGTGTCATTGTCTCTTACAGTAGTGGCTGTTGGGGAGAGCGAGGAGGGATGCGTTGATTCATAAGAGAAAATTAACTATAACTGCGACAAATGAATAATCCATAACTCCATCATCATCATCATCATCATAATGAAAAAATAAATCGTTAACTCCAATCTATCAAGAAATAATTCCGCAGCACTCAATAGTCGAGAATCAGCGATCAATGAATTAATAATCCACAACTCTGTTATCAACATCGACAAAATGGATCGATGATCCCAACAGATTAAGAAATATCTCATTTCTCTCGGCAGACTGGAGCTGGCTATTTGCAATCAAAACTCACACAATATCATTTTTTTTTTTTTTTACACATCTGGGCAGGAGCTGCTATCATCCCAAAACAAATGACTCATGCTACCATAAACCAAAACTGAACTTTTGTAAGCATCTTAAGCAGATGACAATTTATATCCAATATTATTGAAAACTTGTAAGACCTGTGGAAAGTCCATGGAATGAGAAATATATTTAATCAATAAATATATTTTCATAAAGCTTATATTTTTTCTGGATAGTGCAAAAAAAAAATTGTTTTATGGACAGAAAAACCAATAATATGCAGCAAATATAAGTTTAACTATTATTATTATTATTGGCAGACATCATTCTTCGCCCCCCCCCTGTTTCTTTGGCATGTTTCCTTTTTAACGTAACGTTTCGCTGAGTTCTTTCTTTGCTGAAGAACCATTGCCCGTCAAAATTAGTTCTTTGCTCACTCCATTACAACAATCATCATATATTATTATAATGATATTCGAAAATGATCTTTTAAAGCCAAATTTTATGAATTTGGCCTTTTTTCAAAAATTGTATTTGGCCTTTTTTTTTAAACAGCATAATTTATGGATTAACAAAAGAAGGAACAAACAGAATATTATTAGAAAATAATGTTTGAATATTACAATCAGTTAAAAATACATAATATGCTTGGCTGTTTCTTGCTCATCACCAGAGTAGTATAACACAGACTTAATCAATTTTAATTTTTTGTCTCAACACAACTAAAATGCAACATGTATGGTAAGGACGACCAGTGTTTTTTAAAAGAAAGAAATCTGCAACAGGTGGATTTTGCATTTACCTTATTTTGGAATCCTCTGCCGTATAACAAATGGACTCTCCCATCTGATGTATGAGGATCAGGCAACTAACTTGTCTGAAATCCACACTTATGATTTGTTTAAAATGGTTTTAAATGCAGATACTGGAAATTTCTACGATACATACAGTCATTCATTTGATATTGGCCAGGTTCATCATTGCTTAACTTTGGTGATCTAATGAGGATCAGTGTGTCACTGTGATTATGCTGTATAATAAAACATATACTTATTTGTATCCATATTTCACATGAATGTTTACACATAAAAGAAACTGCTTGACAAATCAATTTCAAGTATTTAGGGAATTGACGAAGCAAATAACAAGTCAGACAACCCCTCACCTTCAATCTTTTTCCATAATGAGACATTTACTTTTTTTTTGTTTTCTTTCTGCATATTATACCGATTTATACATTTTTCTTTCTTTTTTGAACTTTCCAGATTGAGACGTTTTCTTTATTTCTTTTTTAAATTTACTGAGTCAGGTGTTATTTTAAATCAATATTAGTATGAACACTGGCAAATAAAGTTTCTTTTGAAAGATTTCTTGTTGTAATTAAGTTCTTTTTTTTTATTTCTCAAAATAGGAAAACGGAAATTTACACAATGGAATGGCTCATTGAGCCACATATTGACCTCAGTAAATGTATGATAGGAGTGGCTCAATTTGCTGGGCCAATTGGTAAGTAAAAAAATAATTAATTTTAAGTTTTCATTAATCATGTTCAAGTTTCAAAGTCACAGTGTTTTTTGTGTAGTGGGTACATATTTAAAAATGACGGGAGGTCATGTTGGAAACATGTATAATGAGCATTCATGTGGGGGAGCACATATATAATGATGATGATGACAATACTGAGGGGAAGACATTTATAACAGTTCTTTGAACATCATGACGACTGTGATGATAAATATGGAGGGAGACATTTCTATCAGCCTGGGATGATCCTTTTTAACACATATAGAGGGGAGGAAATACTTCACTTATGATGGAGGAGGCACATTACTTGTAAGAGTTATACGAGAGTTCGTTATAAGATGATGATAAAACCACATTTACCTTTTCGGTTGTAAGGAATGACAATACGAGACAACAGTTATAAACATAGTTGGTTTCTTTATTCTTCAACCGGCCGATCGATGATGTCAGGAACTCAAGCCTGTTCAACTACATGGTCTACTCTCCTCCCTTCACTTCTAAGGGGCTCTCCTCTCGATCTCTCTGGATTCTCATCTACTGACTCTCTCTCATCTCACTCTACTGTCTCCGTCTCTACTGACTTTCTAACTTCAAACCCTCTTTATACAAGTGCATTTGAGAAGTTTTATTGACACACAAACGGAAAGGCCCGACATATAAAATTAACAGTAGATTCTTTGATATAACAGGGATGCATTCAAAATGAATGTTTCTGTTTAAAGCACAATTTTTTTTTTTTTTACTCATGTTCACCCCTTATAAAGCATATCGCCACTTGGACGTAAGGGGCTACTATTTGGGGCCATGTCTAGGAAAGATTAACAAGATATTTGTTTATGTTACATTTAAATTTTAGCATATCAGTACAGCCAGGGAAGCAGGTAGCAGGAAGGGAATTCCAAAGTCTAGCTGTTCGAGGGAAGAAACTATTAGAATAGAAAGCTTTCTGGCAACAGTGAAGGGGTAAGATCTTATTGCTAAGCAGGTTTGTCGAGGCTATGTACGTCAAGAGGGTACAAGGGAAACAAGTTCATCAGAGCACATTCCATTAAAATATTTGTAAAACAGGCACAGTGATTCAACATTACAGCGATGAGACGGGCTGTAGCTTAGTTGATAAAGTGGGACCGATTATATTGACAACTCTTTTTTAATACATGATGTTTTCATTTTAAACTTAAATTCTAGCCATTATCACCACATATGCAGAAAAGGCAGGCATATAAAATCAATAGTATGATATGATAGAGATGCATTCAAAATGAATGTTTCTGTTTAGAGCACAATTGAACCAGAAACTTGACTTTTATATTTTAAACTTTAATTCAAGCCATTGTATAAAAAAATAATTTTATAAAATCAACAATAAGTTCTCTACAGTGCAATGTAGACAACAACATATTATGAACTAAGTCATTGCAGAGAGGCATATAAAGCTTCCTCCTGGTGCAACACGATGGGTCCGCAACTAGAGCAGGCAATCAATTGATTTGATTGGAAATGTTTGTATTATTTTGGTTGTTGGGACAATTATTTTCATTTTACATGTTACTAGCGTAGGTGCCTGGCATTGCCCGGGTGTTTGGAGGTGTGCATTGAGCTACAAAAAAAAAAAGAAGTGGTAGTAGGCAGGCTTGAACCCATACCGTGAAGGAGAAAAAGAACGTGAGAAAAAAAACGTGAAGTCTTTGCCATTGTGTCCATTGCCAAACTGGAAGTGGCGAAGGTTTAAATTAAGGCTAGTCAATCGGAAAGAGCAGATGACTTTTGAAAATGTCGGCGAAAAAAGCGACCCCCCCCTCTCTGTAGAAAAGTGCCCACTTGAGGGTGAAGCAATTAATGTTTTAGCCAATTTTTCGATATTTGTCATCCGAAGAGTCGAGCTTCAAAACGATACCGATCTTGTGAAAATCTGTCGCCTCTGTTGAAAGTTTTAGGCAGACATACATACATACATACATACATTTAAACAGACAGGTGAGTTTTATATTATAGACTAGCGGGGGGGGGGGTACCCGGCGTTGCCCGGGTGTTTGTAGGTGTGTGTATGGAGGGGGGGGGTAATTAATAATCCTGCTTAAATATTATAAAAAAGACGATGTAAAAAAAAAAAAATCCAAAACCAAAACGGAAAAAAAATGGCATAAATAAACCTGTGTATGGGGAGGGGGGGGTAAACTAAAGAATAAGTGAAGTAATAAAAAAAAAACGTTTGGTCGGGAGGAGGGATTGAACCCGGAAGCTTTGACGCGTAAGTGGAAACCAATGCCAACTACTTAACGGTCTCGACCACGAGTGAGAGTAATTGATTAGCGTGTTAAGTTAAAGCTTATAAAGCTAAAAGAGGTTTGATTGACAGGACGACGCTAAATGAGGTCATTGTGCGATCGTTATTTTTAGTTTTCACTTCACCCCAGATGATGGTGGGAAGGGGGGGAAAGCAGAGCAAAGCCGAGAACCCAACGTTTTTCACTGTATTTATACTAAAATGCTGGAGGAACCGGGGAGAAAGTGAAATAGCGCGAATCTCATAAAAGTCGACGTAAATAAATCTAGAGACGACCCGCGTTCCCAAATCCTACATATTATGATATAGGACCCATATAAACAGTTGTAAGCGATAGTAACAAACCTGGGAGTGTGTGTGAGAAAAGCCTTTTGAAGACATACACGAAATGGTCACACACATTTTGCCTTTTATATATATAGATTTCCAATAACATCCAAGATGAGAATAATTGTCTGAACAATCAGAACAATACAAACATTCATACCTCACCTCAATAATTCAGAACTGCATCATGAATAAATATTTGAAAATATAAAGAACTTGAAACGTGAAAACTTTTTCCAAAATTATGTGATTCAGCATCAAATACCCTAAAAAGGGTTGATATGGCATAAAACAAACTAAGCAACTAACCTGGCCAGTGAAAGTCTTTGATCATTATCTCTCTGTCGCATGTGAGTTCACTAGCAGCTGTTCATTTCAAGATGTCTACAAGTTGTGCCAAATTTCTTCTCTTCGGCCACCTCTCCTTGCGAGGCGTCCTCACAGGTTTGATCATGGTTTTCAGTGTCTATGAAACAAATTCATTAGAAAAGTGGTCAATCTGATTCCACTTTGTGGCTTGAAAAATCAAAACATGGCTCAGCACAATAAAACAGAACTGATTATTAGTGCACGTATCTACGATGTTCGTTGGTAGAAATCAAGATGTGCTGTCACTCGTCTAATGTTGGCAATGAACTGCCGTGTTTGGTCAGTTTTCATTCAGAATTTGATGAATTCATTTGAAGGAATCAACTCAAGCGACTAATGGTAAATTCTGCCACAAATCAAAAAAATGGTCAAATCTTCAAGAAAGAATTATTTAAACCATCTAAAAGATTTCTACATTGGAAAATTCACTTCCATATTTTTTATGTTTTTTTTTTTTATTTATCTTCAGTCTTATAATGTCCATCAATCAACAGTGATAAAATTCATCATGCATCTATTTACATTTGATCACCAAAATGTCTGAACATTTGTTTCTATCATGTTGACATGATCTAGAAAGGACAACTAGATCAAACAACAGTCTGCAATTGCTAAGGCATTGGATTTGTTTTGTTTTTATAAATTTATCATCAGTCTTGTAATGTCAAAATGCATTTTGCATTTATTTATATTCAGCCACAAAAATATCTGTTGTTGGTGGTAGCCATTTTACATCTTTTGTGTCTCATCCTGAAATTTTTTTTGAATGACTTTCAATTTTTATGCTTGCATTCACAATTGTGTTTGGTTCTTATTTTTATAAACATGTAATGTTTTCATTACTGAAATAAATCAATTAAATGTCCTTAATATATATGTGGATATATATATATATATATATGTATATATATATATATATTGTTAGCCATTGTCTCTCACAACTCACATTATTCGACGTTTCTAATTTGTCTGGCATTGACAAACTCTTTTTGAAAGCTATTGTTTTTTCTCAGCTTGACAAATGTGACGTCATTGCTTTATGTTCCTCTAATGATCTGTAGTGTCTACGCCATTTGACTTGTTTTTCCTTGTTTTAACTCTACATCACATATCTTTAAACCACCTGTGAGAATTATTTTGTTTAACAGATTTGGATCATTATGACATGTACAAAATCGATGCTAGCTCACTTTATCGCTATTGACATAGGGCTTCTGCATTATGTAACAGCTATTCTTGATCTCAACACACGAATTAACCATGGTATGGTTGTGAAGATGTCTTGCCACTGTAAGACAACAGATACATAAAGTGCATCTTTGTAGACATGGCTACCATTATACACACTAGAGATTTTTAAGGATGATGTTAGTTTGCAACTCTCTTTCTGTCCACGTAGCTGTTGAGCTAAAAAATATGGTTCATTATATTGAGATTCAAATGCAGCAAGATAACATTGTCCAACATCCTTGACTCATTCTCCCTCTTTTGGTCACTTTGACCACTTCTAGAGAGTGGTGCTGTTCAAATCTATCCACTTGTATATCTATCATTTTCATTTGTTTATTGTCAGTCATGATCAACTCTAATTTATTGGCTGTAGTAACAATGTAGACATATCTTTAGTAGTTTTCTTTCTTTTCTTCAACAATACATTTCATCATTGTTGATAGTATTTGTTATTGCTAAGATCTATGTGGCCGAAGTTCAAAGTTTTTAGATATAATGAAAATAAAATTTTGGTTTGGAATACCTATTACAAATTTGTATATTTACCATTTCTCTGTAATTTGACATTTCTAACAATATTCCTTTCTTTCATGAACACTCAGATAATTGAAGCTTATCAGTGTATCCAGATGAACATTTTTATTTTATCAATTTTTTCATCTATTTTTCAGCTCTTATCCGAGATGACAGTAAACTTGCAAGAGTTCCCACAACAAAACCAATTCTTTATGTCTACAATGCAGCTGGAAAAGAGATTAGCCATATGCGAGTAAGTTTACATCATTAACAATATATATATATATATATATATATATATATATATATATATATAAAATAAAATAAAAATTACAATTAAATTTACCAAAATGATTCAAGTAAAATTAAAGTATATTATAATTCAAGTAAAATTAAAGTATATTATAAATATTAAAGAATTAATATTTATAAAATTATCTCAGCCAGATGTAAAAGCTTGATAAAACCAAATAGGAAATAGAGCTTATAATATGAGCAAACAGTTAATAAAATATGTTAAAAAACACTTTGAAATGAGTTAAAAACATATTTAATCTGAAAAGGAAACACTAGATAAATGGATAATCCTTAATCCGCGGAGTTTCGAAGAAATACTTTCCTTCTCATCAGAGGGTAGGAATTAGCAAAATGCGGGATCGGATTTTGCATGCAGAAGTATTTGATGAAACAATGTAAGTCAAAGATCTTACTTGAAAATAAAAAAAGTGAAGCAGAGGGAATATAGTGAAGAAAAAGGTGATTATACATGAATGGATAGTCTGGTGGAAAATAAAAAATCCAGTGATGGTAAAATCCAAATGTAAAACTTCAAGAAAGTTAAAAGAATTTCCATTTGTACAAGTAAAATCCCAGGAAATCCCGTAATTGGAAGAAGATGGTCCATAATAACCCAAAGGTAGAAATCCATGGAATAATTCACAAAAATGTGTACAAGGAATAAAGAAAAGATTCCAATAATATTAATAAAAGAAAAATAAGATATGCTTTTCACTCTACTTCCGAGACATAAATATAAATAAGAAAGATCAGGGAAGAGAGAGAGGGGAAACAATGATAAAGTTAAATATAAAATATAAAATAAAGGGAAGCAAAAGTCAAAATGATCCAGACAGGAAATGTTAAAGGCGCGAAAAAAATATATAGGGCAAAATTATATAGGTCAACTGAAATGTACAGGTCATCAATTAAAAAATGTCAGCAAGAGTTGTTAGACGAAACTAAATGGAAAATAAATAAATTAATAAATAAATAGAAAATAAATAATAAATAAATAAATATGAAAGTGGAACCTGTCCATTGATGGTTAAGGACATGCATTACATGAAGAGAAATGATATAAGAATAATATGATGGATGTGTAGTATGAGTATTAAAAAGAGGAAGATTAAATCTGGACAGTGCAGAAATATGGGCACATTGAAGGAATATATGAAAGTTCTTGAGTTATTAGTGAAGTAGCAGGGTCAGTTTGCAGAGAAAGGCAAAGAAAACATGGAAGGAAGTGATAAAGATGGGCGTGAGAGAGAAAGAGGGATAAATAAAGACATGGCCAGAGATAGGTTAGTATGAAAACCAATTTCTACAAACCATCCAACACATGCTAACATGTAAAAAATGATGATGATTATTTATAATGTACATTAAATGCGCTGACTGTAATTGTCTCCACTTGTTGTGCCAGCCCAATGTTTTTGTCAGCATTGTCAGTGCTGTAATGAAGAATCCTCCATCTAAAAGAAAACAAAAAGCACAAGCCTTGGTTCTAAATAATTATGTTTATTTCTCGGAGGTTACAAGGGCTATTTGTTTTCTCAAGGCTGAATAGCAGACTTACAGAATGAGATATTTGCCTGACCAAATCTAAATACATGACTCCTTGACACAGTTCTTCATCCAAGAGTCCCCAAGAGACCCACCCGGTCTGGCGGTGTACACTGGCTCAACTGCCTGGTAACTCTCACCAAAACCAACTGCCCTCCAACATTCAGCTTCAACTCTTTCGTCTTTCTTCTCCAGTAAGGAGGGTCCAGCTTTGACTGTCCCCTTTCCATCTTCTGAAATCTTTTCACTCCTGACTGGTTCTAGCCTTTTGTTAATGATCACTGTTCTAATGCTCTGAGTTTGGCCACTTGAGACGTCCACTAAAGATAACATCTAAAAATGTCTCCATTATCTGTATATATAACATCTAAAAATGTCTCCATTATCTGTATATAATCCTGGACATTGTTTTTTCTCACAAAAGCCGATCCCAACATTCAATGGATACTTATTTTTTTTCTTGGGTGATTGAGCGCTGTCCAAAGATATTTTCAGTTTTCTCTGCCCCACCACCTTTGACCAATCTTGTATCACTGTAATGTATGCCAGTTGTATGCACTAGCAAATCATGCTGTACAGCACATGTTTACAATAGTTAAAACTAGCATGGGTGCCTGGGTGTTTGGAGGTGTGTGTTGAGCAAAAAAAAAACAAAAAAAAGCTGGTAGTAGGAAGGCAGGCTCGAACCAGTACCACGAAGGAGGAAAAGAATGGGGAAAAAACGTGGCGTCTTTGCTGTTACGACCACCGCCAAACTGGAAGTGATGTAGGTTTAAATTAAGGCTAGACAATCGAAAAGAGGGGATGACTTTCGAAAATATCAGTGAAAAAAGCGATCCTCCCTGTAGAAAAGTGCCCAGTTAAGGGTGAAGAAATTAATGTTTTAGGCAATTGTTTGGTATTTGTCGCCTAAAGTGTTGAGCTTCAAAACGATACTAATCTTGTGAAAATCCATCACCTCTGTCGAAAGTTTTAGGCAGACATGCAAACATACATACATACATTTATATATTGTTAGCTCAAATTTTCGACCCAAACCGATTAAAAAGTTTGGCCTATCTCTGAATACACCTTATGTAAAATTTCAAATGTTTAGACCAGAAATTGTCTGAGTAATTTGGTAGAGACCACAAAGGTCAAATTTTTTTTAACTTTGACCCCTATTATGACTCCTTAACATTTACTATTTGGCAAGGCTCATTGTTACTTAATTCTGGTGATCTGATGAGAACCAGTGTGTCAAACGTGATTATGCTGTATGCCCCTCTAAACATGGTCCTGAATAGTAGCCTTGTTTGAAGTGAATAAAAAAAAAATCTGTATGTATGGAGAAAATGACACATTTTTCCATTGATGTTCTGCTGGCATATTCTAGCAATTTACATAAAACTGCTGGAATATGCTGAGCATTGATCAATTTTTAAAAGGCAAGAAAAAAAAAAAGCATCATGATAGAAAACCTTTATCGTATAGTAATTTCAATCAAGAAAAATGGAAATACAATAAATTTTTTTTAATCAACCTACGGTAAGTTTCATGAATAAATATTTATTTTTTTGTAAAATGATGTGTGTAGCTACGAATGAAAACTTTTTTTGGTTGTTGTTTTTCGTAAGAAATGTTACTGTTTTAAAGAAGGTTTTTTTTTTTTACAGGTGGGTGTTTATAAAATATATTTTTATGACAAAATGTTTTTATTTTTTTGTTAAAGTCAGGGTGAAAGGGTATTTTATTTTTTTGAGTGGAGGGGTGGGGATTTCTGCAATTCCTAAAAATATAATTTTTGCAAATGTCTCCAATTGGTTACAATGTAAATTCCGAACAGTTGCAATGTTGTGGGACCACATGTATTTTTGATTAATTTCCATTCCTGGCAAAATGAAAGATCTTTTTCCGGTGACTGTAGCATAATCTGCAAACCTGCTGAATTCATTGTGACAACTTCACTAAAATGATTTATTTTTAATGATTTAAATTTTTGCACAATTAAAAACTAATATTTTCTTTCAATTTATTAACTGTAGTTTGATGTATTGGCTGAGTATTTACTTATATTCCAGCAATTTAAGTTGAATATACTGAATTTAAGCTGAATATACTGAATTTAAGCTGAATATATGGAGGTAACATTCATGGAAAAACGGATCATAGATAAGTACCAAAAAATTTGATCATCATGGGCTCTTTTAGTTGTACTAATTCTAGTTTGGTGTTTTGTTTTGCAAATGTATAATCACTTTCTTACCTTGATTAGTTTCTTTGTTCACATTTCTAGTGGAGCAGTGGGAATCTCCTTACGATTGGATGGACATGTACGGAAGATCTCCTCTGCATTCAGGATGATGGCGTTGTTCTTGTATACGATTTATTTTGCAATTTCAAGAGAACATTTGGCCTTGGAGAAGTAAGTGACTATTTTGTTGCTTTATAACTGTTGTGCATTTCTTTTTTAAGTTAATTCTCCAGGTACAATGGTTTATACTGAATGGGTTAGCTAGAACCCCATATGAAAAATAGACAGTTGATTGGTTGGCTGCCAGAATTTCAAGTAAGTTACATTTTATGTAAGGTACTGAGAAATGGGGAGATGTTAAAATCTCTTAAGATAGTTCAGAATTAAAACAATGGAGATCCATTTAAGTTATGGAGCTGATCATGTGATATATGATTGATTTTTTTTTTTTACAAGGATTTGAATTCTGTTTGAATAAAGTCTCTATTGTCCAAACATACTTTTCAAAAGGGTAAATTTTTGTGATAAAATATAGAAATATAATTATATGCATAATGTCTGAGTACGTTTTTTTTTTTTTTTTTAATTTTCTCATTAGTTTGTTCAAGTTGGGATTGGGCATCCTACCAGATGCCAGACATTCACCTGCTATCTCCTATATTCCAACAAAGAGATCTTTTTAAGATTCTAACTGTCTCTTTAAGTGCCATTGTTTGAATCTCTCTTGCACTAGGTTCATTTGCCAGGTATTTTCCAGGTAGTTTCACAGCTATTTTCAAGATCATGGTGTGTTGATATCAATTAAATGTATACTAAGATGCAAAACCAGGAGATTGTGATGTTCTGATTGAAACAGGGAGGTATAGTTCATCAATGAATTAGCAACAACATCATTTAACAGGACTTTACTTTGACCTTAGAAGTTAATGCTTTTTCTCTCTGAAATCGGCTCAGCTCCTTAATTTACTTTTATTCCTGTGACTGATTGGGTGTAAAATAATCGGTTTTGTTATGTTCTGTGCTATGATAATAAGTGTTTAATTTTTCCTAATATACATACATATAATTGCCATAAATATATATTCGTAACTCATATATATATATTAAATGAGTCAAATTATTGCTGTTAGATGTAATTAACATTGCATATGACAAATTGCTATTTCATTTTTACAAGGCAGTTATATTCTGTGATATACTGATAAAAGAACTTCCAATCATTTTTTTCTTGATTATATATTCTTTCTGGTCTGTTACTTTCTTAAGTAAGATGAAAATTTAAAATGTTTTCATAATTCTGTTGATTTTGAATTACATTACCATGCTGAGTCCCTTTGCTTTGGAATGACATGTTAATTACAAATATGCACTTTGACGAATATCCTAAGTGTATTTACTTTAAAGCATTTTTCTTTTTTTGATAATACAGAATATTTACAAAATATTTTTATTTTTTTGCAATATTTTTGTTCAATTTGATTGGAGGTTGTTATTTTGTTATATGCACATTGGTGTTTTTAGGAATATGTTTCCAGAAATTTGCAGTTGCAACATAAACAGTTCTGACTTTCTGTAGAATGTAAAATCAAATCTGATGTTTTTACATAATATAAAATGAATGAGATTGACTTAGTTTAGGGTTAGGTTAGGGAAAAAATTAAAAAAACAAACAATTTGGCTTGTATTAGGGAGATTATTCAGTGAAGTTTGTTATTGTAACTTTTACCTTGGCATGGCTATTTCCATTTGGATTTTTTTAAATATCAATTTATAAAAAATACCCACTCTCTACATTTATATTAAAAACATAAAAAAGATCTAATTTGAATGAGTATTTATATTAAAAACATAAAAAGATCTAATTTGAATGAGTATTTATATCAAAAACATAAAAAGAACTAATTTGAATGAGTATTTATATTAAAAACATAACAAAGAACTAATTTGAATGAGTATTTATATTAAAAACATAAAAAGAACTCATTTGAATGAGTATTTATATCAAAAACATAAAAAGAACTAACTTGAATGAGTATTTATATTAAAAACATAAAAAAGAACTAACTTGAATGAGTATTTATATTAAAAAAATAAAAAGAACTAACTTGAACGAGTATTTATATTAAAAACAAAAAGAACGAACTTGAATGAGTATTTATATTAAAAACATAAAAAAGAACTTATTTGAATGAGTATTTATATTAAAAACATAAAATAAGAACTAACTTGAATGAATATTTATATTAAAAACATAAAAAGAACTAATTTGAATGAGTATTTATATTAAAAACATAAAAAAGAACTAACTTGAATGAGTATTTATATTAAAAACAAAAAAGAACTAATTTGAATGAGTATTTATATTAAAAACATAAAAAAGAACTAACTTGAATGAATATTTATATTATAAACATAAAAAGAACTAATTTGAATGAATATTTATATTAAAAACATAAAAAGAACTAATTTGAATGAGTATTTATATTAAAAACATAAAAAAAGAACTAACTTGAATGAATATTTATATTAAAAACATAAAAAAGAACTAATTTGAATGAGTATTTATATTAAAAATATAAAAAAGAACTAATTTGAATATTTATATTAAAAACATAAAAAAGAACTAACTTGAATGAGTATTTATATTATAAATATAAAAAGAACTAACTTGAATGAGTATTTATATTAAAAACATAAAAAAGAACTAATTTGAATGAGTATTTATATTAAAAACATAAAAAGAACTAACTTGAATGAGTATTTATATTAAAAACATAAAAAAAGAACTAATTTGAATGAGTATTTATATTAAAAACATAAAAAAAGAACTAATTTGAATGAGTATTTATATTAAAAACATAAAAAGAACTTACTTGAATGAGTATTTATATTATAAACATAAAAAGAACTAACTTGAATGAGTATTTATATTAAAAACATAAAAAAGAACTAATTTGAATGAGTATTTATATTAAAAACAAAAAAGAACTAATTTGAATGAGTATTTATATTAAAAACATAAAAAAGAACAAACTTGAATGAATATTTATATTATAAACATAAAAAGAACTAACTTGAATGAGTATTTATATTAAAAACATAAAAAAGAACTAATTTGAATGAGTATTTATATTAAAAACATAAAAAAAGAACTAATTTGAATGAGTATTTATATTAAAAACATAAAAAGAACTAACTTGAATGAGTATTTATATTATAAACATAAAAAGAACTAACTTGAATGAGTATTTATATTAAAAACATAAAATAAGAACTAATTTGAATATTTATATTAAAAACATAAAAAAGAACTAATTTGAATGAGTATTTATATTAAAAACATAAAAAAGAACAAACGTGAATGAATATTTATATTAAAAACATAAAAAGAACTAATTTGAATGAGTATTTATATTAAAAACATAAAAAAGAACAAACTTGAATGAATATTTATATTAAAAACATAAAAAAAGAACTAACTTGAATGAGTATTTATATTAAAAACATAAAAAAGAACTAATTTGAATATTTATATTAAAAACATAAAAAAGAACTAATTTGAATGAGTATTTATATTAAAAACATAAAAAAGAACTAATTTGAATGAGTATTTATATTAAAAACATAAAAAAGAACTAATTTGAATGAGTATTTATATTAAAAACATAAAAAAGAACTAACTTGAATGAATATTTATATTAAAAACATAAAAAGAACTTATTTGAATGAGTATTTATATTAAAAACATAAAAAAGAAGTAATTTGAATGAGTATTTATATTAAAAACATAAAAAAGAACTAATTTGAATGAGTATTTATATTAAAAACATTAAAAAGAACTAATTTGAATGAGTATTTATATTAAAAACATAAAAAAAAACTAATTTGAATGAGTATTTATATTAAAAACATAAAAAGAACTTATTTGAATGATTATTTATATTAAAAACATAAAATAATTTGAATGAGTATTTATATTAAAAACATAAAAAAGAACTAATTTGAATGAGTATTTGTATTAAAAACATAAAAAAAGAACTAATTTGAATGAGTATTTATATTAAAAACATAAAAAGAACTAACTTGAATTAGTATTTATATTAAAAACATAAAAAAGAACTAACTTGAATTATTATGTATATTAAAAACATAAAATAATGTGAATGAGTATTTATATTAAAAACATAAAAAAGAACTAATTTGAATGAGTATTTATATTAAAAACATAAAACAAGAACTAACTTGAATGAGTATTTATATTAAAAACAAAAAAGAACTAATTTGAATGAGTATTTATATTAAAAACATGAAAAAGAACTAATTTGAATGAGTATTTATATTAAAAACATAAAAAGAACTAATTTGAATGAGTATTTATATTAAAAACATAAAAAAGAACTTATTTGAATGAATATTTATATTAAAAACATAAAAAAAAACTAATTTGAATGAGTATTTATATTAAAAACATAAAAAAGAACAAACTTGAATGAGTATTTATATTACAAACATAAAAAAGAACTAATTTTAATGAGTATTTATATTAAAAACATAAAAAGAACTAACTTGAATGAGTATTTATATTACAAACATAAAAAAGAACTAATTTGAATGAGTATTTATATTAAAAACATAAAAAGAACTTATTTGAATGATTATTTATATTAAAAACAAAAAAGAACTAATTTGAATGAGTATTTATATTAAAAACATAAAAAGAACTAACTTGAATGAGTATTTATATTATAAACATAAAAAGAACTAACTTGAATGAGTATTTATATTAAAAACATAAAAAAGAACTAATTTGAATGAGTATTTATATTAAAAACATAAAAAAAGAACTAATTTGAATGAGTATTTATATTAAAAACATAAAAAAGAACAAACTTGAATGAATATTTATATTATAAACATAAAAAGAACTAACTTGAATGAGTATTTATATTAAAAACATAAAAAAGAACTAATTTGAATGAGTATTTATATTAAAAACATAAAAAAAGAACTAATTTGAATGAGTATTTATATTAAAAACATAAAAAGAACTAACTTGAATGAGTATTTATATTATAAACATAAAAAGAACTAACTTGAATGAGTATTTATATTAAAAACATAAAATAAGAACTAATTTGAATATTTATATTAAAAACATAAAAAAGAACTAATTTGAATGAGTATTTATATTAAAAACATAAAAAAGAACAAACGTGAATGAATATTTATATTAAAAACATAAAAAGAACTAATTTGAATGAGTATTTATATTAAAAACATAAAAAAGAACAAACTTGAATGAATATTTATATTAAAAACATAAAAAAAGAACTAACTTGAATGAGTATTTATATTAAAAACATAAAAAAGAACTAATTTGAATATTTATATTAAAAACATAAAAAAGAACTAACTTGAATGAGTATTTATATTAAAAACATAAAAAAGAACTAATTTGAATGAGTATTTATATTAAAAACATAAAAAAGAACTAATTTGAATGAGTATTTATATTAAAAACATAAAAAAGAACTAACTTGAATGAATATTTATATTAAAAACATAAAAAGAACTTATTTGAATGAGTATTTATATTAAAAACATAAAAAAGAAGTAATTTGAATGAGTATTTATATTAAAAACATAAAAAAGAACTAATTTGAATGAGTATTTATATTAAAAACATTAAAAAGAACTAATTTGAATGAGTATTTATATTAAAAACATAAAAAAAAACTAATTTGAATGAGTATTTATATTAAAAACATAAAAAGAACTTATTTGAATGATTATTTATATTAAAAACATAAAATAATTTGAATGAGTATTTATATTAAAAACATAAAAAAGAACTAATTTGAATGAGTATTTGTATTAAAAACATAAAAAAAGAACTAATTTGAATGAGTATTTATATTAAAAACATAAAAAGAACTAACTTGAATTAGTATTTATATTAAAAACATAAAAAAGAACTAACTTGAATTATTATGTATATTAAAAACATAAAATAATGTGAATGAGTATTTATATTAAAAACATAAAAAAGAACTAATTTGAATGAGTATTTATATTAAAAACATAAAACAAGAACTAACTTGAATGAGTATTTATATTAAAAACAAAAAAGAACTAATTTGAATGAGTATTTATATTAAAAACATAAAAAAGAACTAATTTGAATGAGTATTTATATTAAAAACAAAAAAGAACTAATTTGAATGAGTATTTATATTAAAAACATAAAAAAGAACTAATTTGAATGAGTATTTATATTAAAAACATAAAAAGAACTAATTTGAATGAGTATTTATATTAAAAACATAAAAAAGAACTTATTTGAATGAATATTTATATTAAAAACATAAAAAAAAACTAATTTGAATGAGTATTTATATTAAAAACATAAAAAAGAACAAACTTGAATGAGTATTTATATTACAAACATAAAAAAGAACTAATTTTAATGAGTATTTATATTAAAAACATAAAAAGAACTAACTTGAATGAGTATTTATATTACAAACATAAAAAAGAACTAATTTGAATGAGTATTTATATTAAAAACATAAAAAGAACTTATTTGAATGATTATTTATATTAAAAACAAAAAAGAACTAATTTGAATGAGTATTTATATTAAAAACATAAAAAGAACTAACTTGAATGAGTATTTATATTATAAACATAAAAAGAACTAACTTGAATGAGTATTTATATTAAAAACATAAAAAAGAACTAATTTGAATGAGTATTTATATTAAAAACATAAAAAAAGAACTAATTTGAATGAGTATTTATATTAAAAACATAAAAAAGAACAAACTTGAATGAATATTTATATTATAAACATAAAAAGAACTAACTTGAATGAGTATTTATATTAAAAACATAAAAAAGAACTAATTTGAATGAGTATTTATATTAAAAACATAAAAAAAGAACTAATTTGAATGAGTATTTATATTAAAAACATAAAAAGAACTAACTTGAATGAGTATTTATATTATAAACATAAAAAGAACTAACTTGAATGAGTATTTATATTAAAAACATAAAATAAGAACTAATTTGAATATTTATATTAAAAACATAAAAAAGAACTAATTTGAATGAGTATTTATATTAAAAACATAAAAAAGAACAAACGTGAATGAATATTTATATTAAAAACATAAAAAGAACTAATTTGAATGAGTATTTATATTAAAAACATAAAAAAGAACAAACTTGAATGAATATTTATATTAAAAACATAAAAAAAGAACTAACTTGAATGAGTATTTATATTAAAAACATAAAAAAGAACTAATTTGAATATTTATATTAAAAACATAAAAAAGAACTAATTTGAATGAGTATTTATATTAAAAACATAAAAAAGAACTAATTTGAATGAGTATTTATATTAAAAACATAAAAAAGAACTAATTTGAATGAGTATTTATATTAAAAACATAAAAAAGAACTAACTTGAATGAATATTTATATTAAAAACATAAAAAGAACTTATTTGAATGAGTATTTATATTAAAAACATAAAAAAGAAGTAATTTGAATGAGTATTTATATTAAAAACATAAAAAAGAACTAATTTGAATGAGTATTTATATTAAAAACATTAAAAAGAACTAATTTGAATGAGTATTTATATTAAAAACATAAAAAAAAACTAATTTGAATGAGTATTTATATTAAAAACATAAAAAGAACTTATTTGAATGATTATTTATATTAAAAACATAAAATAATTTGAATGAGTATTTATATTAAAAACATAAAAAAGAACTAATTTGAATGAGTATTTGTATTAAAAACATAAAAAAAGAACTAATTTGAATGAGTATTTATATTAAAAACATAAAAAGAACTAACTTGAATTAGTATTTATATTAAAAACATAAAAAAGAACTAACTTGAATTATTATGTATATTAAAAACATAAAATAATGTGAATGAGTATTTATATTAAAAACATAAAAAAGAACTAATTTGAATGAGTATTTATATTAAAAACATAAAACAAGAACTAACTTGAATGAGTATTTATATTAAAAACAAAAAAGAACTAATTTGAATGAGTATTTATATTAAAAACATGAAAAAGAACTAATTTGAATGAGTATTTATATTAAAAACATAAAAAGAACTAATTTGAATGAGTATTTATATTAAAAACATAAAAAAGAACTTATTTGAATGAATATTTATATTAAAAACATAAAAAAAAACTAATTTGAATGAGTATTTATATTAAAAACATAAAAAAGAACAAACTTGAATGAGTATTTATATTACAAACATAAAAAAGAACTAATTTTAATGAGTATTTATATTAAAAACATAAAAAGAACTAACTTGAATGAGTATTTATATTACAAACATAAAAAAGAACTAATTTGAATGAGTATTTATATTAAAAACATAAAAAGAACTTATTTGAATGATTATTTATATTAAAAACAAAAAAGAACTAATTTGAATGAGTATTTATATTAAAAACATAAAAAGAACTAACTTGAATGAGTATTTATATTATAAACATAAAAAGAACTAACTTGAATGAGTATTTATATTAAAAACATAAAAAAGAACTAATTTGAATGAGTATTTATATTAAAAACATAAAAAAAGAACTAATTTGAATGAGTATTTATATTAAAAACATAAAAAAGAACAAACTTGAATGAATATTTATATTATAAACATAAAAAGAACTAACTTGAATGAGTATTTATATTAAAAACATAAAAAAGAACTAATTTGAATGAGTATTTATATTAAAAACATAAAAAAAGAACTAATTTGAATGAGTATTTATATTAAAAACATAAAAAGAACTAACTTGAATGAGTATTTATATTATAAACATAAAAAGAACTAACTTGAATGAGTATTTATATTAAAAACATAAAATAAGAACTAATTTGAATATTTATATTAAAAACATAAAAAAGAACTAATTTGAATGAGTATTTATATTAAAAACATAAAAAAGAACAAACGTGAATGAATATTTATATTAAAAACATAAAAAGAACTAATTTGAATGAGTATTTATATTAAAAACATAAAAAAGAACAAACTTGAATGAATATTTATATTAAAAACATAAAAAAAGAACTAACTTGAATGAGTATTTATATTAAAAACATAAAAAAGAACTAATTTGAATATTTATATTAAAAACATAAAAAAGAACTAACTTGAATGAGTATTTATATTAAAAACATAAAAAAGAACTAATTTGAATGAGTATTTATATTAAAAACATAAAAAAGAACTAATTTGAATGAGTATTTATATTAAAAACATAAAAAAGAACTAACTTGAATGAATATTTATATTAAAAACATAAAAAGAACTTATTTGAATGAGTATTTATATTAAAAACATAAAAAAGAAGTAATTTGAATGAGTATTTATATTAAAAACATAAAAAAGAACTAATTTGAATGAGTATTTATATTAAAAACATTAAAAAGAACTAATTTGAATGAGTATTTATATTAAAAACATAAAAAAAAACTAATTTGAATGAGTATTTATATTAAAAACATAAAAAGAACTTATTTGAATGATTATTTATATTAAAAACATAAAATAATTTGAATGAGTATTTATATTAAAAACATAAAAAAGAACTAATTTGAATGAGTATTTGTATTAAAAACATAAAAAAAGAACTAATTTGAATGAGTATTTATATTAAAAACATAAAAAGAACTAACTTGAATTAGTATTTATATTAAAAACATAAAAAAGAACTAACTTGAATTATTATGTATATTAAAAACATAAAATAATGTGAATGAGTATTTATATTAAAAACATAAAAAAGAACTAATTTGAATGAGTATTTATATTAAAAACATAAAACAAGAACTAACTTGAATGAGTATTTATATTAAAAACAAAAAAGAACTAATTTGAATGAGTATTTATATTAAAAACATAAAAAAGAACTAATTTGAATGAGTATTTATATTAAAAACAAAAAAGAACTAATTTGAATGAGTATTTATATTAAAAACATAAAAAAGAACTAATTTGAATGAGTATTTATATTAAAAACATAAAAAGAACTAATTTGAATGAGTATTTATATTAAAAACATAAAAAAGAACTTATTTGAATGAATATTTATATTAAAAACATAAAAAAAAACTAATTTGAATGAGTATTTATATTAAAAACATAAAAAAGAACAAACTTGAATGAGTATTTATATTACAAACATAAAAAAGAACTAATTTTAATGAGTATTTATATTAAAAACATAAAAAGAACTAACTTGAATGAGTATTTATATTACAAACATAAAAAAGAACTAATTTGAATGAGTATTTATATTAAAAACATAAAAAGAACTTATTTGAATGATTATTTATATTAAAAACAAAAAAGAACTAATTTGAATGAGTATTTATATTAAAAACATAAAAAGAACTAACTTGAATGAGTATTTATATTATAAACATAAAAAGAACTAACTTGAATGAGTATTTATATTAAAAACATAAAAAAGAACTAATTTGAATGAGTATTTATATTAAAAACATAAAAAAAGAACTAATTTGAATGAGTATTTATATTAAAAACATAAAAAAGAACAAACTTGAATGAATATTTATATTATAAACATAAAAAGAACTAACTTGAATGAGTATTTATATTAAAAACATAAAAAAGAACTAATTTGAATGAGTATTTATATTAAAAACATAAAAAAAGAACTAATTTGAATGAGTATTTATATTAAAAACATAAAAAGAACTAACTTGAATGAGTATTTATATTATAAACATAAAAAGAACTAACTTGAATGAGTATTTATATTAAAAACATAAAATAAGAACTAATTTGAATATTTATATTAAAAACATAAAAAAGAACTAATTTGAATGAGTATTTATATTAAAAACATAAAAAAGAACAAACGTGAATGAATATTTATATTAAAAACATAAAAAGAACTAATTTGAATGAGTATTTATATTAAAAACATAAAAAAGAACAAACTTGAATGAATATTTATATTAAAAACATAAAAAAAGAACTAACTTGAATGAGTATTTATATTAAAAACATAAAAAAGAACTAATTTGAATATTTATATTAAAAACATAAAAAAGAACTAATTTGAATGAGTATTTATATTAAAAACATAAAAAAGAACTAATTTGAATGAGTATTTATATTAAAAACATAAAAAAGAACTAATTTGAATGAGTATTTATATTAAAAACATAAAAAAGAACTAACTTGAATGAATATTTATATTAAAAACATAAAAAGAACTTATTTGAATGAGTATTTATATTAAAAACATAAAAAAGAAGTAATTTGAATGAGTATTTATATTAAAAACATAAAAAAGAACTAATTTGAATGAGTATTTATATTAAAAACATTAAAAAGAACTAATTTGAATGAGTATTTATATTAAAAACATAAAAAAAAACTAATTTGAATGAGTATTTATATTAAAAACATAAAAAGAACTTATTTGAATGATTATTTATATTAAAAACATAAAATAATTTGAATGAGTATTTATATTAAAAACATAAAAAAGAACTAATTTGAATGAGTATTTGTATTAAAAACATAAAAAAAGAACTAATTTGAATGAGTATTTATATTAAAAACATAAAAAGAACTAACTTGAATTAGTATTTATATTAAAAACATAAAAAAGAACTAACTTGAATTATTATGTATATTAAAAACATAAAATAATGTGAATGAGTATTTATATTAAAAACATAAAAAAGAACTAATTTGAATGAGTATTTATATTAAAAACATAAAACAAGAACTAACTTGAATGAGTATTTATATTAAAAACAAAAAAGAACTAATTTGAATGAGTATTTATATTAAAAACATAAAAAAGAACTAATTTGAATGAGTATTTATATTAAAAACATAAAAAGAACTAATTTGAATGAGTATTTATATTAAAAACATAAAAAAGAACTTATTTGAATGAATATTTATATTAAAAACATAAAAAAAAACTAATTTGAATGAGTATTTATATTAAAAACATAAAAAAGAACAAACTTGAATGAGTATTTATATTACAAACATAAAAAAGAACTAATTTTAATGAGTATTTATATTAAAAACATAAAAAGAACTAACTTGAATGAGTATTTATATTACAAACATAAAAAAGAACTAATTTGAATGAGTATTTATATTAAAAACATAAAAAGAACTTATTTGAATGATTATTTATATTAAAAACAAAAAAGAACTAATTTGAATGAGTATTTATATTAAAAACATAAAAAAGAACTAATTTGAATGAGTATTTATATTAAAAACATAAAAAGAACTAATTTGAATGAGTATTTATATTAAAAACATAAAAAAGAACTTATTTGAATGAATATTTATATTAAAAACATAAAAAAAACTAATTTGAATGAGTATTTATATTAAAAACATAAAAAAGAACAAACTTGAATGAGTATTTATATTACAAACATAAAAAAGAACTAATTTTAATGAGTATTTATATTAAAAACATAAAAAGAACTAACTTGAATGAGTATTTATATTACAAACATAAAAAAACTAATTTGAATGAGTATTTATATTAAAAACATAAAAAGAACTTATTTGAATGATTATTTATATTAAAAACATAAAATAATTTGAATGAGTATTTATATTAAAAACATAAAAAAGAACTAATTTGAATGAGTATTTGTATTAAAAACATAAAAAAAGAACTAATTTGAATGAGTATTTATATTAAAAACATAAAAAGAACTAACTTGAATTAGTATTTATATTAAAAACATAAAAAAGAACTAACTTGAATTATTATGTATATTAAAAACATAAAATAATGTGAATGAGTATTTATATTAAAAACATAAAAAAGAACTTATTTGAATGAGTATTTATATTAAAAACATAAAACAAGAACTAACTTGAATGAGTATTTATATTAAAAACAAAAAAGAACTAATTTGAATGAGTATTTATATTAAAAACATAAAAAAAGAACTAATTTGAATGAGTATTTATATTAAAAACATAAAAAGAACTAATTTGAATGAGTATTTATATTAAAAACATAAAAAAGAACTTATTTGAATGAATATTTATATTAAAAACATAAAAAAAACTAATTTGAATGAGTATTTATATTAAAAACATAAAAAAGAACAAACTTGAATGAGTATTTATATTACAAACATAAAAAAGAACTAACTTGAATGAGTATTTATATTAAAAACATAAAAAAGAACTAACTTGAATGAGTATTTATATTAAAAACATAAAAAAAGAACTAACTTGAATGAGTATTTATATTAAAAACATAAAAAAGAACTAATTTGAATGAGTATTTATATTAAAAACATAAAAAAAGAACTAACTTGAATGAGTATTTATATTAAAAACATAAAAAAGAACTAACTTGAATGAGTATTTATATTAAAAACATAAAAAGAACTAATTTGAATGAATATTTATATTAAAAACATAAAATAATTTCAATGAGTATTTATATTAAAAAAATAAAAAGAACTAACTTGAATGAGTATTTATATTAAAAACAAAAAGAACTAACTTGAATGAGTATTTATATTAAAAACATAAAAAGAACTAATTTGAATGAGTATTTATATTAAAAACATAAAAAAGTACTAATTTGAATGAGTATTTATATTAAAAACATAAAAAGTACTAATTTGAATGAGTATTTATATTAAAAACATAAAAAAGAACTAATTTGAATGAGTATTTATATTAAAAACATAAAAAGAACTAACTTGAATGAGTATTTATATTAAAAACATAAAAAAGAACTAACTTGAATGAATATTTATATTAAAAACATAAAATAAGAACTAACTTGAATGAGTATTTATATTAAAAACATAAAAAAGAACTAATTTGAATATTTATATTAAAAACATAAAAAAGAACTAATTTGAATGAGTATTTATATTAAAAACATAAAAAAGAACTAATTTGAATGAGTATTTATATTAAAAACATAAAAAAGAACTAATTTGAATGAGTATTTATATTAAAAACATAAAAAAGAACTAACTTGAATGAATATTTATATTAAAAACATAAAAAGAACTTATTTGAATGAGTATTTATATTAAAAACATAAAAAAGAAGTAATTTGAATGAGTATTTATATTAAAAACATAAAAAAGAACTAATTTGAATGAGTATTTATATTAAAAACATTAAAAAGAACTAATTTGAATGAGTATTTATATTAAAAACATAAAAAAAAACTAATTTGAATGAGTATTTATATTAAAAACATAAAAAGAACTTATTTGAATGATTATTTATATTAAAAACATAAAATAATTTGAATGAGTATTTATATTAAAAACATAAAAAAGAACTAATTTGAATGAGTATTTGTATTAAAAACATAAAAAAAGAACTAATTTGAATGAGTATTTATATTAAAAACATAAAAAGAACTAACTTGAATTAGTATTTATATTAAAAACATAAAAAAGAACTAACTTGAATTATTATGTATATTAAAAACATAAAATAATGTGAATGAGTATTTATATTAAAAACATAAAAAAGAACTAATTTGAATGAGTATTTATATTAAAAACATAAAACAAGAACTAACTTGAATGAGTATTTATATTAAAAACAAAAAAGAACTAATTTGAATGAGTATTTATATTAAAAACATAAAAAAGAACTAATTTGAATGAGTATTTATATTAAAAACAAAAAAGAACTAATTTGAATGAGTATTTATATTAAAAACATAAAAAAGAACTAATTTGAATAAGTATTTATATTAAAAACATAAAAAGAACTAATTTGAATGAGTATTTATATTAAAAACATAAAAAAGAACTTATTTGAATGAATATTTATATTAAAAACATAAAAAAAAACTAATTTGAATGAGTATTTATATTAAAAACATAAAAAAGAACAAACTTGAATGAGTATTTATATTACAAACATAAAAAAGAACTAATTTTAATGAGTATTTATATTAAAAACATAAAAAGAACTAACTTGAATGAGTATTTATATTACAAACATAAAAAAGAACTAATTTGAATGAGTATTTATATTAAAAACATAAAAAGAACTTATTTGAATGATTATTTATATTAAAAACAAAAAAGAACTAATTTGAATGAGTATTTATATTAAAAACATAAAAAGAACTAACTTGAATGAGTATTTATATTATAAACATAAAAAGAACTAACTTGAATGAGTATTTATATTAAAAACATAAAAAAGAACTAATTTGAATGAGTATTTATATTAAAAACATAAAAAAAGAACTAATTTGAATGAGTATTTATATTAAAAACATAAAAAAGAACAAACTTGAATGAATATTTATATTATAAACATAAAAAGAACTAACTTGAATGAGTATTTATATTAAAAACATAAAAAAGAACTAATTTGAATGAGTATTTATATTAAAAACATAAAAAAAGAACTAATTTGAATGAGTATTTATATTAAAAACATAAAAAGAACTAACTTGAATGAGTATTTATATTATAAACATAAAAAGAACTAACTTGAATGAGTATTTATATTAAAAACATAAAATAAGAACTAATTTGAATATTTATATTAAAAACATAAAAAAGAACTAATTTGAATGAGTATTTATATTAAAAACATAAAAAAGAACAAACGTGAATGAATATTTATATTAAAAACATAAAAAGAACTAATTTGAATGAGTATTTATATTAAAAACATAAAAAAGAACAAACTTGAATGAATATTTATATTAAAAACATAAAAAAAGAACTAACTTGAATGAGTATTTATATTAAAAACATAAAAAAGAACTAATTTGAATATTTATATTAAAAACATAAAAAAGAACTAATTTGAATGAGTATTTATATTAAAAACATAAAAAAGAACTAATTTGAATGAGTATTTATATTAAAAACATAAAAAAGAACTAATTTGAATGAGTATTTATATTAAAAACATAAAAAAGAACTAACTTGAATGAATATTTATATTAAAAACATAAAAAGAACTTATTTGAATGAGTATTTATATTAAAAACATAAAAAAGAAGTAATTTGAATGAGTATTTATATTAAAAACATAAAAAAGAACTAATTTGAATGAGTATTTATATTAAAAACATTAAAAAGAACTAATTTGAATGAGTATTTATATTAAAAACATAAAAAAAAACTAATTTGAATGAGTATTTATATTAAAAACATAAAAAGAACTTATTTGAATGATTATTTATATTAAAAACATAAAATAATTTGAATGAGTATTTATATTAAAAACATAAAAAAGAACTAATTTGAATGAGTATTTGTATTAAAAACATAAAAAAAGAACCAATTTGAATGAGTATTTATATTAAAAACATAAAAAGAACTAACTTGAATTAGTATTTATATTAAAAACATAAAAAAGAACTAACTTGAATTATTATGTATATTAAAAACATAAAATAATGTGAATGAGTATTTATATTAAAAACATAAAAAAGAACTAATTTGAATGAGTATTTATATTAAAAACATAAAACAAGAACTAACTTGAATGAGTATTTATATTAAAAACAAAAAAGAACTAATTTGAATGAGTATTTATATTAAAAACATAAAAAAGAACTAATTTGAATGAGTATTTATATTAAAAACATAAAAAGAACTAATTTGAATGAGTATTTATATTAAAAACATAAAAAAGAACTTATTTGAATGAATATTTATATTAAAAACATAAAAAAAAACTAATTTGAATGAGTATTTATATTAAAAACATAAAAAAGAACAAACTTGAATGAGTATTTATATTAAAAACATAAAAAAGAACTAATTTGAATGAGTATTTATATTAAAAACATAAAACAAGAACTAACTTGAATGAGTATTTATATTAAAAACAAAAAAGAACTAATTTGAATGAGTATTTATATTAAAAACATAAAAAAGAACTAATTTGAATGAGTATTTATATTAAAAACAAAAAAGAACTAATTTGAATGAGTATTTATATTAAAAACATAAAAAAGAACTAATTTGAATAAGTATTTATATTAAAAACATAAAAAGAACTAATTTGAATGAGTATTTATATTAAAAACATAAAAAAGAACTTATTTGAATGAATATTTATATTAAAAACATAAAAAAAAACTAATTTGAATGAGTATTTATATTAAAAACATAAAAAAGAACAAACTTGAATGAGTATTTATATTACAAACATAAAAAAGAACTAATTTTAATGAGTATTTATATTAAAAACATAAAAAGAACTAACTTGAATGAGTATTTATATTACAAACATAAAAAAGAACTAATTTGAATGAGTATTTATATTAAAAACATAAAAAGAACTTATTTGAATGATTATTTATATTAAAAACAAAAAAGAACTAATTTGAATGAGTATTTATATTAAAAACATAAAAAGAACTAACTTGAATGAGTATTTATATTATAAACATAAAAAGAACTAACTTGAATGAGTATTTATATTAAAAACATAAAAAAGAACTAATTTGAATGAGTATTTATATTAAAAACATAAAAAAAGAACTAATTTGAATGAGTATTTATATTAAAAACATAAAAAAGAACAAACTTGAATGAATATTTATATTATAAACATAAAAAGAACTAACTTGAATGAGTATTTATATTAAAAACATAAAAAAGAACTAATTTGAATGAGTATTTATATTAAAAACATAAAAAAAGAACTAATTTGAATGAGTATTTATATTAAAAACATAAAAAGAACTAACTTGAATGAGTATTTATATTATAAACATAAAAAGAACTAACTTGAATGAGTATTTATATTAAAAACATAAAATAAGAACTAATTTGAATATTTATATTAAAAACATAAAAAAGAACTAATTTGAATGAGTATTTATATTAAAAACATAAAAAAGAACAAACGTGAATGAATATTTATATTAAAAACATAAAAAGAACTAATTTGAATGAGTATTTATATTAAAAACATAAAAAAGAACAAACTTGAATGAATATTTATATTAAAAACATAAAAAAAGAACTAACTTGAATGAGTATTTATATTAAAAACATAAAAAAGAACTAATTTGAATATTTATATTAAAAACATAAAAAAGAACTAATTTGAATGAGTATTTATATTAAAAACATAAAAAAGAACTAATTTGAATGAGTATTTATATTAAAAACATAAAAAAGAACTAATTTGAATGAGTATTTATATTAAAAACATAAAAAAGAACTAACTTGAATGAATATTTATATTAAAAACATAAAAAGAACTTATTTGAATGAGTATTTATATTAAAAACATAAAAAAGAAGTAATTTGAATGAGTATTTATATTAAAAACATAAAAAAGAACTAATTTGAATGAGTATTTATATTAAAAACATTAAAAAGAACTAATTTGAATGAGTATTTATATTAAAAACATAAAAAAAAACTAATTTGAATGAGTATTTATATTAAAAACATAAAAAGAACTTATTTGAATGATTATTTATATTAAAAACATAAAATAATTTGAATGAGTATTTATATTAAAAACATAAAAAAGAACTAATTTGAATGAGTATTTGTATTAAAAACATAAAAAAAGAACCAATTTGAATGAGTATTTATATTAAAAACATAAAAAGAACTAACTTGAATTAGTATTTATATTAAAAACATAAAAAAGAACTAACTTGAATTATTATGTATATTAAAAACATAAAATAATGTGAATGAGTATTTATATTAAAAACATAAAAAAGAACTAATTTGAATGAGTATTTATATTAAAAACATAAAACAAGAACTAACTTGAATGAGTATTTATATTAAAAACAAAAAAGAACTAATTTGAATGAGTATTTATATTAAAAACATAAAAAAGAACTAATTTGAATGAGTATTTATATTAAAAACATAAAAAGAACTAATTTGAATGAGTATTTATATTAAAAACATAAAAAAGAACTTATTTGAATGAATATTTATATTAAAAACATAAAAAAAAAACTAATTTGAATGAGTATTTATATTAAAAACATAAAAAAGAACAAACTTGAATGAGTATTTATATTACAAACATAAAAAAGAACTAATTTTAATGAGTATTTATATTAAAAACATAAAAAGAACTAACTTGAATGAGTATTTATATTACAAACATAAAAAAGAACTAATTTGAATGAGTATTTATATTAAAAACATAAAAAGAACTTATTTGAATGATTATTTATATTAAAAACAAAAAAGAACTAATTTGAATGAGTATTTATATTAAAAACATAAAAAAGAACTAATTTGAATGAGTATTTATATTAAAAACATAAAAAGAACTAATTTGAATGAGTATTTATATTAAAAACATAAAAAAGAACTTATTTGAATGAATATTTATATTAAAAACATAAAAAAAACTAATTTGAATGAGTATTTATATTAAAAACATAAAAAAGAACAAACTTGAATGAGTATTTATATTACAAACATAAAAAAGAACTAATTTTAATGAGTATTTATATTAAAAACATAAAAAGAACTAACTTGAATGAGTATTTATATTACAAACATAAAAAAGAACTAATTTGAATGAGTATTTATATTAAAAACATAAAAAGAACTTATTTGAATGATTATTTATATTAAAAACATAAAATAATTTGAATGAGTATTTATATTAAAAACATAAAAAAGAACTAATTTGAATGAGTATTTGTATTAAAAACATAAAAAAAGAACTAATTTGAATGAGTATTTATATTAAAAACATAAAAAGAACTAACTTGAATTAGTATTTATATTAAAAACATAAAAAAGAACTAACTTGAATTATTATGTATATTAAAAACATAAAATAATGTGAATGAGTATTTATATTAAAAACATAAAAAAGAACTTATTTGAATGAGTATTTATATTAAAAACATAAAACAAGAACTAACTTGAATGAGTATTTATATTAAAAACAAAAAAGAACTAATTTGAATGAGTATTTATATTAAAAACATAAAAAAGAACTAATTTGAATGAGTATTTATATTAAAAACATAAAAAGAACTAATTTGAATGAGTATTTATATTAAAAACATAAAAAAGAACTTATTTGAATGAATATTTATATTAAAAACATAAAAAAAACTAATTTGAATGAGTATTTATATTAAAAACATAAAAAAGAACAAACTTGAATGAGTATTTATATTACAAACATAAAAAAGAACTAACTTGAATGAGTATTTATATTAAAAACATAAAAAAGAACTAACTTGAATGAGTATTTATATTAAAAACATAAAAAAAGAACTAACTTGAATGAGTATTTATATTAAAAACATAAAAAAGAACTAATTTGAATGAGTATTTATATTAAAAACATAAAAAAAGAACTAACTTGAATGAGTATTTATATTAAAAACATAAAAAAGAACTAACTTGAATGAGTATTTATATTAAAAACATAAAAAGAACTAATTTGAATGAATATTTATATTAAAAACATAAAATAATTTCAATGAGTATTTATATTAAAAAAATAAAAAGAACTAACTTGAATGAGTATTTATATTAAAAACAAAAAGAACTAACTTGAATGAGTATTTATATTAAAAACATAAAAAGAACTAATTTGAATGAGTATTTATATTAAAAACATAAAAAAGTACTAATTTGAATGAGTATTTATATTAAAAACATAAAAAGTACTAATTTGAATGAGTATTTATATTAAAAACATAAAAAAGAACTAATTTGAATGAGTATTTATATTAAAAACATAAAAAGAACTAACTTGAATGAGTATTTATATTAAAAACATAAAAAAGAACTAACTTGAATGAATATTTATATTAAAAACATAAAATAAGAACTAACTTGAATGAGTATTTATATTAAAAACATAAAAAAGTACTAATTTGAATGAGTATTTATATTAAAAACATAAAAAAGTACTAATTTGAATGAGTATTTATATTAAAAACATAAAAAGAACTAATTTGAATGAGTATTTATATTAAAAACATAAAATAAGAACTAACTTGAATGAGTATTTATATTAAAAACATAAAAAGAACTAATTTGAATGAGTATTTATATTAAAAACATAAAAAGAACTAATTTGAATGAGTATTTATATTAAAAACATAAAAAGAACTAATTTGAATGAGTATTTATATTAAAAACATAAAATAAGAACTAATTTGAATGAGTATTTATATTAAAAAAATAAAAAAGTACTAATTTGAATGAGTATTTATATTAAAAACATAAAAAGAACTAATTTGAATGAGTATTTATATTAAAAACATAAAATAAGAACTAACTTGAATGAGTATTTATATTAAAAACATAAAAAGAACTAATTTGAATGAGTATTTATATTAAAAACATAAAAAGAACTAATTTGAATGAGTATTTATATTAAAAACATAAAATAAGAACTAACTTGAATGAGTATTTATATTAAAAACATAAAAAAAGAACTAATTTGAATGAGTATTTATATTAAAAACATAAAAAGAACTAATTTGAATGAGTATTTATATTAAAAACATAAAATAAGAACTAACTTGAATGAGTATTTATATTAAAAACATAAAAAGAACTAATTTGAATGAGTATTTATATTAAAAACATAAAAAGAACTAATTTGAATGAGTATTTATATTAAAAACATAAAATAAGAACTAACTTGAATGAGTATTTATATTAAAAACATAAAAAAAGAACTAATTTGAATGAGTATTTATATTAAAAACATAAAAAGAACTAATTTGAATGAGTATTTATATTAAAAACATAAAATAAGAACTAACTTGAATGAGTATTTATATTAAAAACATAAAAAGAACTAATTTGAATGAGTATTTATATTAAAAACATAAAAAAGAACTAACTTGAATGAGTATTTATATTATAAACATAAAAAGAACTAATTTGAATGAGTATTTATATTAAAAACATAAAAAAGAACTAATTTGAATGCGTATTTATATTAAAAACATAAAAAAGAACTAACTTGAATGAATATTTATATTAAAAACATAAAAAAGAACTAATTTGAATGAGTATTTATATTAAAAACATAAAAAAGAACTAATTTGAATGAGTATTTATATTAAAAACATAAAATAAGAACTAACTTGAATGAGTATTTATATTAAAAACATAAAAAAAGAACTAATTTGAATGAGTATTTATATTAAAAACATAAAAAGAACTAATTTGAATGAGTATTTATATTAAAAACATAAAATAAGAACTAACTTGAATGAGTATTTATATTAAAAACATAAAAAGAACTAATTTGAATGAGTATTTATATTAAAAACATAAAAAGAACTAATTTGAATGAGTATTTATATTAAAAACATAAAATAAGAACTAACTTGAATGAGTATTTATATTAAAAACATAAAAAAAGAACTAATTTTAATGAGTATTTATATTAAAAACATAAAAAGAACTAATTTGAATTAGTATTTATATTAAAAACATAAAATAAGAACTAACTTGAATGAGTATTTATATTAAAAACATAAAAAGAACTAATTTGAATGAGTATTTATATTAAAAACATAAAAAAGAACTAACTTGAATGAGTATTTATATTATAAACATAAAAAGAACTAACTTGAATGAGTATTTATATTACAAACATAAAAAAGAACTAATTTGAATGAGTATTTATATTAAAAACATAAAAAAAGAACTAACTTGAATGAATATTTATATTAAAAACATAAAAAAGAACTAATTTGAATGAGTATTTATATTAAAAACATAAAAAAGAACTAATTTGAATATTTATATTAAAAACATAAAAAAGAACTAACTTGAATGAGTATTTATATTATAAACATAAAAAGAACTAACTTGAATGAGTATTTATATTAAAAACATGAAAAAGAACTAATTTGAATGAGTATTTATATTAAAAACATAAAAAGAACTAACTTGAATGAGTATTTATATTATAAACATAAAAAGAACTAACTGGAATGAGTATTTATATTAAAAACATAAAAAAAACTAATTTGAATGAGTATTTATATTAAAAACATAAAAAAGAACTAATTTGAATGAGTATTTATATTAAAAACATAAAAAAGAACAAACTTGAATGAATATTTATATTAAAAACATAAAAAAAGAACTAATTTGAATGAGTATTTATATTAAAAACATAAAAAAGAACTAATTTGAATATTTATATTAAAAACATAAAAAAGAACTAATTTGAATGAGTATTTATATTAAAAACATAAAATAAGAACTAATTTGAATATTTATATTAAAAACATAAAAAAGAACTAATTTGAATGCGTATTTATATTAAAAACATAAAAAAGAACAAACTTGAATGAATATTTATATTAAAAACATAAAAAAGAACAAACTTGAATGAATATTTATATTAAAAACATAAAAAAGAACTAATTTGAATATTTATATTAAAAACATAAAAAAGAACTAATTTTAATGAGTATTTATATTAAAAACATAAAAAAGAACTAATTTGAATGAGTATTTATATTAAAAACATAAAAAAGAACTAATTTGAATGAGTATTTATATTAAAAACATAAAAAAAGAACTAATTTGAATGAGTATTTATATTAAAAACATAAAAAGAACTTATTTGAATGAGTATTTATATTAAAAACATAAAAAAGAACTAATTTGAGTGAGTATTTATATTAAAAACATTAAAAAGAACTAATTTGAATGAGTATTTATATTAAAAACATAAAAAAAAACTAATTTGAATGAGTATTTATATTAAAAACATAAAAAGAACTTATTTGAATGATTATTTATATTAAAAACATAAAATAATTTGAATGAGTATTTATATTACAAACATAAAAAAGAACTAATTTGAATGAGTATTTATATTAAAAACATAAAAAGAACTAATTTGAATGAATATTTATATTAAAAACATAAAATAATTTGAATGAGTATTTATATAAAAAACATAAAAAGAACTAACTTGAATGAGTATTTATATTAAAAACATAAAAAAAGAACTAATTTGAATGAGTAAAAAAAATGCCCCTCACCCTAATGTTCCCCTTCCAAAAATTGAGCAACTATTCAATTATACATTTTGATGTAGGACGAATTTGATGGGAGAGAACAATCTTACTAAAGAAGCCTTTTGAAAAAGTCTTGGGTTTGTTGTTGAAGAACAACTGCATATTTTGAAAATGCGAAGAAACAATTGTATAGATAAAACAAATCTGGAACATTTATTAAATTATTATATCACATGTACAAACACACACACACACACACACATACTTAATTCCTATCATGTAAGTAAAAAAAACATGCTGACCAAAACCATCTTAAGGTTTTTAGAAGAACTGAGAAAGCAAATAGTCCTCTGTCTGATATGAATTTGGAAAGAAATCTCAACTCTATTTGCATAAGCCCTTTTCTTTCTGGTTCTGAATGTTTTAGATGATGAATGATTTTTCATATTATTTAGATTCTTCATACTACTGTTCTCATCTTGAATGTCAATTGTGCAACGTGTCAGTCAGTGTGACCTTTGACCTTCTGCAAATGTATCTTGTTGAACTCATTAATTTTTTTGTCGAATTTGTGAATCTTTACGGAATTTTAAACAGAACCTTTAATTTAATCCACGGGAGTAGCATGCTCACATACCATCAGCCATTACTGTGCCTTAACCTAAACATAGATTCCATGAACAAAGCTTCTTTCTTAGAACTGCACAAACTCTGTTCCATTTTCGTTAGTCCAACGTGAACAAGTTCTTGATGAGCCATCCCCTTAAATAATCCAATTTACAAAATTTCCACTACTAACGATTACTACAATATTTTCCCATTGACTACTGTACACTCATTAACCCTTATCCTTGAGTGACCTCCAGGCCTTGATAAGTGGTGACTTCTTTATATAAAAAAAAATGTATTTTGGGTGTAATCCACACAGAGGATTGAACCTGCAACCTCCAGAAGAATGTAACTTTTACAATTGAATTTTACTATGTACTCTTTTCACTGCACTATGGGTCCTCCTACCCATCATGGAGATAGTGGATTTAATAAAGAGTTTCATTTGAAATTCTTTATTGATTCCTGAGTTCAGCAGATTTTTGAGTTTGACAAAATACACCTGGAGAAGGTTGGGGCTACATTAACAAAACATTGTGAAAATAACAATGCAATATCTCTGTTCAGTCTCAAAAGACAAAGGATACCTCCTGTAGGGGATACTGCGCATGAAATTGTGAGGCAAGTGTTGCGCAATCCCCGACCACACCTTCTGAATTGGCACTGTTTGAGTCCAGTGGCAAGGAGAGTCCAGGACGACTGGAAACAATGCCGAGATAAGCGAAGAGCTCATACAGCACCTAGAAGTTCCAAATGGTTACCCATTTAGTACTGACCAGGTTCAACGTTGCTTAACTTCGGTGATCCAGTGGGAACCGATGATTATGCCGTGAAAATAACACTGATGATGAAAACAGTAGTTTGAAGAACGCAAATAGTATGCATTTTCTTTGTGTTTTTTCTTCTTTTTTAAAAACTTTCTAATTTCAAACGTTTTCTGTCTTTTTAATTTCTTTTTTAACTTCATTAATTGAAACTTTGCTGTATATAAGTGTGAACACTGGTGAAGCATAATTTTTTCTTTTACATTATTTTTTAATATACTATGTGCATAATTAATAATGTAATCGAGACAGCAATCATTGTCACACTTTCTATTTCACTTTCTTACTCATGCATTTTCTTCTTTCATATATATATATATATATATATATATATAAATATATATGTATATACAAATTTACTCATGCAGATTCTGGAAGAGGTCAGTTTCATTTTTTTTTTTTTTTTTTTTGAATACTAATTATAAATGCAAGTAACAAGGCTGAAAAAGAGAAAATGAGTATGAAGTACTCCTATATAGCAGGTCTTTCAATGGATCAAATCTAGCAATTATATAAAAAAAAAGAAACATGGAGTTTTTGTTTAAAAATCTAAAAAGTTTAAATTAAACACACTTGCATGCATGCATGAATATATATATATATATATATATATATATATATATATATATATATATATATATATATATATATATTAGTGTTGGAATGATTAATCGAAATCGGAAAAATCGGAGTATCGGAATCGGGAAAATTTATGTATATTTTCTGATTCCTTTAATTATCGTTTTTATTTAATTTTGTTTAAAACCAAATCTTCCGCTACTGGTAGTAATAATAAATATAGTAAAGATCCTCCGTCCCCGCAAGTGTGATTTTACATTTTAGAAAATATATGCGCATTTAACTGTGTTTTTACTGTAATCGGGAAAAATAACAACTTTTTAGTTAAATATTTAGAGATTTCTAAAGAATCAGAATCAGGAATTTAGTACAGAATTGATAATTGTATCGGAATCCGGAAAAATATTGGAATTGTCCCATCACTTATATAAATTTCTACAAACATTATTGGCCACACATATGCACACATGTTTCAGCTGCAATTTTATTCTAAATCCAATTTCTCTGATCATTGTATCAACTGATATTAAGGTGAATAGAAAAATTATTTTGCAAATCCTTTTGGTTTTTGGAAGGGAAAGAGAGTGGAGGAAGAGGAGAAAAAAATAATAGATTGGCAAGGCATTTATTTACTCCCCCTCAATTGTCTATTCATATGCTCATACTAATTTGCACAGGCACACATGTTTAGGGTTTTTTTGTTTTTTTTTTACTCTATGCATTCTTGGTTAATTAATTTCTATCATCTTTACTCTTTTTCTTTATGATACGGTTATAATTTCAAGTGCCCCGTTTCTTATCCCGGGTCTCGGATATAAGTTGAACTTAGGATGAGATGCTCTCACCATTTTGTAGATGTGGGTCAGACCACATACATGTATATGGAAATCGTATTCTTTTAATTTATAATGCTAACTTAAACCTAAATATATATCACTCTTTCACTCCCTTTATCTCTACCTAAATATGTATGTATGGGATAGACAACTGAGGAAGAACAATAAGTGCCTTGTCAGTCACTTATTTTTTCTTTTCTTAAAATCTAAAAACATTTGTAAAATAATTTTTCGATTTGCTTTAATGTTGGTTAATATGAAGGCCTGAGGAAGCAGGATTCTAAACGAGAGTGCAATATGGAATTCATATTCTCAATCCTATGTATGTTTATGTGCATAAGATAATTTATAATGCTAACTTAAACATTTCACTCCCATTATATGTATATGTATGCGAATTAGTATGAGCATATGAATAGACAACTGAGGAAGAGTAAATAAGTGCCTTGTATTAGTATTACTATTATTTTTTCCTTTCCTAAAATCCAAAAAGATTTGTAAAATTATTTTTCTATTTGCTTTAATGTTAGTCAATATGAATCCCTGAGGAAGCCGGATTCTAAATGCTGAAACATGTATGCACATATGTAGCTAAATAAAACATATTATATTGTAATACAGCTCTACTTGTTATTGGGCACTATTTTGTAAACGCTGGAGTTTCATTGGATTAGCATCTAGAAAACAACAATACAATCACTATATATATAACCTGAGGATTCCCTATGTGGATGAAATGCAGAAGCCTCTGTGTAGGTTAATTACCATGAATATATTTTCATAATTAATTATCTATCTATCTATCTATCTATATATATATATATATATATATATATATATATATATATATATAGTGTTATAATGGAATAATTCCAGGAGGAAATCCGGGTATGAGAGCTCAATGTGGTAAACAGAGCAATAACATAAAAATATAACACGGAAATTACATAATGGTCGATGCAATAATTTATTTCAACCTTATGGTATTTTCAAGCATCTAAACTAGACAATTACATTTTTGATACTGAAATAAATAAAGAAAAAGAATCGGGCCTCGACCGTCAAAAAACCAGAGAGGGTGGTAGTAGCAATCCACTTAATACATTTTATAGAGAGGGTGGGAGGGATTTAAAAAAAGAAAAAAAAACAACATTATGACACTTATAATTGCTGTCAGGTAGCTGACGTAACAACCGACACACACACACACGCAACACACACACACACACGCCCCTAAATATGCACGTTCTTACACGTAAATTCCTTGATACGCGTTTACTAACCTAGGAAGAAGAGGGAGAAATATACGGATACAAAACAAAACAAACCGCGCGCAAGGGAAAGAGAAGAAGAAAGAAAAGAAGAGAGCGACCATCCACTGCCTGTCGTATGGTTTCATCAGTCTAGAATCCCCGAGAAAGAGAAGGGAAAGAAAATGGAGATCATACGCGCGTCATAGAGTCAATTGAGTCATGGAAAGCAAGTCTATTAAAAGATAAATAATAAAAAAAGTTTATATACAAAGTTTTAAAACTATCTGTATGTTATCATGTTATAATTAGTTAGAAATAAATATTATCTTATAATACATTTAAATATTGTAATATATTACTATGAATTCAAAAAATTGAGTCTTATGTAGTTAGTATTTTATATATTTTTATGTAATTAATTTTATTGGTGATTATAGCGGTCGTTGTAATTTTTCTCACTAATATTTCACTTCCTAATTGATTAAGATGCAGAAAATTGCATTATTAGTTGCCCCCAATTCCATAGGACGTATATAGTTTCAGTTAATATATATTTTTATTCATTCCGTACACAAAAGTACTTTCATGTACGCATAAAGAAATAAATAAAATAGTTATTATTTTAAAGTTTTTAAGTTAATTTATATTAAATCTAATAATGTCTAGTGGTAGTATTTGATCTTTTTGACTTAAATCAGTTTAATAACTAATGTATAATCTGCAGAGAAAATTTATTTTCTTAAAGCTATCTCATTTATTTATAAGTAATTTGGATAAACAGGTACTTCGGAATAAGTACACCCAACTTAGATTTCGGACAACAAATATGATCAAGTCGTTATTACCGAGTATATACCAGACAATACTATAATTGCCAGTGAGGTGGGGTGGGAGGGTTTATCGTAAATAATCTAGTGGTATTAAATTCGGTCTCTTTACCGTTATGGGATTATCTGTTTGTCGGATCTGGAGTTATTGGTTATTTTAAATTTACATTTATGTCTACATCTGGCCATCAGTTCATCTCGTTTATTTAAGAGATTATTGTGTTTGTACTTCAGGATTCTTATTTTTTCCTCGAGGCATAAACTGCCTAAAGCCGTTTGGAACATCCGAATAACATAGAATTGACCATGAAACCACTGGGGATCGGTTCTCATTTTTTAATAACCACCATTGTTTAGCTAACTCAGTTTTGTTCTTAAGTTCTGGGTTATTGAAAGAATGTTTATGGTCATAAAAATGCTGTTTCCAGTTTCCGGCGGAGATACCGAACTATTATTAAAAAATGAGAACCGATCCCCAGTGGTGCATTTGCTACTAGTCTCTCCCTGTTAGACAGGGTTCAAAAGAAAATTGCCAACCTAATAGGCCCTGGACTATCAGCTCGGCTTCAACTGCTGTCCCATCAATGATTATAGCTGTATAAATCTATGAATATATTTAAAGCTTTTTTAAAAAACAAAAAAAAAACAACAGAATAGTAAACAAGAAATGATCCATAATGTTGATATAGCATAAAAAATGACCCCAATCCTTCTCTAGTCTAGTAAACCTATCAAGGTTTGAGAGTCTAGTCTAGCTATAATCAAAGAGAGAACATAGGTGTATACTCTTCCCAAAGAGGATTAATGATATAATTTTGACAGAAAAGAAATCAACAGATTTACAATAATAACCACTTTCACTGTCTCATAAGATAATAAAAAAGCTATTTCAACATTTGAGGGCAATGTTTTTTACTAACCATTAAGTATGTAACAACTAGGACTATGACAACAGCATATTTTCCCCCCTTGTTTTGATTCTCAGGTATATATCCATTGATATCTTATATGTTTTTATATAGAGTGATGTGGTTCTCGGTTGATTAATTTTCTTACTGTGTTGGATATATTACTCGAGAGACAAAACAATGAAAAGAATATGCTGTTGTCTTAGCCCTAGTAATAACCTTTTGGCTAAAATCAAAGTGTAGTATCAGAACAGATACTACACTTCATCTGTTGTATCCGTGGTCAGTGAAGGAAAGACCCTTCTAGACCAAGGCAATTTTTATTTTTGTTCCAATACAAAATGACCCTTTTTAAGAACTGGATTTCCTCACATTTAAAACTGACCTTGTGTCTAACCCTGTTCTTGTGTGGGAGGTAAGTAAATAGTGGCTTGCATTGTTGTAAAAAATAATCTTAATAAATAAAATACAACTAAAAAACAGTTCAAACTATTAATAATGTTTTTTTTTTACTAATCAAGTTTACAAATTTCATTTCAATTTTATTTTTTATTTATTTAATAATTTATTTTTCAGATTTACAAATATTTATTTCCTGTCAGTGTATGAGCAGTTATATAAAACAGGAACTTTTTCTTTTGCAAAATCCATAGTTTGCATAAGAGGAACCCAAAGGTGTATGCAACATCTGTGACAACTAGCATAGGTTACATTAGTTTAGAAATAAAAAATAAAATAAAAGAGAAATAAATGTTGTCACGGATATATTTATTTGTAACCTAGCTTCTTTCTCCTCTTCTGACATGAAGCATTAAGCTTCAAAATGTCATAGTATATATATAACTTAATTGTTTTCCTTATTTAACAAACAAATAAATTTATCCATACTTATATTTATTTTATTATTATGTTATATGGTCCACTCTTGTTGAGCTTTATATACCTTGATAGGTCCCTATATAAAGATTCATCCGAATTCTTTAAACCTTCTTGCTATATATATATATATATATATATATATATAACATGGACGTCTCTGTGCAATTTGTCATAAATATATTTTTATAACTCACTATCTAACTGTATTCATGCATTGAGCACTTGAAATAAATACTGAAAATCTATGCATAATTTATTATATCTCTTTATAATTATGTGGAGACATGAAATAGTTCACTCTTTCTCATATACACATGCACACACACACACACACACACACACACACACACAAATATATATATAAGTTTAGTGTTAAAATTAAATTCTGAAAATCAAAATATAGACACATATATTCGAGTTAAGAAATTATTGTTTGACAAAAGGAATATATAGAAAGAGGTTATGTTAATTTCCTTAATCCATGGATTTTCAATAATGGCTCATATCATCAGAGGAAATGAAATGCGGTTAGCAAAATGCTCAGCTGTGAATAGGCACGTATTTTGCTTTTCAGTACAAATATTGAAAAAGTTTTTTGGGTGGTGAATAATAATTATATGAAAATAATTATAGGAAAAGGAATTTTATACAACCTGGGAGGTCCATTATCGGAAGGAGTACAATATCTTCCGGGGTTTTATTGCCAGGTAGACAGAATATTGGTCCAGGGGAGAAGGCAGTAATCCCATATAACAAGAATGCATGGTTGCTCCTTACTGATTTTCCAAAGGTTATATGGAGCGGCCGTATTCGTTGATGAGTTGAATATGTTTTGGTAGATGTAATCCTAAGTCTTTGTAGGTGTAGAAACAGTGTATCAGATATTGGATGAATGTTCCATTCCATTGCATATATTTCCGTTGGTAATGGAATTTGAACGTTGAGTTATATATGCATATCTATGGTGCAATGGACGTCGAAAAATCAATGGTCTGGGTAGAAAAATATTTGAAGAGATGATTATTCGATCAGATGTGTTGGACGATTAGCTTCTGATATGGGCTGAATTCCTGGTATTCTGCTGGTCAGCTTCCTTGTTGAGAAGGGGTGAAGGAAACCATTTAGATGAGGGAGTGAGGAGGAGGAAGAGGGTAAGGTAGAGATGGTAAGGAGAGAAGTGGGGAAGGTTAGGTTTGGGAGAGCATATATATTAGTGGTCTGGGAAGGCCACGGGGGGGGGGGGACAAACAATTATAAAAAACCTTAAGCAAAATTCATCCTAAAGCAGCAAAACTGAAGCTGGCCTGCTAGGACACTATATGTACGAATGTAGGTAAAGTTTGGCATATTTTATTGGTTTGAAAGTATAGGTTATTTTTTACTAATTGTCATAAAATTTTAACCAGAGAATTGTATTATAATGTTCAAAAAGCCTCAAAATTTTCATGTAGTTTCGTCCCATAGAACCAACCAAAAATATGAGCATTTCAATATTCAATTTGGCTACCAGTATATATATATATATATATATATATATATATATATATATATATATATATATACGTTTTATTTTTTATCACCGTATTTTTCTGTTAAGTTACATTATTGTTTCAGCTACCCGGCCGTTTTTTTGGGCCGTCTGTAGCTTCCTCACACTTTTACATATAATTATAAAACTCAAATGACCTTGTAACGGGTGTTGTAACCCAACATCCAGTTTACAACTTCCGGTTGCGCATGCGTACATAAGCATAAACCCATAACGTAATACAAAAATGAATGATGTAAAAAAAAAAAGCAGAAAGTATTAACAATTGTTTATTTGGATAATTTAAATGTGAAAAAAAATTGGGACGCTGAAAACATACACAGTAAAACGATATGTTTTATTGTCGCGTTGATTATTTATTTGTAATGCCAGTTAAAAAAAACATATTTACAAATAAATAATCAACACAACAATAAAACATTTTTTTTTACTGTGTATGTTTTCAGTGTCCCAATTGTTTTGTTTTTTTTTGCATTTAAATTATCCAAATAAACAATTGTTAATACTTTCTGCATTTTTTTTTTACATTGTTCAGTTCTGTATTATGTTTAAGTTGTTTTAACGCAATTTTCTTACAAATAAATCTACTTTAACCCGTTGACAACCATAAGAGCATTTTATAACGGCGATTTAACCACCGCCTTCCTTTTTTTTTTAAATTTATTCTCCATTTTTAATACACCTTTCTTAAAAAGAACATTCATACATTTTCTTCTACACTACCAACATAAATAAATAACCCTGAAAATATGTTTTTTGTTAATTTGCATTACAAATAAATAATCAACGTGACAATAAAACATATTGTTTTACTGTGTACATTTTCAGCGTCCCAATTGTTTTTTTTTTTTTTTTGCGTTTAAATTAAAAGATATATAAAAATTTGAATTTAACTTGAAGTATTATGGTATCTGTTCAGTGCACATTTAAGTATGGCAAATCACTTATAATTCAATGGCTGTAAGATTTTTTTTTTTCGAAAATAGACGATTATAAACAGAACAACTCCTAGAAATTTATCTATATTCTTTTTCATTTCAATATACTTTCATAGAAATGTTTCTGTTATGTCACAAAAAATTATTTTCTTTACGTCACAAGTGTCACGCTCATACATTAATTCCATAGCTAATATAACATACTGACCCAACGGGTCGTCTAGTGTATATATATATATATATATATATATATATATATATATATATATATCGTGACACCCTGCACTGATGATTCCCAAAAGGATGAAACACTAATGTCTGTAGGTATTTAATAATTATAATAATAATAATATATATATATATATATAGTAGAACCCCGAGATACAGCATTAAAAATCAGTAACAAAATACAGTACAGTAAATAATACACATGTATATAATCAAATAACATTATAAATAACGCCATAAGGCGGGGCAAATACTGTAAACAGGGGTCGGAAAAACATTGTATTCCACATTGTAACTTGAAAAAAAAAACTGTATTCTAGGGCAACCGTATCTTAGGGTTCTACTGTATATATATATATATATATATATATAGTGTTATAATGGAATAAATCCAGAGGAAATCCGGGTATGAGAGCTCAATGTGGTAAACAGAGCAATAAGATAAAAATTATAACACGGAAATTACATAATTGTCGATGCAATAATTTATTTCAACCTTATGGTATTTTCAAGCATCTAAATCAGACAATTACATTTTTGATACTGAAAAAAAGAAAAGAAAAGATCGGGCTTCGACACTCAAAAAACCAGAGGTGGTGGTAGTAGCAATCCACTTAATACATTTAATATAGAGGGGGTGGTAGGGATTTAAAAAAATAAAAATTAAAAATAACAAATAAAAATATTAGATTAGACACTTATAAGCGGCAGCTTGATGTAACCATAGATACACACACACACACACACACACACACTCACACACACACACACGCAACACATACACATACACCTACACCCACATACACACACGCCTCTAAGATGTACGTTCTGACATGTAAATGCCTTGGCACGCGTTTACTAACCTAGGGAGAGAGGGGCGAAAGTATACGGATATATAGTGAAAGAAATAGAACAGCGCGTAATGGAAAAAAAAAAAAAAAAAAAAAAGGAAGAAAAAAAGAGGAGACAGTGATCAAATGTTAAGTGTCATATTAGTCTAGAAACTCTGAGAAAAGTAAGGGAAATAAACTGGATGTTGTGCACGCGTCCTATAGTTAATTGAGTCATGGAAAGTAGGTCTATTAAAAAAAAAAAAAATAAATAAAAATAAAATAAAATAAAAAATAAAAAAATATAAAAGTAAGAAAATAAAAATAAAAAGAATATTATATATAGAGTTTTAAAACTATCTGTATGTTATTATGTAAAAATTAGTTAGAAATAAATATTATCTTATAATTCATTTAAATATTGTATTTGTAATATAATACTATGAATTTAAAAAATTGAGTCTTATGTATTTAATATTTTATATATTTCCATGTAAATAATTTTATTGGTGATTATAGCGGTCGTTGTAATTAATATTTCAATTCTTAATTGATTAAGAAGTGGGAAATTGTAATATTGGCCGCCCCCAATTCGATAGGACGTATCTAGTTTCGGTTAATATATACTTTTATTCACTCCGTACAACAAAATTATTCTCATGCACGCATAAAGAAATAAGTAAAATAATTATATTTTTGTGTTGTATCAAATCTAATAATATCTAGTTTTAGTATTTGGTCTTTTTGACTTAACTCAGTTTAATAACTAATGTATTATCTGCAGAGAAAAATTATTATCTTAAGGCTATCTCATTTATTTATAAGTAATTTGGATAAACCAGGTACTTCGGGAAAATATATATATATATATATATATATGCCTAACTTAGATTTCGGAACAACAAATCGTAAAGTAGTTATTATCGAGTATATACCGGACAACACTATAATTGCCAGTCGGGTGGGGTGGGATGGTTTATCGTAACTAATCTAGTGGTGTTAGATTCGGTGTCTTTACCATTATAGAATTCTCTGCTCGTCGGATCTAGAGTTATTGGTTATTTTAAATTTACATTTATGTCTACATCTGGCCATCAGTTCATCTCGTTTGTTTAGGAGATTACTGTGTTGGTACTTCAGGATTCTTATTTTTTCCTCGAGGCATAAACTGCATCTCTGCCTAAAGCCATTTGGAACGTCCGAATGACATAGGATTGACCATGAAATCACTGGGGATCGATTCTCATTTTTTAATAACCACCATTGTTTAGCTAACTCGGTTTTATTCTTAAGTTCTGGGTTATTGAAAGAATGTTTGTGGTCATAAAAACGTTGTTTCCAGCTTCCGGAATTTCTTTGTTAGCCGAAAGTTTATTAATCTTATTAAGATATTACCCCAAATTGTAAAGAAGTTAATTATCTAGACATAACTCTAGACTTAAGAAAGGGGATATACAAGCCGTTCAATAAAGATAATAACACACCTTCTTATATTAATACTAGATCTAACCATCCAAGTTGCATAATTAAACAAATACCTAAAACGATTAACACTAAACACTAAATTTTTGAAGCAAATAAAAAATTATACAGTAGAGCACTAGAGATAAGCGGATACAGTGAAAAACTCACATATATTAAGAAGGAAAATAAAAACAAAAATAAATCTAAGAACAGAGGGCGGAAAATAATATGGTGTAATCCCCCTTACTGTCAACTATCCAACATAAACATAGGCAAAGTATTTTTGAACCTAATAGATAAACATTTTACCATAAATAATCCACTTAGGAAGATATTTAATAGAAAAACAATTAAAATAAGTTACTTGTGCACTAAAAACATGGACAGAATAATTAGCACTCATAATAATAAAATATTAAACAACTCTAATAGAAATGAGGCTACAGTAGACAAATGTAACTGCCAAGTGAAAAATAACTGCCCACTGGACGGTAATTGTAAAGTTGAGTGCGTGGTTTATAAGGCCACGATCCACCCAGAAGATAATAACAGGGACAAAAAAGTTTACTTCGGTATCTCCGCAGGAAGCTGGAAACAACGTTTTTATGACCACAAACATTCTTTCAATAACCCAGAACTTAAGAATAAAACCGAGTTAGCTAAACAATGGTGGTTATTAAAAAATGAGAATCGATCCCCAGTGATTTCATGGTCAATCCTATGTCATTCGGACGTTCCAAATGGCTTTAGGCAGAGATGCAGTTTATGCCTCGAGGAAAAAATAAGAATCCTGAAGTACCAACACAGTAATCTCCTAAACAAACGAGATGAACTGATGGCCAGATGTAGACATAAATGTAAATTTAAAATAACCAATAACTCTAGATCCGACGAGCAGAGAATTCTATAATGGTAAAGACACCGAATCTAACACCACTAGATTAGTTACGATAAACCATCCCACCCCACCCGACTGGCAATTATAGTGTTGTCCGGTATATACTCGATAATAACTACTTTACGATTTGTTGTTCCGAAATCTAAGTTAGGCATATATATATATATATATATATATATATATATTTTCCCGAAGTACCTGGTTTATCCAAATTACTTATAAATAAATGAGATAGCCTTAAGATAATAATTTTTCTCTGCAGATAATACATTAGTTATTAAACTGAGTTAAGTCAAAAAGACCAAATACTAAAACTAGATATTATTAGATTTGATACAACACAAAAATATAATTATTTTACTTATTTCTTTATGCGTGCATGAGAATAATTTTGTTGTACGGAGTGAATAAAAGTATATATTAACCGAAACTAGATACGTCCTATCGAATTGGGGGCGGCCAATATTACAATTTCCCACTTCTTAATCAATTAAGAATTGAAATATTAATTACAACGACCGCTATAATCACCAATAAAATTATTTACATGGAAATATATAAAATATTAAATACATAAGACTCAATTTTTTAAATTCATAGTATTATATTACAAATACAATATTTAAATGAATTATAAGATAATATTTATTTCTAACTAATTTTTACATAATAACATACAGATAGTTTTAAAACTCTATATATAATATTCTTTTTATTTTTATTTTCTTACTTTTATATTTTTTTATTTTTTATTTTATTTTATTTTTATTTATTTATTTTTTTTTTAATAGACCTACTTTCCATGACTCAATTAACTATAGGACGCGTGCACAACATCCAGTTTATTTCCCTTACTTTTCTCAGAGTTTCTAGACTAATATGACACTTAACATTTGATCACTGTCTCCTCTTTTTTTCTTCCTTTTTTTTTTTTTTTTTTTTTTCCATTACGCGCTGTTCTATTTCTTTCACTATATATCCGTATACTTTCGCCCCTCTCTCCCTAGGTTAGTAAACGCGTGCCAAGGCATTTACATGTCAGAACGTACATCTTAGAGGCGTGTGTGTATGTGGGTGTAGGTGTATGTGTATGTGTTGCGTGTGTGTGTGTGTGAGTGTGTGTGTGTGTGTGTGTGTGTGTGTATCTATGGTTACATCAAGCTGCCGCTTATAAGTGTCTAATCTAATATTTTTATTTGTTATTTTTAATTTTTATTTTTTTAAATCCCTACTACCCCCTCTATATTAAATGTATTAAGTGGATTGCTACTACCACCACCTCTGGTTTTTTGAGTGTCGAAGCCCGATCTTTTCTTTTCTTTTTTTCAGTATCAAAAATGTAATTGTCTGATTTAGATGCTTGAAAATACCATAAGGTTGAAATAAATTATTGCATCGACAATTATGTAATTTCCGTGTTATAATTTTTATTATATTATATATATATATATATATATATATATACCACCTTTTTGGCAATTTTATAAGTTCAAAATCTCAGTGACTATTAATCAGGTTTTAACAAATGAAAGCTCGTTGAAAAGGTAATGACTTGAATTGTGTAGTGGGCTATGTGACATTTGCCCTTAAGGTTACACATTAAGGTGATCATCCATCATCTGGGGCCTATTTTTGGCACTTTTTTATAGCTATAAAGTGTTTCAATCATAATCATTTGTTTTCCTAGTTTTGCATACGAATTACAAAATATGTTTCCCCAAAACCTCTGGCCTTGATGAAGGGGAGACTAAAATTTGCCACTTTGGTTTCAAATAATCTGAAATAACAACAAGGGGAGACTTGATTCCAAATATTTCTCATATGTTATATCTCCTTTCTTTGGTTTTCATAAATTTCACAGTGTATAAGGATTATTTGATACTGGAGATATTCATAATCTTATCCTATTTCCAAAAGAGGGGAGATATAACATATGAGAAATATTTGGAATCAAGTCTCCCCTTGCTGTTATTTCAGATCATTTGAAACCATAGCAGCAAGTTTTTTGTCTCCCATACAGAGGTTTTGGGGAAACACACACGCACGCACGCACGCGCGCGTGAGTGTGTTACAGAAGCTCAGAATAAGACTCTCTTCAGCCTCTGTTTATATCTCTCTGGAAATGGTGTCTCACATCCTGTATCTCTCATAAAGCCATAATGCTATGGCATGCAAGATGCCATTTCTGGGAGAACAGAGGCTGAAGAGACTCCAACAAAGGCAACCAGATATTAGTCCCCTTTGTTTTGAATGTTGTTCTGATCTTCTGTAGTTTTTATTTGTTAATTTTTCTTATCAAACACTTTACCAGGGTTCTGCCCCACTAACCTTGCATCGATATAAGCATGTATATATATATATATATATATATATATATATATATATATATATACACACACACACATGGTCATTTCAAAAGTAAAGCCTATTTTATTTTATTTTTTTTTTTTTGTAACTCAAAAAATTGAAGAGCTGTGAAGACAGGAGTGGTATCATTAAAACGAGTGACCTTTTATTCTCCAGAATTTATTTTTCTACATAGTCACAATCATTCTCAATGCATTTTTGCCAGGAATTCAATGATGTATCTCTGCTTCTGACACACGTCCACAATAGGGATTGCTTTCTTGAGTCTCATACCGTCAATATCTGCAACAGAGAGATTAAATTTTTAGGTCATGAATGCATAAGTTAAGTCATCATAATAATGCAATTTGCAATCTCCCTCTGATGCATTCAGGTGAAATAAAAAAAAAATAGACATTACTTTTGGAACATCCCTCGCATATGTGTGTTTATTTATTTTATAATTTTTATTATTATATCATCTTATTATAATTTATACCCCAAACAACTCAACGGATTTACAATTGTTTCCAGAATATCTGCACAGTACATAAACATTATTGATTGTGTATCATAAAGGCACATTCCTTTCTTCAGAATCAGATTTCCTGGATCATTTGTTTTCTGGAAGAAATTGTAAATCTGTTGAGTTGTTTTCGGTATGAATTATTTATTATACGTTAATACAATAATCAAAATTTTGGAATAAATGCATTATAAATTCTATTAAATTACTAAATATTGAACTTGTCGATTGAAATTGCAATTTTCTTGTGAATCAATCTAAACTTATATAACACAACTTTTTGATTCACCCAATAATATGTGAATGCACTATTCTTATAATAATGTAAAAAACAGTTATGTTTGTATCAGAGATGGTGTTCTTTTTTTCTTTTTTTTTTCTCTTTTTTCTCTTTGTTACTCCTACATTTTATTCTTTCATATGTATGTAAAAATGTACCCATGCAGTTAGAAGATAAGGTCAGTTTATTTTTCATTTTTATTTTGTAATACTACTAATAAAACTCAGTACAAAGCTCGTTTACTCCCTTTGAACAGGCTTTTCAAGAGATCAAATAGATTTTCGATTAAAAGCCTGAAAGGTTGAGATTGAATACACATGCATAAATTTATAACACATTTTATTTTGGTACTCATGCAGAATAAGGACAGCATTATCATCAGCCGATTTTGAGCAAGTTACGTAAATTGCTGGAAAGTGCTGAACAAAAACTTTGTGTGTGTGTGCAAGTTTTTGGCTAATTCTTAAGGTGCTGGAAAAAAAACGATGTATTCTTTTTTGTATGTGTTTGTGTGCAAAAACGCTGGCCAATTCTTAAGAAGATTCCGGATAAAAAACTTTATTTCATCGATGGTCAATGTTTAAAATGCTGAAAAACAGCTAAAAATTATTTATTTCAAGGCTGTTTTTTTTAGAATAAGCAAACTTTAAATTAAAATAAAACATAAAAAAAATATTTCCATTATACAAATATGTGGTTTATTCCAAAGATTAATTTTTGGTATTTATAATTTAAATACTATTTCGGGCAAATTTTTTTTTTTTTTTTTAATTGCATTTTCACCCCAAACAAAGCACATTGCCACTTTGTTGTAGGGACTACTATCAGGGACATAAGCATCAGGGGTACTGTGTAGGGAGTTGGGCAGCAAGATGTCGGTTCACATTACACTTGAACTTCTGCATGTCAGTACAGTTGGGGAAGCAGGGACCCAGTAGGGAATTCCAAAGTCTAGCAGTTCTGGGGAAGAAACTACTGGAGTAAAAGGCTCTCTTACATCTAGGTATCTTTACCGTGAAGAGGTGGGATTTTGCTGCTTGTCTGGTTTGTCAGGGATATTTACGTCGAGGGAGCACAAGTGTTTGCAGTTCGTCAGTGGATTCACCGTTAAAATACTTGTAGAGCAGGCAGAGGGATGCAATGGCCTTTGTGCATTAAATTAGGCTGTGTTTTGGCTATAATGCATCAAATATTGTCTTCCAAGTGGTTTATAATTACTCGATTCAGCATTAAATAACTAAAAGGTTGATATCCCATAAAACAAAAACAACCAAACTATTTAAATGGTTGAGGACAGCATGCAGACTTGCAGTATTACAAATAATAATTTTAATAAAAAAGCAAAGATACCATCAATTTTAAGACTCAATACAACTAAAAACCAATCAAAACAATGTTTTTACTAACCAATAAGTATGTAATAACTAGCGCTATGACAACAGCATATTCTTTTCCTTGTTTTGATTCTCAGGTATATATTCATTAATATCTTATATGTTTTTATGTAGAGTGATTTGGTTCTTGGTTAATTAATTGTGTCTAACTGTGTCAGATATATACTCGGGTGTCAAAATAATGAAAAGAATATGCTGTGGTCATAGCCCTAATAATAACTCTTTGTTTAAGATTAAAGTGTCCTATCAGAACGGATATTATGCTTTATCTGCTTAAAAAGTTTTTAGATGAAGATTGATAATTTGTATTATTTGAAATATTGTTTTCATCTTTCCTGCAAGTGCCTGTGGCACAACAGATAAAAGTGCTAAGTAATAAACAGTTATGAGTGACAGTTTTCTGGAGATCAAAGGTTCAATCCCAAGTATGAGAAATTCTAAGAATACAATTATGAATTATTAAAAAATTTTGTCTGATCGTGGCTGATATCTCCATGGATTAAATAAAATATTCCGTTCAAAATTTCGTACAGGTTCCAAAGTTAAGGTTAGAGATGACATTGGCTGAAGCGTTGTAAGAAGATAAGGACAATAGTCTGAATAATTCAAATAATATAAGTTAAAGTCCATCTCTTCTGTTCTTGGTCATTGAAAGAGAAATCCTTCTGGACTGAGGCAATTTTTATTTTTGTCCCAATAGAAAATGTCCCTTTTGGGGGAACTGGATTTTCCTCACATTAAAAACTGACCTTGTGGGGAGGTAAGTAAATAGTGGTTTGCATTGTTGTAAAAAATAATCTTAAAAAAGAAAAAAAACGACAGAATAGTAAACAAGAAATAATCTATAATGTTGATATACCATAAAAAAATTATCCCAATCCTTCTCTAGTCTAGTTAACCTATCAAGGTTTGAGAGTCTAGTCTAGCTATAATCAAAGAGAGAAGATAGGTTTATACTCTTCCCAAAGAGGATTAATGATATAATTTTGACAGAAAAGAAATCAACAGATTGACAACAATAACCACTTTCACTGTCCCATAAGATAATAGAAAAGCTATTTCAATGTTATGAGGGCAATGTTTTTACTAACCATTAAGTATGTAATAACTAGGACTATGACAACATCATATTTTCCCCCTTGTTTAATAATAACCTTTTGGCTAAAATCAAAGTGTAGTATCAGAACAGATACTACACTTCATCTGTTGTATCCGTGGTCAGTGAAGGAAAGATCCTTCTAGACCAAGGCAATTTTTATTTTTGTTCCAATACAAAATGACCCTTTTTAAGAACTGGATTTTCCTCACATTTAAAACTGACCTTGTGTCTAACCCTGTTCTTGTGTGGGAGGTAAGTAAATAGTGGCTTGCATTGTTGTAAAAAATAATCTTAATAAATAAAATACAACTAAAAAACAGTTCAAACTAATAATAATGTTTTTTTTTTTACTAATCAAGTTTACAAATTTCATTTCAATTTTATTTTTTATTTATTTAATAATTTATTTTTCAGATTTACAAATATTTATTTCCTGTCAGTGTATGAGCAGTTATATAAAACAGGAACTTTTTCTTTTGCAAAATTCATAGTTTGCATAAGAGGAACCCAAAGGTTTATGCAACATCTGTGACAACTAACATAGGTTACATTAGTTTAGAAATAAAATAAAAAATAAAGGTGCAATCAATTTTAAGATCTGATACAACTAAAAACCAGTTAAAACTATTAACAATGTTTTTACTAATTTCATTTCAATTCTATTTCTGTATTAATTAATAATTTATTTTTCAGATTTACAAATATTTATTTCCTATCTGTAGGAGCAGTTATATAAAACGGGAACTTTTTCTTTTGGGAAATTCATAGTTTGCATATGAGAACCCTAAAGTTTATTTTGATTACTCATCAGTGAAAAATGATTTAAGTGACATCTTGTTTGGCTATAATCATTTTAATAAAAAAAGCAAAGATACCATCAGTGAAAAGTGGTTTAAATGACATCTTGTTTGGCTTTCACATTCTTCCTCAGCAGAGAAACATTAAAAATTTTCCCAGTAACAAACAAGAGTTCCTTCTTGAAAAACTGACTCAGTTTTCATATTTCCACTAGCTGTTATATATATATATATATATATATATGTACAATCCAATGTAGGGTGGTCAAAAAGGTATCAAAAAGTGCTCAATACTGAAGTAGAGCTAAATGTAATCTTTATTTTTTTTACCTTGAGTGAATACAGAACATAACGGTTTGTTTTGGCAGACACGAACGAATTGTCTGACCTGCTTTGTCAGATATTCTGTATTAAAAGAAAAAAGTGGCAGTAGACAACACATGTGTAAAAGTCCTGAGGTCTCTTTTGATAGTCAATATAGGGGCTCAGTTGGCTTCCTGTGAATGTTAACCCTTCTTATTTCAGGTAACAGAATGCAACAGACCAAATACAATTAAAAATATACCACACAGAGGAAGAAATAGTGTAAACCTGCCACTCCTACGGACTGTTACTGGCAACACAATTTTCACATCAATTGATTTTTGGAGATACTAAAAAATTCAGTAATTTCGCTCTTTGGGATGTCTCCGAGGTTGGTCATTGATCATTGGTTGTTGCTAGTGGTTTCTTCTCTCACAAAAAGTCAACCTTTCATCGCTGAAAAGGTCTGGTTTGTTGATGTCTGTGAAAAACTGAATCACTTTCAAATCACAAAAAAACGGCAAAAAAATAATTAACAAGCAATTGTTTTCTTATCAAAAATAATTATTCAGACGTAGTCTGCATACAAAAAAGAAATGGATAGTTATCCTTTTTTTTTCTAATTTATGAAACGTTCTGGATCAGCTAGAGTTTTTGTTCTCAATTTAATGTTTCTACTTAGTTTCTCGGAGGAATTCCATCTTGAGTTGGGGCAAATTGCGACCAGCACTAGTGTGGATTCTTCAGAAACTGAAGGAGACTATTTATAATCGTCCGAAAACACTTGCTTTAATTGACAATTTATTTCTCTCCTCTCTTACTGCAATTACTGTATTTACGACTTTTCTCTATATTATCTTTCTATTTTCTTTTTTCTAATAAGCATTTACTATCTTCCTCTTTCACATGGAGTGTTGGTCTCCCCTCTCACATATAGAAATTCTAATTTAATAACTTAACTTTCTTTTTTTTTTCTCTATTTTCCAAAACAGAGATAATGGTAAATTAATACCATTTCTTTTTTCCTTCTCTTTTTCAAAACAGAATGGTAAATTAATATCTTTTTTCCCTATCTTTTTTTTTTCTTCAAAATACAGAGAATGGTAAATTCATATCTTTTCTTTTTTTTCCTTTCTTTCTCTCTTTTCCAAAACAGGGAGAATTGTAAATGAATATCTTTTCTTTTTATGTTAGTTTCACTGCAGGAAATTTATCTTTCAGTAATCCGTCCCTAAAACACCCTAGTTAATCTGAACAACCTTTTTTATTTTTGCCAGCTGAATGTTTTCCAAGTGATTGTCTGGGAATTAAACTTTTGTCTAGTTTCCTTATTAGGAATATCAAGCACTGGATAAGGCACGGGAGGGGAGTGCAGTAGCCCTAGATATATCTAAGGCTTTTGACAGGGTATGGCACGATAGTCTTCTCATAAAAATAAAATCCTATGGTATTACTGGACGAATGATTAGCATAATTAAATCCTTCTTAAATGAAAGAAGAATCCAGGTTGCCCTTGATGGGCATACGTCCAAAAAATTTGATATAAATGTGGGCGTACCCCAGGGATCGATCCTTGGACCTTTATTATTTCTGATATTCATAAATGACTTACCTGATAAAATTGTCTCTGAGATGGGTATATTTGCTGATGACACCATGCTCTATAGCAGGCATGTGGGGAAAACTAATGAGCACATATCTACGGTAATGGCGGAAACCCTAGAGGAAGACCTTCAGTCTGTAGTGGAATGGGGTAAAAAATGGATGGTAACGTTTAACGCTGCTAAGACAAAGATTGTTTCCTTTAATAATTACATGAAACCTTACCAACCACCAATAGCTATTGTCCTTATTGTAAATAAAATTATTAAACACAAGTTAGGAGAGTAGAAATTGAACCGTAGGTTTGCTTTTGGCAGCGTTGTAACTCATTTCCTTTATTTTGTCCTTTAGTCCTCAAATTCATGTGATGTTTCTCACAAAAGGGGAAAGATTTGTTGCTTTCTGAATTGAAATCTATCCATATAACACTATTAACATTATTAGTTAGTTATCTATATTTTAAATGGTATTAACATTTTTTTAGCTTCCTACATCAGGTGGATTCATGCCTTGTCTGGAGTGGTTTCCAACTCATGATTAAAGTGAGGAAAATAGCAAATCTTTGATTGCACATGTCTCTATTCATATAAAGTTAGAAATATGTGTATGTTTACATATTTGTATATACAGGATCCACTATTAAAATAATTAACTGATCATTATTATTTTTTGAACACATCTGCTCAGCCTCAGGTGGGTAATATGGGCTATGTTTAGTTTAATCTAGTTTCATACAAAAATTGTGCAAGCTCTTCATGAAAATTTAGATACTTCCAGTCTTTGTGTGTGCGTATTCAGAGAGAGGAATATGTTGGACAAAGAAGAAAGAGGGGATGAGGGAGAAATGCAGTAGAAGAAAGAGGAAGGGATAGAAGTTGTTACATTTTTGCCTCAAGTAGTTTATAATATAAAAGAATATAATTGTTTGCGTTGAGCTAGGTACATGCAAAATGACTGCCGATGCTCAAAAGGTATAAATATTTTGCCCCCCCCCCTTTACTTAAAAATTCACGAAAAATCAGGAAATTAACCAATTTAAGTTAAATTTTCAGTATTTATCAAATAATGATCGCCGAATATAATGAACTAATGAACTAATTATTTTTATTTACATCTTAGTGAAAATGTATTATTTTGTTTAAACAAAAAATACCTTTACTAAAGTTATGGTTTTCATTAGTAAATAAAAAACGCAGGAATTTATTTTTGCTTTTTTTATGTAAATAAAGCATCGTAATTCGTAACAATAAAAAAAATAAAATAATTTTTACAGGAACATTATGAAAAAAGCCCTTAAAATCCATATTAACAAAATCGATATAACTCGTAGAAAAATTAATTTCTCAAACTACCAATATTATTATTGAATTAAGCATTGTTTATTTAATATTTTCGCACAAAAAAGTATAATTGCAAAAATTATTTCTACTTTTTTTTTACGCTTACATTTTTAACGTAATCTTTACATGTGATATTCTAATATTTCCATTGCACACATGAATGTATAATCATCAATGTAAGATAATGTTCATGTAATCTTGGAAAATAAAGTAAAAAAAATTAAATTGAAAAACAGGAACATGGAAAATAATTTAACTAAAAAATGGTAAAAATTATACGAATGTTCCATGTTGGTAAGTATGGATGCACAGACTTGAAAAGAAAACCAGTCTGTTTTGCTCACCCTCCTCCTCTCTTCAACTACCCGCCTATTTGTGTTTATCAACTTTAAATTTCACACACACATTCTGATAAATTTTGACGTAGGTTTGTATTTTTTTAGTGTGCAATTTTTTCAATAATTACAGAAAACTTATATTTTTCTTGCCAGAAAAATGTAAACGCGATCTTTGTCATAATGAATTTTTACGTGAAATGTAGGCTTTTTCAGATTTGAGATAAAATTATTCCATGTATTTTTTATTTCACACACTTTTTTTCTTAGAGAAATTAACTTTAAACTATAATCTTTCAAACACAATAAAAAAGTAATCGAAAATTAAAAAAATTATTATGATTAGCCGGCATTCAAAACCATGCCCCCCCCTCCTACCGAAGTAGCCATTAAATTGGCCGTACCTACCTTGAGCCATATATGTTCACAGAATGATTTCTTTTTTTTTTTAAATTTTATTAAAACATTTTTTTTTTTTTACTTTAGGAAGCCAAAGCAGTGAAAGTCAAAACATGCAAAATCTTTCACAACCTCCATGGAACAGGTGTGGCCATTCTGACACATTCCCATCGGATATTTTTAGTGAACAATGTTGATGATCCAAGGATTCGACGGTTTGCTGAAATTCCAAGTAAATAAACCTATTTTGAATTATTTTTAAAAATTCCATTTACCTATCGAAGTTTGGTTTTCATACTTTACACTGTTGCATTATTTATTTTAAAGAATCTGTTTCCGATAAAGTTATTTAAAGTTCTTTACGGGTAGTATTTTTCTTGTGAATTGAAACACATTCTTTTCCCTCTTTTCTCCTTTGGAATACTATCAATTAATCATCATATTTGGATTCTTCAGACTACTGTTCTCATTTTGAATGTCATTTTCACAACGTTTTGATTGATGAAACCTCCTACTGTGTTCAGGTGTATTTTGTTGAACCTGGGAATGTTTCCATCAAACTCGGGAATTTAGATGAAATTTCAAATGAAACTCTTTATTTACTTCACGGGGGTAGCATGCTCTCATTCCATCAGCCGTGACTGGATAGAGGACCTAAGTAATTTGCCATTGTATTTTTCAGTTGCCCACACTGAGAATTGAGAAGAATATCACTTTTACAATTGATTTTTCCAAGTACTCTAACCAGTGCATACTATCAATTAAGAACCAAATTTCCTGATTAAAAAGAAAAATGTTTGAAATCATATAAACTACATGTAATCCTCCCGATTGGAATATTTGAAAAAAAAACAAAAAAAACAAAAATTACTGTTTAAGAATACTTTTCTAATAATACCATGCCACAAAGAAGGAAAAAGAAAAAAATTGATTCGATGCTTGCATATAGTGTTGAAACTAACTTGATTGTAAATTTTTAAATAAATAAATGTTTATTAAAAAATTTCAATTATTTTTATTGGTTCTTTAACTGAAAATTCTAATTCAAATATACACAGCATTTACATTGAGAAAAGAATCCCTAATTTCACATGAGCCACTTGCATGACAAGCCCAACAAAAGTTTCCTGTAAGAAGAGCCCATGGGAGGGAAGGGGGGACGCACTCAACAGGAGGTGTTGCAAGGATGTGACGCAGATGGAAATGATAAAAAAATCTCCACTGCTTCAAGTACCTAGGTTCAGTCATCATTGCAACTAGACAACGGGATACAGATATTAATACCCGTATCGCTAGTGCCACTTTCATTTCCATTTGTGGTCTAGACGGGAAATCAAGCTAGCCACAAAGGTCAGAGTCTACCAAGCACCTATCTGCATCATTCTCCTCTATGGTTGTATGTCCTGGCCGATGAGAGCTGCTGATCTTTGCAGACCAGAGGTTTTAGATCACTTATGTTTACAACACCATGTTTTTGAATTTCAACCGTCAGGCAACATGCAAAATACTATTGCGAATTACTTAGGACTTCTACTCAGTCATGACTGATGGAATGAGAGCATGCTATCCTCATGGATTAAATAAAGGGTTCGATTCGAAATTCCATGCAGATTCCTGAGTTTCACAGAAAGTTTAACAAGATACACCGCAAGAAAGCTGTTGTGCTAATAACACTCAAGATGAAAACAGTAGTCTGAAGAATCCAAATCATACAAAGTTTACAACACTATCCTCTTTAAAAATTTATATACTACTAGCAAAAGTACCTGTCGTTGATTGAGTTCAAAAACAGCCTACAGAAAATGGACTCTGATTTATGAAAGTATGATAGGTTATGAAAAGGAAGGGTTGTAAAAAGATAGCTTCGAATTTGGGGCTATCAAAACCAAAGAAAAATATAATGAAAGTAAAAATAAAATAGATAAATCCCATAATTTATTATACCATACCTGTTCACACTGAAACACTTATCACAATATTCTGTGGATATATATTAAAAAACCTTGTTAAACTTTGTGACATATTTCCATTTTATGGAGGTCAGGCGTGAACGAACACCCCATAATTTTATTATACCATATTTCTTCAAACTGAAACATAATTATCAAAGTACGCAGATAGATATGAAAAGTCTTTATTAAATTTGTGCCTATTTCCATTCTATGGAGGCCAGGCGCGAATGCAGACCTCACAATTTTATTATACCATCCCTATTTAAGTTAAAACATACTTATCAAAATAATATTATGTACATCTATATCAAAAACACTTGTAAACGTTTTTTTTTTAATTTTTTAATTTTTTATTTCCATACTTTGTGGACCAGGCGCATACGCAGACCCCACAATTTTAATGAATCATCATTATGCCAGATCAAACATACCCATTCCTGTGTCTCGATACATCTATCATTATATGTGATCAGTTTTCTATAATAGTCAACCATATAGGAGTCTATTCGTGACCAGACACACACACAGACGTTCAGCTTTATATTATAGATTTAGTAAATTCCAGTGAGTTATCTAATGGACATTCTTTAATTGATGAGTAAAAATCTTTTATCTTGAATTGTGTAAATATGCAATTACTTTTGTTGTTGCAGCATTCATTCAATTCCAATTTATTTCTTACTCTTGTGTTTATTGCTACTAAGATTTGCTTATTTTTTCCTATATTGATTTTTTTTTTTTTTACATAGGAGTCATCATTTATCAAGGCCCAGGGGCCACTTGAGGATAAGGATTAAAGAGTGCACAGTAGTCAATGGGACAATATCATTGGAATCGTTAGTAGTGTAAATTTGGTAAATTGGATTACTTAAGAGGAACGGCTCATTAAGAACTTGTTTACATTGGACTTGAAGACGATCATATTGTAATCAGCTGGAAAGCAGGCAAATGGGAGATAATTCCACAGGTGTGCAGTTCTAAGAAAGAAGCTTTGTTCATGGAATCAACATTTAGGTTTAGGCACGGATAAAGATTTGGGGAAATTATTGATAATGTTTTCAGCTAGACAAGGGTTTCTTGTGAAAGTTTGGCAAGGAGGTGGGGGGACCATAGATTGGACCTCAGATGAGCACTTACCATTAAAATAACAATAAAGCAGAGACAAGCTTGCAATGTCTCTTCTGTGAGAAAGAGGTTGCAGGGAAAAGAAAAGGGCATCCCCTACTAGGTTATGATGTCTATTTTGAACTCTGTCAAGGCAGGATAAGTGCTTCTAGCAGTTCCTGCCCAGATGTGACAATAATATTCCATCCTTGGACGTACCTGGCTCTTATATAGGTAGAAAATTGTATCAACAGTGAGATATCTACTGGATCGATAGAAGGATCTCCCCATTTTTCCAGCGACCTTGGCAACAGATTTGATGTACGTGTTCCATTTCAGATCAGGAGTAAAGGTCAAGGCCAGAAGCTTGTCAAAATACAGAGTCTCCCCAATTGTATGATTTAATAATTTAAGAGCTGGTTTATTACTATAATTATTCTTGGTCTTTCAACAAATTAAGAACTGAAATTATACACTTAACCTCATCATCTAATTTTAGTTTGGATGCGATTTGCTGTACTTCTTCATTTTTTTTGTTGATTCTGTTCTGTCACTTGTTTGTTATCTAAAATATTTGATGCTTGTCAAGAATTTCCCCTCATAAAACAAAAAATAAATAAATTAAAATCTGTATGATGTACATACCATGTCGGAAAAGAAATATTGTGCACCAAAAATAAATTAATCAAGTAGTTTTATATTAAATAAGAAAATCAAATTTTATGGTTAAACCATGATCAACGATCTTTTGATGTCATCTTGAAAACATTCTAAAGAAACAAGGGATATAACTCCAAATTGAAATTTTAGAAAGCTATTCTTGACATGGGGAGGAGTGAAGACATTAGAAAAACTGAAATGCGCTTAAAGATGATTTTCTTTATAAAAATAAAAATAAATGATCAATTTATGTGATTTTTGGCATATGATATTATATTTCCATTACAAGATTTTTGTTTATTTTTGTTTTTTCAAAGTGAAAGGTGAAGGGATTCTGGATAAGTGCCAAATCTTCTAACTTTGCTGTTGATTAATTTATGATATATATTTATTATATAGTTTGTAAATTTTCCTAGATTTATCTGCCCTTACTAATATTTTTATATTATAATGTTTATATCTGCTATATTTTTTAAATATATTTTAAAGGTTTATTTTTCTAACTTCCAAATTATTTATTATAATCATTAATTTTTTTTTTCAAATTCTGCTAATTTATTCATTTTGTAGTGGATATTTTGTGGTACTTAAATCCATGTTTATTGTTCATATTGCTATTATTATCGCTAGAATGAACTTGGTAGGCAATCACCTAGAGATGGTGTCTCTATAAAAGCACTGATCCTCATCACCTAACTGGATTAGTGTTAGTAAAGGCTATGTTAAATTTTGCCTCAACTAAGGAAATAACTTCCAAAGAAAATCAGTCTTATTTCATGTTATTTAGTTTAAATGTTCAAAGCTTTTGTGGAAGGTCTAGTGAGATTGTTAAGTTTCTTCGGAGAAAATGTCTTGACTTGTATTGTGTTCAAGAAACTTGTTGGAGAAGTAAATCTGCTAGAATGTAAGATGTAAGCTGCACTGGATTGGAAATGAAAAAGGAACAGGTAGTGTTGATAGTTTTATTGCAGAGGGATGAATAGATAAAGTAATATTTTCTCTGTTTCCTTATTTTTTATTGATTCTGTTCCGTTACTTGTTATCATCTCTCAACTTGGAAATAATTTCACAGCACTTCTTATGTACCTGGTTTATAATATTCCTTAATTTAATTGTAAAATTCCTTGTCTCAGCATGTCTGGCAAGAAAAATTCTGGACTTCGGACATTTCTATTCATTTTTTACTATCACTGCCCAATGCATTCAGGTGGCAAATAAAGCCTGCAGTGTGGTCTTTGTCATTAACTGCTTCTTTGCTAAGATGATAGCGAAAATCTTTCTACTGTGTGACACATTCTGGAATATAGCATGCAATTTCATCCCCCTATTTTGTTCAGGATATCTAGAACCTGGAGTGGGTTCAGAGACGTGATTCAGATGATCTGTGGACTCCACATGAATTCCTATGAGCAATGATTGGTTCCTTAACCTGTAATTGCTGGATCATAGACAGTTGCATGGAGACCTCATCCTCATGACAACTATTGAGGATAATGTGGAGTAGGCATTTAAGTTCTATATGTGTGTGTGTCTGTATGAATTCTAATAAATGACACACAAGAAATGTATTAACCTAAAAATGTGAACATAAAATGCTGTTATATGCAGAGTTATGTTCAAATATCTGGGCTAAATAAACATAACACTGTGTTTCACATATTGAGAATCATATCAGACTAGTTGTCAATATTGCACAAACAATCTTTTAGGTAAGTGTAACAATCAACCAGGTTTGCAGAGTTAGTAGATCAAATGTTGGAGTCGGATTCCTTCTAAAAATTAAAAAAGCTTCAACTTTGGATTTAAGAAATATTCTTCCACAAGCGATAATTTATAGGTATGTATATATATACTAGCAGAACCCAGTGACCTCTTCTTCATACCAGCTCTACAGAGAGAGCTTCATGGAAACTCATGCAATACAATTTTAGCTGAATCATCAGAAGGGTTTTTTTGAGTTTGGGTCCCTGCATCACTGAACAGGCTGCCAGATGTTGTCAGTGTACCAAATAGTTTAAGGCAACACTGAATGCATCATGGGCACTGATCCTTGTATAATTACTCCTCACTTGAGCAGCAGAGGATGCATAAATGTACATTTCTGGTGTAAAATATTATCAACCAGAATGTAAATATACCTTTGAACAAGTTTTTTTTTACCCCAGCACCAAGAAATCATCTCAATGGAATCCAGCAAAAGTGGTTTCATCTCATTAAAAGAAAAGTCAGCATTCTTTGTCGATGATTCTGATTTGTGAAACAACCTACCAGAAGTAATGATGAGATTTCTATGATATCCAGGATTAAAGCAAAACATTCAGAGCATTTATAGATGTAGACATTTTTAATTGTCCTTTTACATGGCTTGTTGCACTTTGCTATTTGTTTGCCGATTTGATTTGATTGTGAATTTCATTCTAACTGGTTTATTTTCTTTTGGATCTTCTGTACAGGTATTTCACCAATGATAAGCAGTTGGACAACTCTGAACATTGATAGACAGACAAAGGTTATCCTCGCCAATGGAACGGAACTTGCGGTGCTTGACCAGGGAGGACAAGTTACAACTTTGGTGAGTAGGAACAGAAAGCAGAAAAAAAAAAAAGATATATATATATATATAAAAGTGACCTTGTATGTCTGTTTGAGGAATGGTCTCTATCAAACTCTGCTGTCAATTTTTGGTTTACAGACTTGAAACTTGATATATCGTGGATTTGGACCCGTGGAACAAATTTGATTTGGTCTTTAGCTAGTAAAAATAAGTAAAGGATCAAAAAATTTTTTAAATTGTAACTTGGTAGGTGTAAGTCAACTTAAATTGCTTCTGGATACATGTGGAAATATACATTAATAGGCTAAACAACTCCATTTTTTAAAGTTTTTATATACGTATGGATTTAGGTCAGACTGTAATGACTAAGACTGGAGCACTATATATTTTGGTTTTTATTCTAGCTGATGGGCACCTAAGTCATATATTTTTTTAATATTTGAAATCACTATATATTGGATACAATATAATAATCAACAGAATATTGGCTCTATAATAATAAATATGAAATCTGCATAAATGAAAATATCATATTTAAGTGTATTTTATGACTGAGCCACACCAGAGGGTTGAAACTATATATTGGGTATAATATAATAATCAATATATAATAATAATAATAATAATAAGTATAAAATCTGCATAAATCAAAATATCACATTCTGGAATATTTTACAATTGAGCCACACCAGGTGGCCTCTTACTGTATTTGCCTGTCTGAGGAATGCGATTGGAAATGAAGCTCTATACCAAGATTAAATAACACTTTCTGAAGTATAATTATATGCAGTGCCCCATGGTGGTATTAAGTTTGTTTATAATAATATGGAAGGGATGGGGAGTATCTGCATCCATGGCAGACATTCATAAACGGCAAAAACAAAATAAAAAAAAATTTCCCTATATTAAAAAACGCAAATGAAGAAAAGTCTGCATCCACGACAGAAAGAAATTCTCATACATCAGAAATCACATGAATTGATAAAATAATTTTATAAAGAAAATTATTTTTATGTGCATTTGAGTTTTTTGATTTCCCTCATGTTAAGAATGGCTTTCTAAAATCTTGCAAGTTTAGATAATTTGAAATTATCTCCCTTTTTTTGTTAAATTGTTTTCAAGATGGCGTCTTGTGATTGTCGCTCGTAGTTTTGCTATAAAATTTGATTTTTTTATTTAAAAATAAAACTACTTGATTAATTTAGATGATGTTTGGTGTACGATAGTTTCTTTCCATCATAAGTATGTACATCATACAGATCTTTCCTTATTTTTTGTTTTTTAATATAAGGTGAATTCTGGATAAGCACCAAAATTTTATTTTCATCTTATTTATAATCTTAATATACACTTAATTAAAAAACAAAAATGCAGAAAATTTTTTATGTTATATGTACTAGTCACAGAATGAAAATATCATATTCCAAAAATCACATAAATTGATCAAGTAATTTTTTTTTAATTAAGAAAATCAAATTTTACAATTTTTAGCAGTTAATAATTTTTGCAAGCCATAGCACAGTCTGTAAATCTTGATAGTTTTATTGAGTTGTCCGTCTTTGAATTAAAAAAAAAAATGACTATTGACAGCTTTACAGTCTTGCTGGTCATAAAATTTGATTCTCTTACTCAAAAAAAAAACTACTTGATCAATTTATGTGATTTTTGGAATATGACATCTTCATTCTGTGACAAGTATGTACATCATAAAGATTTGTCTGTATTTTCTGTGTTTTTTAATATATTTTTTATTAAGTTGAATTCTAAATAAGAACCAACATAATAATAAAAATGTTTATATAAAATTTAAGGCTGTGATCAAGTGCACCCAGGTTCTAATTTATTCCTGGATAAAACTGAGTACACCTGTTAGTCATCCATATAATGTGCTAAAGCAATAACTCTTGTTAATAATTTGGCTAGCAGGATATTTGTTCACATTATATTTAAATTTTAGCACAATATTTTTTTGCAAAAAATGTTTAAAAATAATTTTTAAGGAAAAAGTATCCACTCTAAAAATTTTCTTAGCCAGAATAAATATTTTCAGAAAAAAAAACTGATGTAAAATAAAATATATTTATGCCAATGACATAACTGAAGGTAGAAATGAAAAATAGGCTAGTTTGAATCAAATATCTGCATGTCAGATAGATTTCTATTTGAGTCTGACTTTGAAAATTCCAATATGTGTTGGCATGTAAAACAGACATTAAACTTAATATACTGATGATGATGTTTTGGTTTGTGATTCTGCTATTGTGGGAAATATCACCTCCGTAGATGTTTTTTTTTTAACTTGATTAACAGTGCTGCCAAAAATTTTCAATCCAAACTTTACTATGTAAGTCTGTTTAGAGGTTTTAATTTATCCTGCAAGACAGAGGACATGACCAAACCAGGATAAATGTGTTTTTTGTACACATTTTCTTTTTATTTCTTTGAGTTATCAATTCATCTTTGGCGATACATTTTTATTTTTATTTTAACTCTATATCCCTGAAAATACAATATTTCAGTGTTAAAATCGTAGATTGATGACATTTCCTTAAGCCTATTGGTTAATGCCATGTAATGTTAGAATTCAAATACTTTATATTTAAAAATAAATTTTTTTTTACAGGATTTACTTGGAAAACAAAATTTAAATTGATTTGATACAAACTGTTTTCATTGTCTTTTCTTAATTTGTATAGCCATTCCCACCGCCAAACTGGCAAGGAGGAGCTGTGATTGATATGGCAATATGTTTAGAAAAGAATGCAGTTGCATTCTACTCTGCCACAGGTGTGATTTGGGTTGGAACTTTATCCGATATGGTAAGAAAATATACTTTTTGATTTCTATGTTAATTATTACTATTTTATCAATGTTAAACATTGTCTTTGAAACTGTTCACCAAACATATCCTTTTCTTCTGTTTATCTTCCCATGCCATACACAATCAAAGGCTTAGATGAAATCTGGCCATCTTAAGCACTAAGTATAGGATATCCAACCATCTTTGTTTCGATTACCCTCTTAACCGCTTTGCAGAAACCTCAATTTTGAATTTCATTTTTCACGATGATGATGTCGTTTGCACATAGTGAATATTTGTACCAGTATAGTTGATTATTCTTAATGTTCTCTGAGATTGGTATAACATCATAATGGCAGCAAATATTGACTGTACAAGCATGGTTGAATCTGGTCCAAAAATTAAAGGTTAGGCTAAGCCTCTATCAGAAACCTCCCTGCTGCTTTGCTGATTTGGTTACAGATAGTCTTGCTATTCTCAATATCATGGATTAATGATTAATTGCAACCAACATGGAGAACTTCATGCAAACTAGACTATCCTGGAGAAGAATCTTCATGAACAAATCATTCAGTTTTGGTATTTAAAGTGCAGTGAATATCCAAGACTTAGGGATGGGTAATGCTACACATCTTCATGCAGCCTGATCCAAAATTTTTTTTTTTTTTTTTTTTTTACTCACATTCACTCCAAATAAGGCATATCATCACTTGGATGTAAAGGGCTACTACTATTTGGAACCATGCCTTAGAAATATTAACAAGCTGTTGGTTTATCTTACATTTAAACTTCTGCATATCAGTGCAGTCAAGGAAGCAGGTAACAGAAAGAGAATTCCAAAGTCTAGCTGTTTGAGGGAAGAAGCAATTAGAGTAGATTAGTAGTGGCATTTAGGGATCTCAACAGTGAAGGGGTGTGATTTTGCTAAGTAAGTTTGTCAGGGATATGTACATCAAAGAGACACAAGTGTAACGAGTTCATTACGGCACATTCCATTAAAAATACTTGTAAAACAGGCACAGTGATAGGACAGCTTAGTTGACAAAGTGGGACCTATTAGATTGAAGACTCTTTTTTTGGACCCTATCCAAGAGAGGTAGACTCGTGGTAAATGCACCAGCCCAGATGTGGCAACAATACTCCATACATGGATGAATAGTTAGAAATGTAGAGATACATATCAGCCATGCAGCATGAAGTTAAATCATTTTTTGTACACACAAACCAGATCTCCCTTAATCTACGATACTCCCTAGTAACTGGGATGTTATAGAGTTGATGCCAGAAGTAAGACATACATGGACAAACCACCTAAGGGTGAGATAACACTGATAGAAATCTCTACTTAGATTTCTGTATCTGACTGTAAACTATAGTGGTTTTCATCTCAGGTGCTCTGGTGACAGATAGTATTAATATGACTGATCAGAGTACAACTGGCACAAACAAGCAATTATATTTCTTAAATAAAAGCCAGAAACCTTGAACTAGCAGCTTATGTACAAAATGAAATCTAATTTGGCAAACATTATCTTATTTAAAATTTTGATATTGAAAGTAGGTTATAGTTTTATTTCTTTTCTTTTCATTTAATTAAAAAATTGTTTCACATGATAACAAAATATACACAAACCTGAAACATTTAAAAAAAAAAATGGTCGAACAGTGGTACATGTGGATGTAAATGGTACCCCATTTAATGTTGAAGCTACTTTCTTTTACTTGAGTGACACTTTAAATACTGGTGGTGGTGTATTGCTTTAGGAAGTTTCAAGATGATATTACCAATCCTTGCATTAAGGAACATTTATTTCATGATTCACGATAAGATCTTTTCAGCCCATTTTTTGTTTTTCACCCCAAACAACAAACCAGGCTTGAGTGTGTAAGAAGTGATTTGATTGTCTGATGCATGACTGATATGAACTCTTTTGAATCAAACCACATGGAGGATAGTTGAGAGATGTTGCCTGATGTTACTGTAATTTTCTTTAACATTTAACAACTATAGTTTTCTTCTTTGTCTCCTTTGACCTTCCGTGTTGACTTAAATGTCATGCCTCAACATGGTACATATGCATGGCTCATCTTCTTCAAACGAACTCCACCGTTCTTCAAATGGTTTGCATTCATGTAGCTCAGTATCATCTAATTTGCATATTAATGAAAGAATTCACATTACTTTTGCATGACCATTGAGCATAAAGTCAGCTATGTATCATTATTTTCTTTTTCACTATTGTTAAGCAACTGAACTTTACAATTACCCGATCCTAAATCAGGGATGCTCACAACATTTTAAATACCAAACTGGATGATCTGATGATTGTTATGCATTTATGAAGATTGTGCCTCAGGATTGTCTTGTCTGCATAAAGTTATTCTTGTTGGTCGCAACTGTGCATTAAGCTGATGGATTGCAAATATTTACCCCTGAGTGCAACAAGTCTTAGCGGTTGCATGCAAAGTTTGGGAAGAATTGTCTCAGAATACACAAAATAATAGTGCAGAAGCAACATTGCCACTTTCACTCAATTAATTTGTTACATTCAGAGACAGAAATTAACAGAAAATGATGCTGATTCTCCTAGATTTTCACCAGAGCCTTGTTAGTTGGGTGGCTCTGAGAATGCCGTGGCTCCACCACAATGATGTATTGTATTTTTGAACGATAGAAGAACCAGCCTTGAATAAATCCAGGGTTCAAGAAGATGAGCCAGATGGAAGATGAAACAAGCAGTCAAAAATTTGAAGTCTCTAAAACATAACCTCCCAAAACAAGAAGTATTGGCTACTAATTCACTACAAAGTGATGATATCATAATACTACTGGACAACAAAGGTAATACAACAGTGTTAATGGATAGAACTGCTTTGTGGATGCCTTGAGAAAGGCAAAGACTAAGAAAGTAAACCCTGACAAAAAAAAAATCTAGTTTGGAGTCCGGATAGGCGGATTGTGAAACACTGCAACATCTTTTCAGCAACTCCTGCAGTTGCGCTGGCCCCGACCGTATTGGCTTGTCTTTCCATCAGACTTTGTCTGCAACGCCGATAGGGGGACCCTGGTAACTCTGCAGACCTAGGTCTCCTTATCAACCGCCCTGACCTGCGTCCGGAAAGCCAATTTCATCTTCGAATTGTACAGCTACAGCAGGTGCTACTGTAAAGTAAAAACAAGAATCTGATTTTGAAAACAGAAGAAGTTGCCACAATTATTATATGGACATTATAAAATAATGTTTCCTTAAAAAAACAAAACAAAATAAAAATGAGTTTTAGACAACTTCTTTGAATTAAAATAAATTCTATTTCTTTTTTAAATTTCAGACACCACTGTGGGAAATTGATATCAAATGTACTCAGAAGCCAACTTGTTTTGTTTGGTAAGATGTTTTATTTATTTGTTTTAAGTTTGCTAATTTTATGAACTTTACATGGTGTTTTGGATAAATTTGACACTTTCTTAGAAAGGAGAAAAAAAAGTCATATATTGACTTTCAGTGTCTGAACACATGTTTAATTCTTGGTGTTGTAGACAATATGATTCATCTCTTTCACAACTTCTCCTCTTCGTATCCTTGAAGCATGTGGTCATACAATAGCTTTCCACTTTTTTACATTATTATTGTATTCTGTAAGATCTTTCAGGCTGTACTGATTAGACAGTAAATGGAAGTCAAGACAGTGTTACATCGTATGGTCATCTTCTCCATATTTGCAGATCAGTTTTGTAGACTCATCTGGTTATAGCAACTTTTGATTGTCCCATTCCTGTTTTCAAGTTGTTGAGTGTTTCCCAATGGAGCCAGGATGTTTCTGAACAATAAGAAAAATCCTCAGAAGGAAAGATTCCCTTGTCAGTAGGAGGGGAGCCATTCTCAAGCTGTCCTGTCTCTTTCTCAGAACCTGTGCATACTAACTAGGGCTTTGACATGGTTGAGGAAGCTTCAGTCATTGGACTGCTGATTCATGCCTATCAAGAAGTCATAATCCAGTAAGTTAGGAGAGGGGGGGGGCGATGTTAGGACTGGTAAAGTTTGGGAAGTTCTTAAACAGCCATTTCATGTTTAATTCTTGGTGTTGTAGACAATATGATTCATCTATTTCACAACTTCTCTTTGTATCCTTGAAGCATATAGGAGCCAGGTACGTCCAAGGATGGAATACTGTTGCCACATCTGGGCAGGAGCTGCTAGAAAGGACTTGTCCTGCCTTGATAGAGTTCAAAATAGACTTCGTAGCCTCGTAGGAGATGTCCTTTTCTCCTCCTTGCAACCTCTATCTCACAGAAGAGATGTTGCTAGTTTGTCTCTGATGTATCGTTATTTTCATGGAAAGTGTTCAACTGAGCTTCAATCTATGGTCCCCCCTCGCCAAACTTTCACAAGAAACACTCGTCTAGCTGTAAACACTATCAATAATTTCCCCCACTCTTTATCTGTGCCTAAACCTAAACGTAGATTCCATGAACAAAGCTTCTTTCTTAGAACTGCACGCCTGTGGAATTGTCTTCCGTTTTCCTGCTTTCCGGCTGACTACAATATGGTTGTGTTCAAGTCTAAAGTAAATAAGTTCTTGATGAGCCGTTCCATATAAGTTATCAAATTTACCAAATTTTCATTACTAATGATTACTATATTGACCAATTTCTACTGTACACTCTTTAACCCTTATCCTTGAGTGGCCTCTGGGCCTTGATAATGTGGTGATGCCTTTGTAAAAAATAGCTTTCCACTTTTTTACATTATTATTGTAAGATCTTTCAGGCTGTACTGATTAGGCAGTAAATGGAAGACAGTGTCACATCGTATGGTCATCTTCTCCATATTTGCAGACGATTGGATCAGTTTTGTTGACTCATCTGTTTATAGCAACTTTTGATTGTCCCATTCCTGTTTTCAAGTTGTTGAGTGTTTTCCAATAGAGCCAGGATGTTTCTGAACAATAAGAGAAATCCTCAGAAGGAAAGATTCCCTTGTCAGTAGGAGGGGAGCCATTCTCAAGCTGTCCTGTCTCTTTCTGAGAAACATCTCAGAACCTGTGCGTACTTTGACATGGTTGAGGAAGCTTCTTGACTTCAGTCACTGGACTGCTGATTCATGCCTATCAAGGAGATGACAAGTACTCCCTATGTCCAAGAAGTCACAATCAAGTAAGTTGGGAGAGAGGAGGAGCGATGTTAGGACTGGTAAAGTTTGGGAAGTTCTTAAACAGCCATTTCTGGGTTTTCCTGGACGTGTACCATTAAGCTGAATCCTTCTGCTACACATATGACATTCTTGCAGCCACCCAGCCCTTGACAACAGTGAATAACAACTCATAAGCCATCTGAACTCTGAATTCCTTTTGAAGGTGTAGTGTGGTATGACATGGCCATTACTAGTAACATACCCACAAGTCTGATGACTATCATGCTACTTTTTTTGTTAGTCTCTGTCAGATATAGAATCGCTATTGCCTGTCCCACCTAGCATTTACGCTCAATGTTGCATTAAAAGAAGACAAATAGCACAGAAAATGTTGTGAATTCGTTACATCAACAACATTTTGATCTTTGTGCTTCCAGATCAGTCTGTCTAAAGAAATCACCTTCCTGACTTAAATGCACAACATCAATGCTATTGTTTTTTATTTCTTTTGCAAAAGCAATCAATCAAAGCCAAAAACTACTATTTTTTTTCTATAAAATAACGAAACTAAACACCATGAATAAATATTTGAAAATATAAAGAACTCGAAACATAAGAAAAACTTTTTTTTCCAAAATTACTGAATTAAGCATTAAATAATCCAAAAAGTGTTAATATGTCAGAAAACAACCAAAACAAACATTTTGATGGACAAAAATGTGGATCCTGTACAAAATATCATCCACAGACAGCTGTTTTGTCACATGTGACTCATCAATGTGGCTAGAGGTAACACGGGTACCCACAAGATTCAAAACATGAACAACCAGTCACATCCAAATGTGATCATCAGTCAAATACCTTATCTATTGCATCAACAGATTTGTCATTGAGATTAGAATAAATAATTCTATATCTATTTTCTTTGTTTATATATATTTTGCCATGTTGCCATGTTATTATGTTTCTGAATTTTTGAGATGAGGATTTGTTATTCATATTATTTGGATTCTTGAAACTACTGAACATTTTGAGTGTCATTTTCATATTCCACTTGATGTAACTGTCGACCTTCTGTAGGTGTATCTTGTCAAATTTGGGAATGTTTCTGTCGCAAGGAATCATGGTTAGAGTACTTAGAAAAATCAATTGTAGAAAGTAATATTCTCCTGAAGGTTGAAATTTCAATTCTCAGTGTGGGCGACCGAAAAATACAATTGCGAATTACTTAGGACCTCTCCCCAGTCATGACGGACGGAACAAGAGCATGCTACCCCTAGTAAAGTATATAAAGGGTTCTGTTTGAAATTCTGTCCAAATTCCTAAGTTTGACAGAAACATTCCCAAGTTTAACAAGATTCACCTGAAGAAGGTCAGAGGTTGTATCAACCGAAATGTGAAAATAACACTCAAGATGAGAACAGTAGTCTGAAGAATCCAAATAATATAAATGTTAGCAGTAATCTGAGGAATCTATTCTTTAAAGAAAATTTATTGTTTTACACCATAGTCTGTCGGACTCTGTTAGCCCGTAGTTGTTTATACCCAAATATACTTGTTTTACGTAAGATCTTTTTGCCTCAAATTTACTGTTTCAATACCTCATTGTAATACAGCTGAGAATCGAGTCCAGGTTTTTTTTTTTCGAATAGAATACCTCATTGTAATACAGCTTCTTATTCCAGTAGCTTCTTTTCAAGAACTACAGGTTTCTGGAACTCTCTTCCTGCCGAATGTTTTCCCCTACTTTTAACCTTTTTAATCTTTTTGAGACTAAGGTCAATAGGCATCTCCTGCCTTTGCAATAATTATTTTCGTTCTTGTTATCTCCTTACATTAAGTGGCTTCATGACTTGTCTGGAGTGATTTCCATAAAAACATTATCTCTCCACTTAATCCTCAAAGTTATCTAATTTTTGCCAGAATTCCCAAACCCCTAGAATCATTGGATGATGAAACAGCATTGGAAATATGAGTATAAAAAGATATAGCAGGGGATACATCATTCAGGAGAGAACAAACTTGCAGAGATGATGTAACAGTGAGCCATGTGACATCATATCTGTTTCTATTAATTTCCACAGTCTGGCAGTCCTCGCCTTGGATTCATCAAGTTAATCCAGGCCGACCACTCAAAAACTAAAAATTACTTAACCTTTTTTTACCCATTCATAGTTATAGAACAATTTACCTTCATGGATTAAATAAAAGGTTCATTTTAAAATTCCATATAGATTGCCAAGTTAACAAGACGCACCTAGAAATGGTTGGTGCTTTCATTGGTTGAAACGTTAGCATTTAAGATGAAAACAATAGTTTGAATGATCCAAATTATCAATCCTTATCTAAACGATTCAAAAACATAAAATTATATTATTATATAACCATGTCCACTCGTTCAACTTTAACTTATTTTATATAAATAAAACATGTGTGTCTGTGTGAAAATATTTAACTGATGAACTCTTAATTTCAGTCACAGAAAATAGTAATCTTACATCAAGGATGGTTTATAACAGGTAAAATCTTTGTTTGGATGGATGAATAACATGTACAGAACTTATCAACAAGCTGAAATACAAAATATTTGTTCAAATTGCTGACATATTTCTATTACTTTTGCGCATGTGCAAATTCATTCATAGCTTTTAACTCTTATTTATCTGTCAATTGCTCAAATGGTAGGGAATGCAGCTGGAGCGCTGAATGTTTTGGTTTCGATTCTAGCTGATAGCACTCAAGTTATTTTTTTTTTAACTTTTGAAATCAGTACTATATATTATGTACAATATAATATTCATGTTTAATTGAACAGCAGAGATAATTCCTGTTTGCTTCTTTTACGATCTATCTTTTCCATTTGGCGAGCCAATGTTCAAATGTAAAAAGAAATTCTACAAAGTCACAAACGTTTTCAACTTCCATGTGTCATCTTCAGGAAGGTGATGGATTTCTTTTTACACTCAAATAATCTAAGACAATACAAGAGAAACAAACAGTAATTATCCTTGCTGCTCAATAAAAGATGCATAAAATATAATATTCAATAGATAATATTCTTTGTAATAATAAATACAAAATCTGCATGAATGAAAATATATTTACACATATTTTATGACTGGGCAGTTAGTATTTGATTAAAATGTATCACATTCTTTTAAATATTTATAATTTCAGGTGTGGAACTGATGCTCTGGTGTTGAACTGGGACACTCGTCTTTTGATAGTCGGCCCAGAGAAAGACGTTATTACATATCCTTTGTTATTTCATCTAAGTTTTATTATTTGTGTTATAATTGGTTTTGCAAATTATTTTTTTAATTTCTGTTTAAATAAAGTTTTTATTTTTCTATGTTTTTATGCATCATATTAACCACTAAACTAATGGAACTAATCATTATAAGTTTAAAAATACAGCTGTTAGGTGTAAGGCATTGTAGTGTTGATTATATTTAGATAAAATTAGTTTTATGCAAAGTGTATGGAAACTCTCTGTGAAAATTCAGATATTAGACATTAATTAATGAATATTCCTCAAATTTCAGTTTCTTTGGACTGTTTTGAAGTGTTTTTAGGGGCATAATATGGGCACTTGAACATTCAAATATTCCAGATTTGCATGGAATTTAATCCATAGTTATTAGACATCAATTGAGCAAAATTCCCTGAATTTCAGTGTCTTCTTAAGATACTTTAATCTTATTCCTTAAATTTTAGATATTTTCTAAAATCAAAATAATGTAATGAATTTATTATAAAAAATTGAAATAAGGATTCCAGGCTTAAGACTTAGTATCATTTGGATTTTAATCTTTGTTAAGGGAATAAAACTGTGTTGCAAAACTGTTCTATTCCTAGAATAGGTATTCTTCTTGTATATATATATATATATATGATTATTTACTATAATAATTATTAAATATCTACAGACACTAGTGTTTCATCCTTTCGAGAATCATCAGTGCAGGGTGTCACGATTAACACCGGTCGATAGATTTGAACCTGGCAACAATCTCTGACTCCATTAGCAAGGATCTAATCCATTTGGCTACCGTTAACCACGAGAAGTACTGTTGAAATTTAAACATTTATTTTTTTAAAAATGTTTTTAACATCTGTCAGAGTGATCTAATCATTATATGATGATCTGCGCATACAAGCTAAATTGACTGAGATATATATGGAATGTCATGTTTGTAAAGATAGAGCAATTCTTAAGTAAGAGATTTGGCTACATTTTTAGTTGCTTTTTTTCTCCTTTTAACTTTATATATATATATATATATATATATATATATATATATATATATATATATATACGTTTTATTTTTTATTACAGTATCTTTCTGTTAAGTTACATTATTGTTTCAGCTACCCGGCTGTTTTTTTGGCCATCTGTAGCTTCCTCAGACTTTTACAGAAATGTTCGTTATGATGGGATGAAAGAGTGAATGATGTCAGGGGAGGGGTGCGAGAAGAGCGGAAAAAGGAGGAAGGGAACAAGGGGGAAAGGTGGGAGGGGGGGGTACTTGGTATGTCGGTAATGTTTTAGTTTTGGAGTTTAAGGACCTTGTGGGGGAGGGTCTGGGAAGTTCATTTCTGGTGTGGCTGAGGGCATAGGGATATGTGGAGGGGGAAGGGGGATATGTGGGGGTAGGAGGAGAGGGGTTATTTTAAAATTCGAGTCTTAATGTTAAAGTTTTCGGCGTCTCGTTGGTGAGATGATTTCTTGATAAGTATGTCTTGACCTGATGGGTGTTCACTTAGGTTCGGAGGCCGGAGGCTATGATTCGGTTTATTTATTTGGTTTTTATTTGTTGTTAATGTCTTGGAGAGGGTTAGCTAGTGGCCACGCGCGCGAGCACACACATGCGCACATACACACACATATATACTTAAAGAAACGTTCACATGTACACATACATCTCCGCCCTAGCGTGCAAATATATGCACATATGCACGCATGCATGCATAGACACCTGCGCCGCTCCTGCTGACATCAAATTTTCCTTAAGGTGCTAAATTGGGTACGTGTGCATAAGCATGGATGCGCTCATACACAGATACATACACACATCGACACCCATACCCCCAAGGAGGTGTATACACAGACTTATATGCGCATATTGATTCAAACATACTTGCACTCCCACGCATGCATGCAAGCACATGTGCACATACAGATACTAATACTCGTGAACACATATATCAACATATATACAGCTGCACGCATCACACACGTATGTGGACAGCAGGCAGTGGGCACATATACTCTTACATCCACACATGTATACATGGATAAGTAAAAAAAAAGATTTTAAAATGTGATAGTCAAGACTTTTATTTATTTAATAAATTGGAATGTTTATTGTGATAAGCATTTTTCATTTATTTATTGCAGACTATTATCCTCATCTTTTTTTAGTCGTTGTCTCATGATGTTTTGGCCAACTATTCCTCTGGCCTTCGTCAGGTGGTAATCGCGACAAGATAGGAACTCTGAATCTCCTAACTGCATTCTCAGCAATTACTGCTATCCGTAGTTGTTTTTTGTCTCACCATGTTTTGGCCAACTAAGCCTCTGGCCGGCTTTGGGTAGGATTGAAACCGCTATCTTCAGACAATGCTCACTTGGAACCAAAGAGATTCAAGTCTCTGTCCACTGTGCTACGGGCCCTGAAGTTGTTTCCTTGCCCTTCAGGGCCCGTGACACAGTGAATAGAGACGTTGAATCTCTACGGTTCCAGGTGAGACGAAAACCAACTATGGAAGGCAGTAATTGCTGAGAATGCAGTTAGGAGATTTGGAGTTCCTATCCCGTCATCGTTACCACCTGACGAAGGCCAGAGGAATAGTTGGCCGAAACGTTGTGAAACAACAGCTAAACAGATGAGGATAATAGTCCGCAATAAATAAATGAAGGCTTTTATTATTTAAGACTTGCATGATTTTGATAAAAATTGTCCATTTTTTTTGTTTAACCTTAACTGATTCCACGAATGTGCTGGATACACCTGTACATTTAGTTGAAGAAATTGATGGTGTTAGAATAATCAGTACTTTGCTGCATGAGTTTGTGGAAAGAGTTCCAGGTAAGATTTCTATCTATTTTTTCTTTATTTTTTAACTTGAAAGAATAGAATTTTTTATGTTGTTGTTGTCAAACTTGTTAGATGAAATAAACTGATTCTGTTGATGCACTCGTTATGAGTGTCGCTGATTGTTTCCTCTTGATTGTCCTGTTAAGAATCCCCCGCTGATGAACCTCTCGTGGGACTGGCACAAAATTAAACATCTAGATCCCTGTGGTAATCAACATTCTTATCTTAAAGATAAAATACGAACTGGATATCTTTTATTGTTTTGTATAATGTACATTATTTATCTTTCATAATTGTCAACTGTAAATAAATGTGTTAAATGTAGTCTTATCCTTTTGTTTTAATGATGGATATGTTTGGAATATATATTGTATGTGCTGCAAATTAAAATATATATCTTCCTTCTGCTCATGAGTTGGAATATATGCACTTTTGACTGGAAATCTTAGATTCTTATCTTTCTCAGTCATCATTTGACTACCCAGAAGCTGACTACTGAAGATATTCACTAAACATAGCTAAGTGTTCAATCAAAAGGGTTTATCTGGAGCCTATCTAGGAACATTACTTTTCTCAAGTCACTTGGTCTCCGCATGATTGCCAGTTCAATGAAGCACTTATTTTATTTCAAACAAAAGACAATTTCTGTGTGGCCTAACTCACAATCAGTTATTTTCAGTTTCTTCTGTGCCCCTAGATTTTTATGTTTTAGCCAAACATCTATCACTTACAAAATCTACCATTCACAAAAAACATGCAACATAGTGCATGTTTGCATCAATAAATCATATTAAATGCAAAGATATTTCTTTGCCTTTGTTTTTTTTTTTTTCAGAGGTAACTCAGAATGTTTATAAAATGTTATCCATGCAACCTGGAGCTATGTTGAGACAAGCCTCAAAAGAATATCATGTAAGAAATTCTTTATGATGGAAAATAAATTTTCCTTTCTGAGTAGCTGTTTATCTATATACCATTAAAATGTTTTTGGAGTTGTTTGTACACAAATAGAAACATGAAGAGGGGGATTATGTTTCTGGATTTTTGAGCCGATAATTCATATTATTTTGATTTTTCTGATTATTGTTCTCCTCTTGACTGTTAGAAAAAAAATGTTTAAATTTTCTTTCTGAATTTTTTAGATGAGGATTGATAATCTAAATATTAATTTGACGCTTCTACACTATTGGGACGAGATTTTGTAGTCGATAAATGGAGTTTTCAGATGAAAAAACAATGGTTTCAACTGATTTTTTTGTCAATTCTAATAAGTTACAATGGTAGATTGCAAATTATGCAGTCAGAATTACCTCAATATCACTGAATTATTCAAGAAAACAACTTTAATCATGTTAGCAGGTGAAAAATTGCCTCCCTCTTGTTTTAATTGAAACGAGAAATTACCTCCCTTTTGAACTCTCTTGTGTTTTATGATTGTTTTCATCAAATTCTATTTTTATTTTCTTTAATAAATAATTTCCTACCTTATCGATTTTTGGATATAATCATCTTAAAAATATGAGGAATACTTAGATACCATTGTTTTCATGTGAACTTCAGTTTTACGATTTCCGAAATTTCGTCCTAATAATGTAGAAGCATCATTAATTTACTTGTCCGATGTCCGGTGCCACAAAAAAACCATCATCGCAAATTTTAATAAATGAAAAACCCATTACCTCCTTTTATAGTAGTTCTTTATCAGTTAAAAATCATTAAAACCATTTCCTCTCCAAAAATTTTCAAAACAAAAAAAAACATGACTATTTATTTATGATTTCAAATTTACTATTTTATTTTATAATTTAAAAAAATGTTAAGAGGAGACTAAATTTTTTTTTTTTGATTATAGATTCTTTTAAAAAATATGTGCACATGAATTGACATCTGTTCCTTTATAATTTATATAAAAAATTATTTAAAAAAATGTGCTGTGTGTTGAATTTTAATTGAAAAAATATGTTTTTTAAATTAATTCTGTTTAAAAGGCTAAAAAAGAATTTACTAAAAAAAAAAATTGTTTTAAATTCGTCGTTATTTGTTTTATTTTGTTTTTTTATTCATTTTATTTATAATATGTTTTAAAATTTTTCAACTATCATGGAATTTCCATGGGTTCTGCTGATTCAGTTTTATTATTAGGACTACTGTTCTCATCCTTGATGTTATTCTCACGTTTCAGTCGATGTAACTTCCAACCTTCTTCAGGTGTATCTTATTAAGCTCAGGGAATCTTTCAGTTTAACTCGGGAATCTGCACGGAATTTTGAATGGGACCTTTTATTAAATTCACTAGCCTGGGTACCTGGCATTGCCTGGGTGTTTGGAGGTGTGTGTTGAGAAAAAAAAGGGGGTAGGAGGCAGACAGGAGGAAAAGAATGAAAAAAATAAAACGTGACGTCTTTGCCATTGTGTCCATTGCCAAACCGGAAGTGGCGAAGGTTTAAGTTAAGGCTAGTCAGTCGAGAAAAAGGGATGATTTCGAAAATATCGGCGAAAAAAGCGACCCCTCCCTGTAGAAAAGTGCCCTGTTGAGGATGAAGGAATTAATGTTTTTAGCCAATTTTTCAATATTTGTCATCGGAAAGGTTGAGCTCTAAAACGATACCCATCTTGTGAAAATCCGCTGCCTCTGTCGAATGTTTTAGCCATACATACATACATACATACAAGCAGACAGGTGAGATTTATATTATAGATCATGGCAGCATGCTCTCATTCATCAGCTATAAATTGTGGGTGTCTTTAGTAATTCACAGCTGTATTTTTCGTATTGCCTGCACTGAAGATTGAGCCTTTAACCTCCAGAAGAGTGTCACAACTGAATTTTACCCAGTATTTTATCTGTTACACCATGGGTCCTTGCAGATTCTCGAGTTCAACAGAAATATTTCAGAGTTTGAAAAGATACACTTGAAGAAGGTTGAAGGTTATATCGACTGAAACGTGAAAATAATACTCAAGACGAGAACAGTGGTGTGAATAATACAAAAAAGCTTTATAGCTCTACATTTATTAATTTATGCAAATAAAAGAAATGTTGGGAAATAGTTTTTAGCTAGGGCATTTTGACAAGTTATTTTTCATGTACATCTGCCTGGAAGATTGATCCTTATTGAAAGTATCCATGTGGAAGATGTGCTAGTACTGTTTGTCCAATATAGTTCCCTATAGACGGTCTGCAAAAGTTGGAAATCATTTTGCCATCTTGTGATGTACATTCTGTCTCATTAGAGCCATAGACGACCTTGATAATCGCTCAAAAATTAAAAATTAAACAAAATATTGAGAGAAACCTATCCAATAAATGTAACCAATCATGCGAAAATGTTCCACTAGGATTTTGTTTAATTTTCGATTTCTGGGCGTTTATCAAGACTTTATTATGGCTTAAATGAAATTATTATTTTGTTCTTTTTGTTCTAACTTGACAAACTTCTATTTTGAAGTAAAAACACTTTAAAATGAGTTAAAACAAAAAAAAAAACTCGTCCAAGTAAGTAGAAGAATAACTTTGCTTGCATTTTGTAACATGTATTATATTTAATTTTTACTCTTTTGTGCTTTGTTGGCTATTCTAATAAATATTCAAAATTACTTTCATTGTATTACATCTTCAACAATTGGGTAATCCATTTTTTTTACAAAAAACGGAGCTGTAAGTGATAATTTATGTAAGAACCTGGGATTGCTGTAGTATATCATTATCTAGTTTAATCTGTTATACATTTTGTTGATAACTTACATCAGAACAATGAATTATCTTAGCATATTATTATGTAGATTTATCTTAGCATATTATTATATAGATTTATCTGTCATATTGTTGCCATTTATTTTAATATTTTTTGCATATTTTAATTTATTTTCTTAAACTCAGCGTGGCAGTCAAAATGCTGATGAACATCTCCGAATGATTGATCGTAAGGACATAGCGGTCGACCAATGTATCCGTGCAGCTGGTTATCAGTTTGAACAAAGTGAACAGAAAGAACTCTTGCGGGTTTGTCTATTTTTTTTATTTTATAAAAGTTTTTCAGTAGTGTGCAATAATATTGATGTTAATCTCCTACCCCCCACGTTAGGAAAAAAAAACCCAAAACAATACAATAAAAAGAAGAGGAAATAAGTTTAGCAGCAGAACAATGGAAAGTAAGTTGTTCATTATGAAACACAAAAGAAAGCCGAACAGGATTGTAAATCAAAGTGTGGCAGTGGTTTGGAGGTCAATATGCTTAGAGTTAGTTTTGGGAGTGGCGATGAGTTTCAGTTAATTTGGGTTTTACATTGTCTCCTTTATTCATGTGAAGTAAATTTTGTACTCAACATTAATTGTGTCAAAACTTTCCTTTTTAGAAGATTTTTTTCTTTTAAAACTGATTTTATTTTTGTTTCTTTTTATTTATTTTAATTATGTTCAAATCTAAATCTAACCCTAACTGCCAACCACTCAGAATTTGTGTTTGTGGGAAAACATTCTGCTAATTGTCTAAAAAAGCCTAAATGGCTCAGAAACAAGAGATAATTTTTATATTAAATTTCTATACAAAACTGGTCCCCACTCTAAAATAATCTTAAAAGAATAAAGTAGGATCTCATTTTTGAGGGAAGAAGGATATTCCATATAAGCTTAATTTATAAATCTATCAAGAAGCATATTTCTCATGCTTACAGAGTGAAACAATAACATTGTCGCCCTATAAAAGATGACATGATTCCATTTCTGTTTGATGTAAACCACTTTTCTTTTTTTTTTTTTTTTATTGCAAACCATCTACTAGTTGGCCAGTTGTATACAAATCCCAAGAGTGATAGGAGCCTTCTATCATGTCTGAAAGTGACACAATGTTCAACAAACGAGATTGGAGATGTGCCGCTCTACAACTCATACTCTTTACCGATCCAAATTATGACAACAGGACCCTTGCCAGCACTCTCAAAATGATTCACTGGATTGCCACAAATAACAGGAACATGCCCAGGTTGATGAAAACAAAGTTTCCGGCCATGGTTATGGTCTTTGGTGTAGTTTCAAGTGAGGGCCACATCATACTACCTCACATCTTTGAAGTTGGCTTGAAAGTCAACACCAAAGTGTACCTGGATGTGTTGAAGAGTGTGATGATCCCCTTATGCAATCAGGTGGCCGCTGGCAGACCCTGGATGTGGCAGCAGGACTCTGCGCCAGCCCACAAGTCCAAAGAAGCCCAGGCTTGGTTTCAGAAGGGGTGCTACGACTTTGTACCCTTCTCTCACTGGCCTCCCTCTTTCCCCAACCTGAACCCACTGGACTACTTTGTTTGGTCATACGTGAAGAACATCACCAACATGACTTCCCACAACACCAAAGCCATTCTGATCGCCGAGTATTTGCCAAGCTACCCCCAGCGCTTGTAGCAAAAAGGCATGCTCCTAGTTATGGACCTGTATCGAGGGGGTGATGTTTTTTTTTAAAATTCAATTTTCACCCCAAACAAGGCACAGTGCCACTTTGAAGCAGGGGGCTACTATTAGGGACTTAATTAGCAGGGTCATTATGAAGGGAGAAGAGTAGAAAGATGTTTGTTAACATTACACTTGAACTTCTGCATATCATTGCAGTTGGGAAAGCAGAATCTCGGAAGGGAGTTCCAAAGACCCACAGTTCTGGGGAAGAAACTATTGGAGTAAAAGGCTTTCTTGCACCTAGGGATCTCTACTGTAAAGGGATGAGACTTAGTAACTTGTCGGGTTTGTCGGGGGTAGTTACGTCAGGGAGGTACAAGTGTTGAGGCTGAAGGCAGCTACATTGAATAGATGTCAGCTCTAATACATAATAAAGTTACCTGAATTGATTTTTTCAATAAAAGTTTTAAAATAAAGCTTTTCTTTAGGGTGACAATTTTATCGTTCTAGTCTGTATTTTACAAAATTTTTTTGTCAAGTTTTTTTTCTGATTAGCATTCAGCAAAAAAAAAAAACATAAATAGACTCTTTAAAATTGGTATGAAACCATGCATTTCTCCCTCCCAACAATTGCTGACTAATGCGGTGTGCTATAGTTTTCTATTCATTTTGATCTTTTATTGTTCTGGCTATATCCTTGTCTCTGACATTGGCGATTGCTGAGAACACGAACACTGACTCACAAATATAAAATACAAATTCATAAAAGAAAACATAGACTCTGACACATTGATCAATTTCTATTGGTGTTATTAAACTTTTTTGATTGGAGCAATTCAGTTCTGATTAAATTTGGGTTTTGTATTATTTTCCCTTACTCATGTGTACTCAGCATTAACTCTGTCAGAGCTTTCCTTTGTACAAGATATTTAAAATTCTTTAATAATTGATTTTATTTTTTATTCCTATTAATTTTAATCAGCTTCAAATTATTTTCAAAACATTTGTTACATTCTTCGAACCTAATCCTAAACTGACCCCTACCTGGTAGCTGCTGAGAATTAAGGTGGAAAAAAATCAGTTAACTGCCTTTAAAAGCTAGAATGGCCCAGAAATAGGGGATCATTTTATGTTAAATTTATGTATGAAATTGCTCCACTCTAAATTGTAAAATAGTAAAATAATCACCTAAAAAAGAATGTCATTTCTTTTTAGGGTGAGGTGGGGGCAGTGAAAAGTGTTAATTTGGCAAAAAAGTATTTCTCATGTTTGTTTGTTGTAAAACAAGTACGAGATCTAAGCTTCAGCCTCTGTCCCATCGACAAAATGTTGCATCTCTCTGCCTGTTATACAAGTACTTTAACGGTGAATGCTCTCATGAACTGCAAGCACGTGTACCCCATTGACATAAATACCCACGACAAACCCGACAGGCAGCAAAATCCCACCCCTTCACAGTTCAGTTGAGATCCCTAGATGTAAGAGAGCCTTCTACTCCAGTAGTTTCTTCCCCAAAACCGCTAGACTTTGGAATTCCATTCCGGATTCCTGCTTCCCCAACTGTACTGACATGCAGAAATTCAAGTGTAATGTGAACCAACAACTTGCTGCCCAACTCCCCACATAGTACCCCTGTAGCTTATGTCCCTGATAGTAGCCCCCCTACATCAAAGTGGCAATGTGCCTTGTTTGGGGTGAAAATGTAATAAAAAAAAAATTTAAAAATTAACAAATGAAATTTGGTTAATCAGAAACAAAGTTTGATTTATTAGCTTAAATGCTATTTGTGCCTGACTTTGAACATTTGACAAAATAACTTTATATGTAAGATTGTGGTGTAATGAATATTAATATAACCAGGTTCCTCCTCATAAGAATATGATTGTGTGGTATAAGCCATAAATACAAACAGATATAGTAGCCTGGGGGTAGACGTTAAAAGATGCATCGAAAGCCTTAAGCTTAAGCATATTACCAGCTATGATTTGCTTTTGCGAGGTGGTAGACTAGTGCTTGATTAATTAAGGTCTCAATTTTAGCGAAGAGGGTGAGGAGACTGATAGTGATAATTTTGAGGGTCAGTCCTTTAAGATTTTTTTCTTTTAAAACTGATTTTACTTTTGCTCCTTTTTATTTATTTTAATTATGTTCAAATCTAAATCTAACCCTAACTGCCAACCACTCAGAATTTGTGTTTGTGGGAAAACATTCTGCTAATTGTCTAAAAAAGCCTAAATGGCTCAGAAACAAGAGATAATTTTTATATTAAATTTCTATACAAAACTGGTCCCCACTCTAAAATAATTTTAAAAGAATAAAGTAGGATCTCATTTTTGAGGGAAGAAGGATATTCCATATAAGCTTAATTTATAAATCTATCAAGAAGCATATTTCTCATGCTTACAGAGTGAAACAATAACATTGTCGCCCTATAAAAGACGACATGATTCCATTTCTGTTTGATGTAAACCACTTTTCTTTTTTTTTTTTTTTTTTATTGCAAACCATCTACTAGTTGGCCAGTTGTATACAAATCCCAAGAGTGATAGGAGCCTTCTATCATGTCTGAAAGTGACACAATGTTCAACAAACGAGATTGGAGATGTGCCGCTCTACAACTCATACTCTTTACCGATCCAAATTATGACAACAGGACCCTTGCCAGCACTCTCAAAATGATTCACTGGATTGCCACAAATAACAGGAACATGCCCAGGTTGATGAAAACAAAGTTTCTGGCCATGGTTATAGTCTTTGGTGTAGTTTCAAGTGAGGGCCACATCATACTACCTCACATCTTTGAAGTTGGCTTGAAAGTCAACACCAAAGTGTACCTGGATGTGTTGAAGAGTGTGATGATCCCCTTATGCAATCAGGTGGCCGCTGGCAGACCCTGGGTGTGGCAGCAGGACTCTGCGCCAGCCCACAAGTCCAAAGAAGCCCAGGCTTGGTTTCAGGAGGGGTGCTACGACTTTGTACCCTTCTCTCACTGGCCTCCCTCTTTCCCCAACCTGAACCCACTGGACTACTTTGTTTGGTCATACGTGAAGAACATCACCAACATGACCTCCCACAACACCAAAGCCAGTCTGATCGCCGAGTATTTGCCAACCTACCCCCAGCGCTTGTGGCAAAAAGGCATGCTCCTAGTTACGGACCCGTATCGAGAGGGTGATTGAGGCTGAAGGCAGCTACATTGAATAGATGTCAGCTCTACTACATAATCAAGTTACCTGAATTGATCTTTTCAATAAAAGTTTTAAAATAAAGCTTTTCTTTAGGGTGACAATTTTATCGTTCTACCCTGTATTTTACAAAATTTTTTTGTCAAGTTTTTTTTCTGATTAGCATTCAGCAAAAAAAAAACATAAATAGACTCTTTAAAATTGGTATGAAACCATGCATCTCTCCCTCCCAACAATTGCTGACTAATGCGGTGTGCTATAGTTTTCTATTCATTTTGATCTTTTATTGTTCTGGCTATATCCTTGTCTCTGCCATTGGCGATTGCTGAGAACACGAACAATGACTCACAAATATAAAATACAAATTCATAAAAGAAAACATAGACTCTGACACATTGATCAATTTCTATTGGTGTTATTAAACTTTTTTGATTGGAGCAATTCAGTTCTGATTAAATTTGGGTTTTGTATTATTTTCCCTTACTCATGTGTACTCAGCATTAACTCTGTCAGAGCTTTCCTTTGTACAAGATATTTAAAATTCTTTAATAATTGATTTTATTTTTTATTCCTATTAATTTTAATCAGGTTCAAATTATTTTTCAAAACATTTGTTACATTCTTCGAACCTAATCCTAAACTGACCCCTACCTGGTAGCTGCTGAGAATTAAGGTGGAAAAAAATCAGTTAACTGCCTTTAAAAGCTAGAATGGCCCAGAAATAAGGGATCATTTTATGTTAAATTTATATATGAAATTGCCCCACTCTAAATTGTAAAATAGTAAAATAATCACCTAAAAAAGAATGTCATTTCTTTTTAGGGTGAGGTGGGGGCAGTGAAAAGTGTTAATTTGGCAAAAAAGTATTTCTCATGTTTGTTTGTTGTAAAACAAGTACGAGATCTAAGCTTCAGCCTCTGTCCCATCGACAAAATGTTGCATCTCTCTGCCTGTTATACAAGTACTTTAACGGTGAATGCTCTGATGAACTGCAAGCACGTGTACCCCATTGACATAAATACCCACGACAAACCCGACAGGCAGCAAAATCCCACCCCTTCACAGTTCAGTTGAGATCCCTAGATGTAAGAGAGCCTTCTACTCCAGTAGTTTCTTCCCCAAAACCGCTAGACTTTGGAATTCCATTCCGGATTCCTGCTTCCCCAACTGTACTGACATGCAGAAATTCAAGTGTAATGTGAACCAACAACTTGCTGCCCAACTCCCCACATAGTACCCCTGTAGCTTATGTCCCTGATAGTAGCCCCCCTACATCAAAGTGGCAATGTGCCTTGTTTGGGGTGAAAATGTAATAAAAAAAAAATTTAAAAATTAACAAATGAAATTTGGTTAATCAGAAACAAAGTTTGATTTATTAGCTTAAATGCTATTTGTGCCTGACTTTGAACATTTGACAAAATAACTTTATATGTAAGATTGTGGTGTAATGAATATTAATATAACCAGGTTCCTCCTCATAAGAATATGATTGTGTGGTATAAGCCATAAATACAAACAGATATAGTAGCCTGGGGGTAGACGTTAAAAGATGCATCGAAAGCCTTAAGCTTAAGCATATTACCAGCTATGATTTGCTTTTGCAAGGTGGTAGACTAGTGCTTGATTAATTAAGGTCTCAATTTTAGCGAAGAGGGTGAGGAGACTGATAGTGATAATTTTGAGGGTCAGTCCTTTAACCAGAATTCTTGTACATTCGTACCACAGAGGACATCTTCCAGCTATTAGGGAAGCAAGATTCAGCAAGGCATTTATTGTAGAGCTTGGAAAGTATGGGGACTAGCTCAGCTGAGCATTTGTTAATTACTATAGCAGGGATTATATCAGGCCCACATGCCTTGGAGGTGTCTAAATTTTTTATGATATCACGGACATGAGAAGGGATAATTTTTACATCGTCTAGTGTGGCTTCAGTCTGCATAGGGAAATTCGGGAGAGAGTTGTTTGTTGGCTCTAAGGTAGAGTTGGAGGTGAATCGCCAGGCAAACAGTTCCACCTTCTGTGTTGCTTTACATGCAACCTTCTGATTGTTGGATAGGGGAGGAATTACTGATTGCTTTTTATTCATTACACTATTATAGATTTTCTAGAAATCACAAGTTCCTATCTTTTGCAATTCTATGCGTTCCTTGATTATTTCAGCATGCTTTCTTTTGACTGTTGCTTTTTCTCTTACAATTATTTCTAGCATCTATGAATTTTTGCCTATTTATATTTGATTTATGATGTACAACCGGTGGAATGTATCCTGTCTTTGTGCAATGGCAGCTACATGATCTGTAATGAACCATGGGGGTGAATGGGGTTTGCTATAATACTTCTGAGTGGGAACATGCGCTTCAATGCTTGCTTTGCACCATTCAGTTGTTTGTCAGAAAGAGAGAAGATATCAGTCCATGTGGCAACTCTGGTGTGTTCTCTGATGACTTCCCAGTCAGCCCTTTTGTGGTACTTTGTTGTTTTGAACAATGACTCCTCATCTTGGGGTTGGGATTTAAGTGTGATGTCAACTGAAACCGCTATGTGGTCTGCATTTCCAAGTGGTCTGTGGGCATTAGTCACACAATCCTTGGGTACTGTGGTGAGGAATAACTCTAGAAGTGAAGCCTGCTAGGGTTCACAATCTGGTAGGCGGGTTGGGAACATTACTATCTGTGTGGGAGAATGGGCTATAGAGAAGCTATAAGTAGAGCATCCAACTGCATCCGTGCAACCTGAGAAACCAAGCCATAAGAATTATGATGGACATTAAAGTCACCAAACACATGTATTTGGGCATTACTATTTAAGGAGAATACTGCATCTTTACTATCACACACATGATCAATTAGGGTACAATCCTGACTTGAGGGAGAGCGGTAAAGAAAATATAAGTAACTAACACAGTGATGAAAGGCTAGTCAAAAGTACATAAAAGCCTGGTCATCTGATTCAAAATGTTGCTTTAGTTAAAGGGAGGGTGCTATGAATATAGACTCCAAGCCTGTGCATATATCTATCAGTCCTTATGGCAGAAGAGGCCGGGGTATCCTGTCAAGTAGTTAGAAAAGTGTAAGTTTGTTTCATGCTAAAATATCCAGGTGAGTTTACTTAGAGGTAAGACTCTACATCATCTAGATTACTTCTAAGTCCACAGATATTTGTGAAAGCGAGCCTCAAGGGAGGAGGCAGACTGGTTTTATTTGGGTGGTTGTCTGGTTTGATCGTATTATTTATTTTGGTTGTCATTTCATTATGTTTTTGTTTAATTTCAGGTTGGAGAGTTAATGAAAAAGGAGCCTTCAGGTTGCCCTCAACTATGGTCAACTACTTTTATTTTTATTTTTAAAGAATTCAATTTCTTTTATTTTAGGCTGCTGCATTTGGAAAGAGTTTCCTGACTGATTATTCGGCCAAAGAATTTATGACCATGTGCCAGAAGCTTCGTGTTCTTAACCAGATTCGACATTACAGCATCGGAATGCCTCTTACTTACACTCAGTATCCTTTTCTGATGAAATCCTTTCCATTGTCAAATTATCATGGAGAGAGGAGTGAAAGCCCAGAATAGTTAAGAACCAAATATTCATAAGCAAAAAATAAGAACAACAAATAATTTATGGCAAATGCAGTAAAATTAAATTTTCTACTAACCTGAATACCCTAATGTGTGGAAACTGTTCAGAATTTGATTTTGTTAAACTGACATCGACATACAAAAAAAAAAAAAAACAGTGATCATTCAAAAATATTAACCTCCATTTTTTTCACATGTCGATTAGTCAGCTTTACAGAATCTAATTTCGAAATAAAAACAATCGTTAATCAGTTTTCGGAGGAAAATCAGGAAGAATAGTACCAGAATCACCAAAAAAAGAATTTTTAGCAAAAAGAGGAGTAAAGAGATCAGCCTTATCCTTAAAATATGAAATAACTTTATCCTTGGACAGAAGAGGAACACCAGACATTATTAAATATACTATTATAGACTCTCCAAAAATCATGAGACCAACCTTTTGAGATAAGATAGTCAAAAATTCTTTAAGTATAATTAGATTTAGCCTTAGAGATTACTATCTTGCGTCAGATTATCTAGAAGTCTCAAAACCATCCTGGCGATACTAATTAAAGTAATGGTTACAATAGGCAATGGCAGAAGTACAAACGGATGAAAACTGGGAAGGAAATTGAGGTTTGGTATGAACTTAGGAATGAAGGTGTCTATTCCAATGAGAAACTAATCAGTAACTTCCTTAGCAGAATCATTTGGAAATATACTAGTGATGGGACGATTCCGATACAATTGCTGATTCTGATTCTTTATAAATCTCTAAATATTTCACTATAAAATTATTTTTTCTTGATTACCGTAAAAAACACATGTTAAATGCGTATATATTTTCTCAAACATCAAAACACACTTGTAAGAGGTTGATTATAGATTTTAGTTTTACTAGTAGTTTCAAATCCATAACAGTGGAAGGTTTTATTTTAAACAGAATCAAATGAAAAAAGATAATTAAACGGATTGTTTTTGGCATCGGAAATCTCCAAAAGTTCTGATTTTTCTGATTCTGATTAATCATCCCAACACTGAAATTTACTAAATTTACTAAACTAGTAGTAGCCCATAAAATGTCACATAAGATTGCTCATTCCAATCAGCCTTCCTGTGGTTAAATGAATTCCTATGGTTGGGATGATCAAAAGAAGACTTCGCAGAAAAATCAACCTCAACATGAACAAGAGCATGATCAGAAAAACTCAGTGGAGGAGAAAAGAAAATAGAACATGAGAGCAGAAGTGAGAAAACGATGATGAAGGTCATTATCAGAAAAGCATGTAGGAGATGTGACAAAAAAAAAATTATGACAGACAGATTTGTTGTATTGGATTCAGGAGCCAGTAAGAATGATGATTATTGAAGTCTCCAAAAGCAAAGATGGATGAAGTTGCAATACATTATCAATGCTGCTAGATACAAACAATAGAACAACAGTCAACAACAAAAGGGGCACACAAAGAATAAGATAGGGAGTAGAGTGCAGCAAAGACAATCTCAGATGGATAAAAAGGATACCAATGAAATTAATATCAGAATCAAAAACACCTTTACCTGTGCAATTAAAATTAATTTTTTATTTCTTCCTATTTATAAAAAATGTAGCCTTCACAGATTTGTATTAGCTAAAAACAGACGTGTTCGTTAAAAGGTGAGCCTGAGTCAACTTCGTAGAAATCGCAGCACCTATATATATATATATATATATATATATATATATATATATATATATATATATATATTTTATTATTATTATTTCATGAAATTTTATAAGGAGGTATATTTTATGTATAGATTTTTTAGCATTTACTTCAACAGTGCTCAATATGTGAGTAGAGCATGGAAGTAAGTTATGAAAATATTTATATTAAATTCTGGATGGTCAACCTTTGAAACAAAACTATTGTTTGCATGTATTGCAACATTGCTGAACAAGATGTATTGCAATGAATGTTTACATAACCAGTTTTGTCAAAACGATTATATTTGCCATTAAATAACAACAAAACAAAATGATATGCTGCTAAAATAACCAAAAATATACGATGGCAAGCTTCTGTCTTGTAAGACAATGGCATTCTGCATCTAGTCTAGTGCACTGCAGCATCTGCTGTGGCTATACAGTTGAAGTTGGAGTTACCCCTCCAGATGCAGGTTTGGGTAGATGATAAGGAGACAGATGCAGGTTTGGGTAGGTGATAAGGGTCCTACACTCAGTGTTTCAGACAAAATTCGACTGAAAGGCAAGCCAATACAGTTGGAACCAGCACAATTGCAGAAATTGTCAGAAAAGTGTTGCAGTGTTTCATCACCCGCCTATCGGGACTCCAAACCAAAAATATATAGTTGTATTTTATTTATTTTTTTATTAAATTTTCGTATGGAAATCTTGATTAAAAATAAGAGATTAATTCCAAAAGACTAACAAATAAAATAAAGAACTTTTTTTTCTTTTGCTTTTATTGTGTCATGAACCTTGACCATTTTCCTAGAATGGAGACATTAACCATAGATGTTGTTATTGATCGCCTGGTTCTTCGCAAACACTTCTTCCTTGCCATTCGCATTTGTCAGTTCCTGCATATTCATGACACAGCAGGTGTCAGTCGTATCCTTGCTCATTGGGCCTGTTATAAGGTAAGATGATATGTAAGATGAGTTATGAGAAAAAAAAAATTGGAAAAACACAAGATTTAATGAACAAACTGTATGTAACTTTGAATCCCTTTACAAATTTTGTTTCTTTTACCTTTCTTTTTTTTGTTTGTATCTTATAATGTATCATGTATCTTAAGTGTTATATACCACCATTTTTATAACCATTTTGGATGACGATTGCATTTTTGGGTATTGTCAAAAACCACATCGACATCTATAATATAAATCTCATCTGTCTGTTTAAATGTATGTCTGCCTAAAACTTTTGACAGAGGCAACGGATTTTCACGAGATCAGTATCGTTTTGAAGTTCAATCCTTCAGACGACAAATAGCGAAAAATTGGCTAAAAAAAATTTATTCCTTCACCCTCAACTGGGCACTTTTCTACAGGGAGGGATCACTTTTTCCACTGATATTTTCGAAAGTCATCCCCTCTTTTTGATTGACTAGCCTTAATTTAAACCTTTGCTACTTCCAGTTTGGTGATGGACACAACAGCAAAGATGTCACGTTTTTTTTTTCACATTCTTTTCCTCCTTTGCAGTACAGGTTCGAGCCTGACTGTCTACTACCACTTTTTTTTTGTTCAACACACACCTCCAAACATCCGGGCAACGTCGGGCACCCAGGCTAGTTTAATATAAATTGGGTATAAAAGTTATGTTTTAGCTATAAGTAACAATTCGTTTTACTTTACTTGACTCTTGTTTATGTGTAAAAATGTGTGCTCGAGATAAAATAAGCTGATATGGGAGATATTGATTCCTTTCTTTTGTAACTTGCCTCCCCTCGATCGAAAGGCGCAGAAGAATGGGAGTGTTGTTGAATGATATTCTTGGGTTCTTTGAGATGCGGCCATCTGGAGAAAATCTCATTTGGTCAATGTTCTTTGGGACTTGAAATAATTTTCATTGGTTGAAAATACTTTTGAGTTCACACATTCTTGTGAAAAATTGTTTTAGAAAGTGGAAAAGAAAACGAATTCAGACAAAGTTGAGAAAGAATGGGAATAGCAATCAGAGCATTTAGCATTCGTTTGAATCACGTTAAAATCACCAATCTGTTACTGTTGTTCTTGGCCAAACTCAGAGACACTATCAGTGTTCAAACTGATCCTACCATGCCACAATATGTCATGTATCTTGTCATATATCTTATACGTTATATTTTTATTTTATCTTAGAATATATTATCAGTTCAATATCTTGTAAGGGTTTATTATATCTTGTGATGTTTCATGTGTCTTGTGTGTTGCATATCAATTTTTTTTTTATCTTGGAGTATATTATGAGTTCAATATTTTGTAAGGTGTCATATTTTGTGTGTTATTTATTGCTTTTTAGCCCTGGAATATATTATCAGTTTAATATTGTGTGATTCATCTGTTTTTATATGCGCATCAAAATAACAATGTTGCAGGATAAGAAAGTCTACTTAATATTATTTTAGCACAGAAAGTAAAGAGAGAAAATCTTGGGCGATTGTCACCCAATTATTTTTTTTAACAATCTCGTACATTGCATGCTAGTGTAGCAAAGTCTGATGAAGCATGATCCTTGAATCAACAGTTGAAAGTGATTTCACTGAATAAGTAATACTTGCTAGACAAGGCTTTACGTTACTATGTTGAAAGCAATACAATTTGCATTGGATGACTATATAAACATGTTGAATTGTGTTAATGGCTGAAGGAGTGAAACATTGATTACTGATAAAAGGAATGCATTTAAGACAAATGGGAAACTGCAGTGTGAAGTATAATAAATAGTAAAAAATAGCAATATCTACTGAGTGTTTGTACCTCTTTGAACATTATCTTGCACTTTTTGTGTGTTGTTCAATCTAAGATCAAGCTGAAAAAGAAAAAAAAAGAGATATGACATTTGAGAATCATAAGACGTTAATATAACATTATTATAGATATATTATTATTAAATATTAACACAAGAATAATGTAGCAGTATTTCATCTGGTAAAATCGAATATTAAGAATAAATTATATTTTTCTTAGATAGAAATGTCTTTGTTGTAGTGACTGTATGCACATCAAAGATTGTTTCTGGTTGAGTTTTGGTTTTGTACATGTTTGAACTAAAAAACATTTTTTCTATTAGAATAGGAAAAAAAATTCTTGAATGTAGAGCCATTATTGTAATAAAATTATCGTTGTTGTCCCAAGCAAAGGAAAATGGCAGCATCAATCAGAGAAGCTTTTCCAGGTAAAGAATTAATCCAGTTAGCAGAACATGGTCTTTTCGTGTCAAAAAAGATGCAACATATTTTATAAAGCAATTCTGCCATCTGATTGAATTCATTCTTATCACTCATGGTTATAAATATAATTTTCATAATATTGCAAATAAAAAAAAAATACTAATTATAAATATGCCATTAATATGTAAAGAGTCTTGGAATTTTGACAAAATTCAGGTTCTGTCACACAGAAGTAGAGTGTGAGCCACCTGACATCCAGCTGTAAGGCTTTGCTGAAGGATGGCTATTATATGATGTAAAAATATGTAAATATCTCCACTGGACCATCTGGAAAACGTTGAATATCAAATATAGTAGCAAGTCCTGGGAACATCTAACCAAAAAGAACAGTTGGAAATAAATTATACACGATCCACTTTGACTATACAATTTCTACAGCTATTGCATCCAGAAAACACCTGTAAAACCTGATATAGTGAAATGAGAGAAGAAGGAGAAAAAAAAAGTGCTGAGGAAGAAACGATAACAAAATACCAAGGTCTTGCAACTGGACTCATGAAAAAGAATTCCAAAAACTATCTGGCACATATACCTGGTCAACCAAGTACAAGAGAGCTATAAATGATTGCATTTAAAGGGGTAGTTAGAATTTTAAAAAGATCTCTCGGTTGAAATGTATGAGATAGTGGGTGTAGGTCCTTGCATCAAGTAGGATGCCTCATTCCCAGCTCGAACAAAATGATAAAAAAATAAAAAAAGAAGAGAATTGTATAGCTCTTCCATGGGTGGAATTATTATCATCATAGTAGTGATCGTGTTTTTGATAATAAAGAACATTGACAGATACATTTTATCTGCTCTGAACTCAACTTGTGATTCTCAGAAATATGAGTTCTCTTCTATTTTTGCCTAAACTGCATGTTAGTTTTTGCTTCTCTGCTTTTTAATTCAAATTTGCTTCTTTTTTTTTTTACAAGAAAAACTGATTTCTGCAAAATTGCTAGAGCCTTACCTCCTCATTTTTTTTATTGCTATTTGGCTGGATTTTATTTCACTCTTTCTCTTCTCTTTTCCTCTTTCTATCTTGTTTTGCCATCCTTTTCTCTTTTATAACAGTTCTCTCTGAAAACTGAAAATATTAGTTTTGCTGAGAAGACAAAGATTTCAAGCAATTCATGACGGAAGTAGTGGAGTTAAATTACTTTTTTTTTTATCAAAATATGACCTCCTGTCTCTTTTACCCTCACAAGCACACTGTGTCTTTCTATTAATTTTGGTTTTCTTAATTGAAATTAATTGGAGTTATTTAAAAAAAATGTGTTTTTTTTTTTGTTTTGTTTCTTCTCTCCACACATACATACACAGGGAGTGGGTAGCACGACTCAAGTTTGGGAAATCTATCTTAAATTCAGATTTTTTTTTTCATTGGCTACTTTTATTCAGATTCTTTATGATGTTTTTCTGGTTGAATCATTGTTTATTTCAATTAATTAAACAATTTGGAAACGATTTTTATACAAAATAGTTTCTTTATGCTTTTTTGGGGGGCATAATTAAAGAGTCAATCAGTGCTAACATTTGCTATTATATTCAGAACTTCATTTGTTATCATATTCAGAACTTCATGCTGACATGTGTATCATTGTACTCACCTCAAAACGAAATTACCCAGCATTGTTGCATCACATGATCCCTCACTCCCACACACTTGATCTTTTGAGCCCTTAACAACTACTTCCTATCTCAGTTTTAGTAAGGATTACTTAATATTAGGTTGGCAACTAAGTTCTTGCTGCTTTTTAGCTCAATTTTTTGTCATACCATAAGAGGAAATAGGAGAGGAAGTAAATGCATAACCAGAGTGAATAATAAACCAAGTTTAATTTAATTTAATGATCTGAAAATGCAGTACTTACTCTCTTCAAATTCAAAATGGCTGAACACTGATTATAAACATCAACATGCTATAGTAAATTGACTTAAAATTTCTTTTAAATATTGAATATTCAAATTAGGTCACAAATGAGTAGGTAGAACAGAATAAATACTTTTAACTAATTTTTCAATAATATTTCGTTTATGCACTTATACAGAAGAAGGACTATGCTTATGTCTGAATTGTTCAGGCTGTTTATGTAAAATGCTGATAGGTGCCGAAATGCTGATTCAATGAAATCGCAGCAGCCAACTTCATTTAAGAAACTATTTGCTATCATTGGTTTATTATAAAAAAAATAAATAAATATTTATCTTGATTTGAACAAAAAAAAAGCAGAAAAAAGAAAAAATTTATTTAAAAATTATCCTTTTTGTTTGCTATCACTTATTTAATATTCAAAAAAAAAAATATTTATTCATGAAACTTAAAATGAGTGCTTTTTTTCTTGGTTTGAATTTTAATTTTCTTAAGTTTTCTAAAAATTGTCCAATCATTAATGTATTTTCTTCGTAACAATAAAAAGAATATTGTTTTAATTCTTTCAATTAATTTTTCATTAAATTATCTTCATAACAGAAATAATACATTTTTAATTGAAAATATTAGCCAATGTTTGCATGAAAAAATTCACAAAGTTTTCATTTGGCACCTTCTTGCATTTTATGTACACTCCTGGAAAATTCCAACAATAGCACAGTCCTTATTCTGTATAAGTACCAAATAATTTATGTTGGTATTAATAATGATTACACTTCCAGCTATAGGTAAACTAATCATATCATTGATTCAAGTGGAGTTGATATGCTGTAAAACAGGAAAACCAAATCTGATGGTAATACAACTAAAACCTAATATAAATCAAACCTGATGGTAACATAAACCAGATTTGTCGGTAACCCAAACCAAACCCAATTGTAATATAAACCAAAACCTAATAATAATATAAATCAAACCTGACAGTGACACAAACCAAACCAAATGGTAATACAAACCAAGTGCAATGATAAACCAAATCTTCTATTATTCATTTCAGATGATACAATTTAACAAAATAATTGAGGAAAATAAATTTCTTGTTGATCCCGAAGTTTTGGTAATATGAACCCTCATGTAAAAATTAAAATTAGTACTCACCCAGTTGTGAAAAAAAACAAAAAAAGACTAATTAATGAATCTCATAACTTAAGTAATGAGAATTATTTCACAGAAAATATGGTCGGCTATTTTTTAATTGAAGGTGGCACCTTTTCATATTAAGGGAGAGAACTTGTCTTACCTTAATATTTTCTTTATTTCTTCTATATTTACGCTGTTTTTATCTCATTTTCTAGATTTTTTTCAACAACTTATTTACAACTTTATTTACAAAAACAAAAACCTTTTTATAGATGTGTTTATGAAACTAAGAAATTATTAAGAAACCAGTAAAACTATTAATGAAACTGAGGTAAAAAAAAAAAAAGAAGTTATCTTCTTTCATATGACACTGCCACCTTTAAACTAAAAAACAGCCTCAAAATATTCACTAATCCTTTTCTAAAAATTATATTTGCCAATTTCATTTTTCTGAATGTTTGAGATGAGGATTGATAATTGGTATTATTTGGATTATTCAGACTACTGTTCTCATTTTTAATGTTACTTTTTACCAAAGTAATCTCCAACCTTCTTCAGGTATATCTTGTTGAACTTGGGAATTTGCACAGAATTTTGAACGGGATCCTTTATTTAATCCATGGGTAGTATGCTCTTGTTCCATAAGCTATGAGCGGGTAGAAGTCTTAAGCAATTTGCAATTGTATTCTGAAATTGCCTATACTGACGATTGAATCCTCAACCTCCAGAAAAGTGTTTTTACCACATACTTTATCTGTTATGCTATAAACTCGTGGCATAACGGATAAAGTACTTAGTAAAATTCAGTTTTCAGTGACACTTTTCTGGAGGTTGAAAGTTCAATCTTCAATGTGGGTGATACTCAGAATACAATTGTGAATTGCTTAGAACGTCTGCCCAGTCATGGTTGATGGAACAAGAGCATGCTTCCCTCATTCTATTCAAAAATCCCTGCAGATTCCAGGTTCAACTAAACACATCTGAAGAAGATAAGAGTTTACATCAACCGAAAAATTGTGAAAATGACACTCAAGATGAGAACAGGAATCCGAATAATCCAAATAATGCAAATTGTCAATTTCATGTTTGATAATAAAAAAAATGTTCACTAAAAATAAAAATTAATACTAATCTTTTGCAACTTGTGAATCAAATTGAATAAAATATATACTAACTCCCTCTGAACCACCTGATCAGAAGCAATATTCCACCCCTTCACTGTAGAAGTCCCTAAATGCTGGAAGATTTTCTACTCTCATAGCTTTTTTTTTCTTGAACCGTCTGCCTTTGGAAATTTCTTCTCATTCCCTGTTTCCTCATCTGTACCAACATGCAGAAATTTACATGTAATATGAACAAACATATTGCTGCCCAACTCCCCACTCAGGTTTCCTCCTATAAATCTGGTCTCTACTACAGAAGCCACTAATGATTCATTGGCAATATGCTTTGTTTTGGGCATACTAAAAGTATAGATTTAAAAAAAAAATTGGTACTTGTACAGTTTAGTCAAGACATTAAAAAATGAAAATATCGAAAAAAGTTTAAATTGTATTTATCCGTTATAGAACACAGTTCTCTGAAAAAAAATTTCACTTAATTTCATCAAGTAGTTTTTTTTTTTTACAGCGGAAAAACACGTTTTTATGAGAGCGCGTTGAAGGCAGCCATCTTGAATTAAAAAATAATTGTTTGAATTTTAGAAATGCCAAAGGGAGATAACTCCAGTTGAAGCGCTGACACCCCTTCCCATCTTTAATACTAGCTTTTCTTCCTAAAAATCGAACATTTTGCTCGGTATCATAACAAATTGTTTTTTCGCTGTACAAAAAAAAAACTACTTGATGAAATTAAGTGAAATTTTTTTTCGGAGAACTTTGTTCCATAACGGATACATACAATTTAAACTTTTTTCGATATTTTCATTTTTAATGTCTTGACTAAACTGTACAAGTACCAAAAAATTTGATGACAATATATAACCCACACCTCTACACCATGGTGTAGAATGATTGTATATGAACCCTATACATATATATATATATAATTATATAATAATTATATATGTATATATATATATATATATATATATATATATATAAGAGGTGGGTGTAATTTGCTTGAAGCATTGTATAGTATGTAGTTAATTGAGAATGATTAATGTAATGAACCCTGTTTGATTTCTTATAAGGAGGGTTTATGAGATGTGTTGTTTTATTTTGCTGTTCCACAGACAATCATATAGAGCTAAAACACAGGCGACTAACAAAATATGGACAGACTTTTGGCAAATTATTGTACATTATATATATATATATATATTGAGTAAAATGATTCATAAAGAATACAAAATAAAGGTGAAAGGTGCCTTATTCCATGGAGTTTCAAAGAAAGGCTCTTCTCCTTAGAGGAAAAAAGGTTAGCAAAAGGTAAGTATAGATAAGTATCTATTTTGGCTGGTTAGCTTAATTTTTGAAAACAGTCAAGAAAGAAAATTGGAAGAGAAGTCTAAGTTTATAGATAAAATGAAAGGGAATACTTAGCAAAGTCCAATATATATATATATATATATGAACTCCATGGAATAAGGCACCTTTCACCTTTATTTCGTATTCCTTATGAATCGTTTTACTCAATATATATATATATATATATATATATATATATATATATATATATATATATATAATGTACAATAATTTGCCAAAAGTCTGTCCATATTTTGTTAGCTGCCTGTGTTTTAGCTCTATATGATTGTCTGTGGAACAGCAAAATAAAACAACACATCTCATAAACCCTCCTTATAAGAAATCAAACAGGGTTCATTACATTAATCATTCTCAATTATGTTTGATGTCATAGGATAACCTTTAACCAACTTTTTCTTCTGGCTCCATGGGTCTGGACATAATAGCCCGCTTGAGGGTATCCTATATGTGACAATATAGATCGAATGGTAGCATTGGAATATTAGACGAGAAGAGACTTTTCTGTTCCTTCCATTGTGTATTCATTGCTAATGTTTCACTTGTCAATAATTTTGATTGATTTAAAATAATGACAATGTTATTTAAAATGAATATACGTTTCTTACCTGTGCACATCTTTGGAGTAAATTTGAAGTAATTGTATGAATAGGGAATGCAGTGTGTGTGTTTGTATATATATATATATATATATATATATATATATATATATGGGCAAAATATGCTTATTCAATTATATTTCATCTTTTATTTATGCCAATCCTTTAATTTATGAAGCTTGATGTAACTACAGAGTATAATATAAATCTCACCTGTCTGTTTAAATGTATGTTTGTATGTCTGCCTAAAACTTTCGACAGAGGTGATGGATTTTCACAAGATCAGTATTGTTCTAAAACTTGACCCTTCAGATGACAAATATCGAAAAATTGGCTAAAAACATTAATTCCTTCAAAACTGGGCACTTTTCTACAGGAAGAGGTCGCTTTTTTCGCTGATATTTTCGAAAGCAATCCCCTCTTTTTGGTTGACTAGCCTTAACTTAAACCTTTGCCACTTCCGGTTTGACAATGGGCACAAAGATGTCACTTTCTTTTCACATTTTTTTCCTCCTTTGGGGTATGGGTTTGAGCCTGCATGCCTACTACCACTTTTCTTTTGCTCCGGGCAACACCGGGCACCCAGGCTAGTATACACTTAAATGACAAAAAGTCTATGTTCCAAATTCCAATAAGTTGTTCATCTTTTTATTTTCTTTTAAAGTTAATTTTTATTCTTCTGATGAGTCAGGATGGAAAAGATTAAAAAATTGACATAATAATTATATGTATGTTTCTGCACTATGAAACAGGTGCTGTCAAGAATTGAATATTTTAATATGCTGAAAGAAATAAATGGTAAGATGGACAACATTTTGAAATTTGGAATATAGACTTTTTGTCATATATATGCGTGTGTATGTGTGTGTGTGTGCGATATGAAAAGAATATTTTCAAATATTGTATTTCTTCAAATTAATCATCTTGAATTCCCTCTGTTTCTTGCTTCCTTGACTGTATTAACCTGTGGACATTTAAATGTAATACAAACAAACATCTTGCTGATCAACTTCCCACATAGTCTGCTGTAGACATGATCCCAAATAGTAGCCCCCTCACATTCAAGTGACAATATGCTTTGCTTGAACTAAAAGAAGTAAAATAAATAACACAAAACAACAAAATAATTTACAAAATAACAAAATTAAATTCTTAAAAAAAAAAAATAGGTTCCAAATTTTTAAACACACACAAAAAAAAATGGCAGGAACTTCTCAGTTCAATACATAATTTAAAATAAATACAAAGCATGATTTGAAATTAACATTAATACTAATTGATTAATATCTGTTATTATTTGTCAATATTTATGTTATTGACATTACTTACATGTTTCAGACTATTGTTCATATCTTGAATATTTCCATTGTTACTAATACTGTTATGTGTTATGAAATTGATGTTTGTTTATACTATTTGAGAATATTTATAAATATATTATGAAATTAATGTTTATATTATTTGACTATATATATTATTATTAAATTTATATTTGTTCATGCTATTTTTCTATATATATACATTACTTGCATGTTTTGAAATTTTATTCTCATCTTGGATGTTGCCATATTTTTTTACTACATTTCAACCATTGTATCCTCCAGCCTTCTTCAGATGCCTGCGAATTTCAAACTGAACCTTTTATTTAATCTAAGGAATAGATTATTCTCATCTGTCATTCCACGCCATTTTAGATATTCTGATTTGGATAATTTTTCCTTCATGGATTGAAATCCTAACTTCTGGGTAAAATTCACTCTAGAAGTTAGGACAATACAAGATACTTTTCTATTTTATCTATAAACCCAATATCGGATATGATTTTACTTATATTCATATTGCATGTTCCATATTTAATCCTCTCATAATATTGATCATAATTGACAATCTATCCATATTTAGCTCTTATCCCCGAGTGTCTTTTAGCCTTGATAAATAGTGACTCCTTAGTAAATAAAAAAAGATTATTATATTGTAATTAATTAGTTATTATTATTTCTAATACAACTATATAGAAAGTAGTAGAAAGTCTCCAAGATTTCCACTCTCCATTTTTACTTCTTTTCGTCCCTGGCCTTTCTCCCCATTGGCACTCCTCTTGGAAGGACTCCACCCACCTCCAACTCCACCCTTTTTCTTTTTCACCCACACTTAGATCTCACGCCCACTTAGAGATTAATCTGCTTGTATTTGGTAAACTGAAAAACAGTGGGCGGTCTATTATTTAAAAAGGGTTGAAAAGGCCTTACTAGCCAATTTTTGTTGTTTTTTTGCTTATTCTCCATTCCCTCACCAATGAAATGAAATATATGTATGCATCCATGATTCAATAAAACTTTTTCAAATTTGGGGTTAACTTATGTTAATGTTATTGTGGCGACTGGCGATATTTCTAGTAGGATAGACAATTTTAAGTATTTATGACCAAGGATAACCGACAACACTCATTATCCCCACACTTTTGATCAGCCTTGTGCCTAATTTGTTCAATTTGTATTTTTTTTTATATATATTTTGTGTAAATATATATTTCAAAGTGTAGTATCTATTTTCAGCTTCCCAGCAACACCAGGTATTTTTTTGTAAATTAAAATATTGCATACATATAAGAAAATATGACAATACAAAATTACAACTATATATTCCAAAATATAAACTTATTAGACGCTGTTTATTATAGAAATATTCAAATTAAGAAATTATGTTTATTATAGAAATATGCGAATTAAGAAAGCCAGACTGTGTTTATGAGTATTTGCAATCTACTATAAATGATATATATCATATAAAAAATGTCATGTTGTATCATTGAATTAAATAAACACAACGTCTTTTGATGTTAATATAGTTATAATAGATGGAAAAAGAATTTTTGCATTTATTAATTTATATATATATATATATATATATATATATATATATATATATATATATATAAATGTTTATTTTTGAAATATTGTTAATTTAAGTGAGAATCTTATAATAAAAACTGAATCACCATTAATTTTGAGTAAAGCTCAATGTATCTATTTTATAGGTGCAGAGCATGTATAGTACAAAATTTTGTTAAAATTCAAAGACTTACATTTTTTATTTTATATAACTCTTGTTTATTTCATCTTGGATCTCTTAATACAGCTGTTTCGTTAATGGGATGACAATTTTATGTTTTCATAAAAATTTTCTTTCTCACCAACTAGTCAGATATGATGTCCATCCGATATTACCAACAAAAAGTTAATTTTGTACATGATAAATCTGGTGCATTTGGGGAAAAGACATTCCATTCCCACATTGTTGCAGGTCGGCCATCTTGGGTACCCATATATATATATATATATATATATATTGATAAAGATATATATAAATATTTAAGCATGGTATTGTTTGAATTTATATATACATAGATATATATATATATATATATATATATAAATTCAAACAATATTTGAATTTATATATACATATATATATATATATAAATTCAAACAATACCATGTTTAAATATATGGTTAAGTGTTAGTTTTACTTATTTAGAACTGCTTTAAAGTTTCACCACTCACTCATTTTACGACGAAATTTCAAACAATTTTTACAATTCATAGGTCACCTTCTCAGCTATATTTTGAAAGAAAATTTTTCAATCTTTGTTCAGTAAAACAGAAGTTAAAATAAAATTACTGTGTTCAAAAATTCTCAGAATCTGTAAGGAACAGAGACGTTTTTTTTATTGGCTGTTGGTTACCATAGCAACCAAATATGTTATGCTATCTCAAATCGGCTGGGAATAGGGGAGATGATGACGTAACAGGATATAAAAAAAAAAGACTGTCACCACTAATTCACTGCTGTTCCGATCTGTTGCTCAGCTGTACTATCGCTAATAATTCACAGGTAACAAGTGAAACATAGAGAGAAAATTTTATTTCAAATCAAAGCCTGGAAAAATCATGAATTACATAGAAAAATGTGAGCATGAAAAGTAATATAGTTTAAGATTTAAACATGGAAAAGTAAAAGGACTAGTTGTTAAAACTGGAAAAGAAAAAGACAAGATATTCTAGTAAGAAATATAATAAATTTATAACTTCAAATATTGCAGTATTAAGAATTGATTATATAATGTTAAATTGAATTTTTAAAAAAATTCTTAATGCTGCAATATTTTAAGTTATAAATTTATTATATTTTTTACGAGAACATCTTGTCTTTTTCTTTTCCAGTTTTAACAACTAGTCCTTTTACTTTTCCAGGTTTAAATCTTAACCGTATTACTGTTCATGCTCACATTTTTCTATGTAATATATATATGTATATATATATATAAATTAATAAATGCAAAAGTTTTTTCCATCTATTATAACTATATATAGGTTAAAAAAAAGAAGAAAACATTAAAAAAAAATTAGTCAAATAAGCTTATTTAACACAATAGGGGCTTTTCAAATGAGTAAGCTGGTTGAAGGCTGTTTCCTGACTGAAAAATGAAAAAAAAAAGCATAGTTTTGTTTTTAAGGCGAGGGAAGGGGGGATATATATTTTGTTGTTAATTCTGGGGTACATTTGCTCTGTTCTGTATTATATTAGCCTAATTTCCCTCAGGTTACTGGCAACAACAAAAGATATCCGAGGAAAGTCAAAGATAACTCTAACTGAAAATAGCAACAACCAAGAAATATGAAACCTGTAAGTGATCAAAATGTTTGATGGCAGTATGACTTTTTCCTCTCAAGAATGTTGCATTCCTCATTTCAGGTACAGCAAAAGGCCGAACAGGATGAAGCCCTTGCTCATGCCATCTCTCAAAAATTGGGAGATACTCCTGGGGTCTCTTATTCTGAAATTGCTAGTAAGGCCATGGAATGTGGCCGAGAAGAACTAGCAATTCGACTCTTAGAATTTGAGCCGAGGGCTTCGGAACAAGTGCCATTGCTCATGCAATTGTTGAGATATGATTTGGCACTTTCTAAAGCCATTGATAGTGGAGAGACAGATCTCGGTAAGATTTTTATCTTTTTTTATAAATGTCCTTTTTCATAATCATTCAGATTAAATTTTAAATCGAATTTTGTATTTCCATGCCATAAAAACAGAAACATTTTTTTCTTTTGCTTGGGAAAATAGGAATCATACATAAAGATGAATTGGGTGCAGAGAGAGTTAGATGAGATTGATGAAAATAAGGAGAGATGGATGCAGATGAATAAAGAGAGATAGGTGAGATGGGTGAAGAGAAATAAGGTGAGATGGATGAAAAGGCATAAGAGATGGATAAAAAGAAATCAGTGAGATGTATGAAGAGAGATGAGTGAGATGGATGGGGGAGATGAATGCAGAGAGATAGTTGAGATGGATGGAGAGAGGTGGGATGGATAAAGAGAGATAAGTTAGATGGATGAGGTGAAATCTGTGAGATGGATGAAAGGAGATATATGAGTCAGATGCGGAGAGATAAGGATGGATGAGTGAAGAAAAGTGAAATAGACAAAGCGAAATCAGTTAGATGGATGAGGAGAGGTAGGTGAGTTGGATGAGGAGAGGTAGGTGAGTTGGATGAGGAGAGATAAGAACAAATGGATTCAGAGATATAGGTAAGATGGGTGAAGAGAGATAAAAGGTAGAGAAGAGAGATAGAGATGGATGCAGAAAGATAGGTGGGATGGATGAAGAGAGATAAGTGAGATGGATGAAATGGATGAGGTGAAATCTGTGAAATGGATAAAGAGAGATATATGAGTTAGATGTGGGGAGATAAAAGAAAGGAGAGATAGGTGAGATGGATGCAGAGAGATAGGTGAGATGGATGCAGAGAGATAGGTGAGATGGATGCAGAGAAATAGATGAAATGGATGTAGAGAGATAGGTGAGATGGATGCAAAGAGATAGGTGAGATGGATGCAGAGAGATAGGTGAGATGGATGCAGAGAAATAAGGGAAATGGATGCAGAGAGATAGGTGAGATGGATGCAGATAGATAGGTGGGATGGATGAAGAGAGATAAGTGAGATGGATGAAATGGATGAGGTGAAATCTGTGAAATGGATAAAGAGAGATATATGAGTTAGATGTGGGGAGATAAAAGAGAGGAGAGATAGGTGAGATGGATGCAGAGAGATAGGTGAGATGGATGCAGAGAAATAGGTGAGATGGATGCAGAGAAATAGATGAAATGGATGTAGAGAGATAGGTGAGATGGATGCAAAGAGATAGGTGAGATGGATGCAGAGAGATAGGTGAGATGGATGCAGAGAAATAAGTGAAATGGATGCAGAGAGATAGGTGAGATGGATGCAGATAGATAGGTGGGATGGATGAAGAGAGATAAGTGAGATGGATGAAATGGATGAGGTGAAATCTGTGAAATGGATAAAGAGAGATATATGAGTTAGATGTGGGGAGATAAAAGAGAGGAGAGGTAGGTTAGATGGATGCAGAGAGATAGGTGAGATGGATGCAGAGAAATAGGTGAAATGGATGCAGAGAGATAGGTGAGATGGATGCAGAGAGATAGGTGAGATGGATGCAGAGAAATAAGTGAAATGGATGCAAAGAGATAGGTGAGATGGATGCAGAAAAATAGATAAACTGGATGAAGTGAAATCTGTGATGAAGAGAGATATGTGAGTTAGATGCAAAGAGATAAGGATGGATGGATGAGGCGAAATTAGTTATATGGATGAGGAAAGAAAGGTGAGTTGGATGAGGAGAAATAGGAAAAGATGGATGAAAGGATGGAGATGAGGGAGAGCTTGAGAATAAGGAAGTAAATAGAGATGAGGAGAGAGAGAGAGAGAGAGAGAGAGAGAGAGAGAAAAGCGATGAATGGACAGATTGAGTGGTGGCTAGGGAACTTTCCTGTTTTGATTTGGACGTTTCAAGATGTTTCTATTTTTTATTCTTTCTTTCAGTTTACACGGTGTTATTACGATTGCAAGATTCCAACTCAACAGATTTACATAGACAAATACGGAATCTTCCAATGGCTTATTATCTGTATCTCCAGGTAAGCAATGTCTGTTAAAAATTTTTATTAAATCTCTAATCTTCTGATTAGTTGACATCCTCTGATTTCTATTTAAATGTAAGCAATATCTATAATTCAAGCATTTTTAAAAAAATATTTAAAAATAAAAAAATCTTGTGATTATTCAAATGAATAAATATTTATATAGCTCAATATTTCTACATTTTAAAGACACCAGAAAGATGAAAATATTAAAACACATATAAAAAGCCAATTTTTTGTGTCAAAAGATTATTTTTTAATAAACTGAAACATAAATCAGTGAAAATGCTGATATGTACGAACTAAACACTTACCTTTTAAAAGTTGATTTTTTAAAGGTTATTTGGATCTGATTTGAATGAATATCACATTTAAAATTGTTGTCAACAAGTAGTTATTATAATATTAAAATCTTTATTATCTAATGTATTTTCTAGTGGTTGCCATTTGTTTTCACTTTAGACACATGCCAGTGTGCATGCACAAAAGAAAATATTGAGAATTGGCTAAGTTTAATGAAAATGAAATATGGTTAGGGTTAGAGTTGGAGTCAGGATCAGAAAAAATATAAAAACTTGAGATGTTTTGCGCAAAAGAAAAATCAAAAACCAGAATGTTTTTGAATAACAATGAAAAAATTAAATCAAAAACTCCAGAAGAAACGTAGTAATTAATATAATAATAATTTTTATTAACACAAAATGAAAGAATGTAAAAACAAAAAAACTGAAAACAAAACCAATATAACGTAAGAATTCTGAAAAAAAAAAGGAGGGAATTGCTTATTGCCATTGCTCTTTCTCTTCCGACTCATTGCACATAATGAAGGTCTTAATATTTCTACTATTATTTAGAAAGAACTTTGTGTGAGTTCATTCTCTATGGACTTGAAAACGGCTCAGCCGATTTTTATTAAATTTCACACGAAGGTACTTAACGTACCTGGCAGTGGTCTTAGAGAATTTTTTTTTATCGGAATGTCTTTGATAAGTATCAATAATCAAAATAATGTGATGAAAGAAGGTACAAGCGATTTTGATTAACGTTAACACCTTACACAGCCTAACAGCACAAGGGTATTTGAAAAGTTTTATTACCACACAAGTCAAAAAGTCCGACATATATATTCAACAGTATGTTCTTTGATATGATAGGGGCGCATTCAAAATAAATGTTTCTATTTAAAGAGCAATTGCACGATGATATTTGAAGTTTTCATTTTAAACTTAAATTCAAACCATTATCACCGCACAAGCAGTAAGGCCATGCATATAAAATCAACAGTAGGTTCTTTGATATGACAGAGGTGCATTCAAAATGAATGCTTCTGTTTAGAGCACAATTGAACCATGACACTTGATTTTTACATTTTAAACTTTAATTATAGCTGTTATATAAAAATAATTTTATAAAACTAACAGTGACAAACAAATATAAAAATAATTTTATAAAACTAACAGTGACAAACAAATATAAAAATAATTTTATAAAACTAACAGTGACAAACAAATATAAAAATAATTTTATAAAACTAACAGTGACAAAAAAATATAAAAATAATTTTATAAAACTAACAGTGACAAACAAATATAAAAATAATTTTATAAAACTAACAGTGACAAACAAATATAAAAATAATTTTATAAAACTAACAGTGACAAACAAATATAAAAATAATTTTATAGCACTAACAGTGACAAACAAATATAAAAATAATTTTATAGCACTAACAGTGACAAACAAATATAAAAATAATTTTATAAAACTACAGTGCAATGTAGACTACAATGTATTGTGGATTGCAAGGAGGTATGTGAAGCTTCTTTCCAGTGCACTGTAATGGGTCCCCAACTACAGCAGGCAGTCAATCAATTTGATCGAAAAATGGTCGATTTCACTGATTTTGATGACAATAAAAATATAAGAGTGTGAAACATTTGTTGATCATCATTCAATACCGCGCAATGTTGGGTCTCCTTGCTAGTAAAAACTAATTGTTGGTGACAATTTTAAATTTGATATTCATTCAAAAACAGACCCAAATACCCCCCCCCAATCAACTTTTGAAAGGTGAGTGTTTAGTTGATCCACATCGACATTTTGACCCAGAAATCAAATATTTCAGTTGATACGTGATCGTCTTCAGTGAATTATAGGCATTTATTTTTTTCAGTTGATAACAGCAAATGCCAATGACAAATACAAAATCTCTTGTTAAATAGACATTAATATTTAGTCCAAGTGTAGATATCATGCTGACATGTGTTTTAGTTAATTTATCAATATTTCTACATTCTAAAGACACGGGAGAGTTGAAAACATCAGAAATTTTTAGAAAGATATTCTTATGGTTAACATTTATATAATGAATTTTCGATACTATCATGATATTATTTATATAATATAATTATTTATTTTGAAATTATATGTTTTTATTATTTCAACCTTGGTAGTATTTGCTTAAATCATTACAAGATTGTTTCTATAAATGGGACAAACATATCCAGTCCATGTCATCAGACAATTTAAGCCAAATGTTTTTTACCAAATATATCTCTTATATATATTATATAATAAAATGACTGCAGAAATTCCCCTCTGGACCAAAGTCTCGTAGGCTTGCAACAACAGATTCCACATGCAAATTCAATACGTCTAGGCTATAAGCCACTATCTTATGTAACTTATGAATACCATTTTAGACACATTGTCATTATAATAAAATGCTACATTGTGTCCTAGGAGCAACACCATCACAATCGCAACATCTTTAGAGGAAGAAGTTCTTATTTTTCCCTCTATATATTTAGTCCTCCTACCATCACCACCACCATCACCAGTCAACACTGGAAGGAAATCTACACTTTCCACTTATTTTAGGCTTACACCACCCTTAAGTGACTCATACAAGCACAGATATAGGATTAACTTTTGCAGATTAGAATAAAAAAATAATAAAGTCTCCCTTGGGAAAATCCACTTCCTCTGATTGGTTGTCTGCTAATTCTCTCACTCTTAATGAATACTTCAAAACAATACATTATGGTGTCGATTAAATTCATAAACTTTACTGGTTTTATTTGTTTCTTTTTATTGGCAACTGTTTTTTTCTGTTTTATTTTTTCTTGGCTTTATACTTTTCATTTTGTTTGCATATGTTTTTACACCATATCACGGCGTCATTTATTCATTGATAACAAATGATACTGCTTTTTTTTTTCATTTTTTTGTTTAAACTGCCTTTTGAAAAAAGTATTTTTTTATAGTATAACCCAGCGTAATGTTAAGAATGGCTTTTGAGGTTGGTGGTGTTTCTTCCAACAGCCATTCTTCTACATTCTTTTTTCTTTCTTTCTTTGTGTTCATCAAAACTTCTTTTTTTTTCTCCTTCCAATTTTTGCCCATCTGTTCACATTTCTTTGCTCACTGTTTGCACAAAACATATATGCCGCAGATTGATGAATAATGTGCACTTATTTTTTTTTTTTATTTATATCTTCATAATTTTCCTCTTTGGACATTTATTATATTCTTTTTGGACTTATGCATTTACTGAAGCGCAATGAATTAATCATGTGATTATTTAGAAACCCATTACAGACGTGAAGAGGGAATATTTTTCTGCAACTATTACATATTTTCACCTAACAAATTAATAACAGATGCTGTAAAAAAATAAAATCAAATACAAACATATTAATCGCTCAAATACAGAAATTTAACACCTGGTAACCTTAAAATTTTATCCTAATGTTTCATAAATACTGGCAACTTAGTTTGAACAATTCAGTATGTTAACATATTAACATGTATGAGTAAAAACAAATTATACATAATCGCTTTGAAGTCTTGATAATTGCTCAAAATTTAGACATTAAATACTGGAACCCTAATAATTTTGCTACGGTGAGCGCTGAAAGGTTTAGGAATTATTGGCATTTTAACATGCATTGCTAACTCTTTCTTTGCGCACACAGAACTAATGCAAAATATAATCAACATATGTTGCTCTTTCATAGCTCAGACGGAACAATCTCTAAATGTAAACACAGCATTGGTTTGAGAATGTAAATACATGCAAAATACTGACATGCCACTACCCCCAAACCCAAAACGGCCATAAAGTTTTTTTTTCTTTAATGGATACCAATACTTAATTTTTGATTATAGAGCTATTATCAAGACTTTACTGATGCTATATTTAATTTTTTTACATTTTGTTTCCCCGGTTGACAATTAAATTTAATTATATATTCTTGACCACTTATGTAGGTTACAAAGCTGTAACTTATCATGTCAACATTTTTTTTTAGAACTGATTAAACAATTGCAAATAAGTCAGAACACATATTATGCAGGTAGGTTGCAACGTACATTTACTTGGCTAATGCAACATTTAGTTAGTGGGATAGAGGTTGAAGCTTAGATAACAGTTCAGGACCTATTAGGTTGGTGACTCTCTTTTGAACCTTGTCCAGGAGTGAGAGACCAGTAGCAGATGCATCTGCAAAAATGTGACAACAATACTCCGTACGTGGGCAAATGGTGGTACAGGATGCTTTCAGGCCTAAGTAACTTTCTAGCACGGTAGAGAGAGCCCACCTTTGCAGCAACCTTGGCAATGCTCTCAATGTATCTATTCCAACTCATGTTCCCTGTGAATGTTAAGCTAAGGAGTTTGAAGGAAGTACTTTCAGGTAATGTATCTTTAGCCATAGCTATTGGTAGTTGAGAAAGATTCTTGTAATTATTGAAGGAAACAAGCTTAGTCTTGGCAGCATTGAATGTGACCATTCATTTTTTTCCCATTCCACTACAGATTTTGATTGCTCTTATTCCTGTTAAATGTTTGAATTTCTGCAAAATGTCTTTTGATCAAGACTCAAATGTATTAAATTCTCGTCATTACTGTTTCTAGTATTGTCGACAGCAAAATCGTAAGAAGATGCAGAATATTTATTATTCCGAAGACAATTATGTAGAACAAGGCACTTTCCATGTGATTGACAGTTATGCTCATGATGTAAGTATAAACATTTCTATACTAATGCGATGAGAAACTAATTAGCTAATATATAAAATCAAGAAGTAAATATTAAGTTTACATGCCAACAGCTCCTGTAAACTAAAAAAAAAAAATAAGTATTAATATTTATATAGTAATCCCAACTAAATAAAAAAGCTCAATACAACCAAAATAGGAAAAATAAAAGAATGTAATTAAAGACTGTAAATTGATAAGTATTTATTGTTCAACAGGATACTCAAAAAGAAACAAATTCTTGTAAATTATAATTTACAGTCTTTAATTGTATTCTTATAGAAAAGGTGAAGGTTTAATAGTTTATATAGAGGGGAAACATAACAAAATCTAATCCCCCCCCCCCGATGTAAACTTGATAATAATTTCACAATTATTAACCCCTCACCTTTTCTATATATAGCTCTAGGTTAACAACACCTATTGAGCTTTTCATAACTGCAATACTCCTTGCTCGTATAGACCTTATCTATTTATCTATAACACTCTGTAATATATATATATATACATATATATATATATATATATATATATATATATATATATATATATATATATATATATATAAAACATGTTTTTTTATTTCAAGAAATGATAAAAACGTATGGAAATATTCTAACATGATGTTTTATATATTCATCAACATTTCATCTTTACCTTCGGATGATTGCTTTGAAGAAATAATATAATTCATCACGTTGAAATATTATTTTCATAATTGTCATTTTTTATATATATAAATATAGTTTGGAACGATAAAATTGTTGCCATAGAAAAGACATGATTCCATTTCTGTTTGATGAAAACCTGTTTTCTTTTTCTGTTGTAGACCAGCTAGTTGGCTGGTTTTGTACAAATCGCAAGAGCAATAGGAGTTTTCTATCATGTCTGAAAGTGACACAATGTTCAATGAGTGAGATCTGAGATGTGCTGCTATACAACTCATGCTCTCTAACGATCCAAGCTATGGCAACAGGACCATTGCCAGCACCCTCAAAATGATTCGCTGGATTGCCACAAATAACAGGGTGAAGAAAACAAAGTTTCTTGCCATCGTTATGGTCTTTGGTGCCACCTCACATCTTCAAAGTCAGCTTAAAAGTCAACACCTGGATGTACTGAAGAGTGTGGTGATCTCCTGGTGCTATCAAGTGGCCGCTGGCAGACCCTGTGTGACGGTCCACAAGTCCAAAGAGACCCAGGCTTGGCTTCAAAAGGAGTGCTACGACATTGTACCTTTCTCTCACTGCCCCCTACCTCCCCTGATCTGAACCCACTGGACTACTTTGTTTGGTCATACATGAAGAACATCACCAACATGACCTTCCACAACACAAAGCCAGGCTGATCGCCACCATCCACTGAGTATTGGTGAAGCTACTGCCGATGTTTGTGGAAAAGGCATGCTCCCAGTTCCATATCGAGGCGGTGATTGAATAGATGTCACCTGTACTACATAATCAAGTTACTTGAATTGATTTTTTCAGTAAAAGTTTTAAAATAAAGCTGTAGTGTTGTTTTCTTTAGGGTGACATTTTTATCGTTCCACCATATATATATATATATATATATATATATATGGTCCATTAGCATTCTTAAGTTTCATTATTAAACATTTTTTAAGAAATTGAATCTATCCTTAAATATATGTTTTCGCTTTTATTGACTCCACTTATTTAAGGCAATAAAAATGTTGTCTGGAATTTATTTTGTGTTAGTAAGTATTGAACAATTTTGCCAGCATTGACATATAATCATCAATTTTCTACATTGCAGTGAAAGCGATAATTAATTGAAATGTTTGAAACATATCTACACAAGGATATATTTGGTGCTGAATTTTTTGGAGGGCAATTACAGAATATGAATTATGTCATAAATTTTGTATTCTACTTGAGTTATATAAATATATTTATAAATATAATTTATTATTTATACAAGTCTGGTTGAAGCCCACAGAACTTTCATGATTTTTAATTTTTTTAGTTTATTTTTCGACATAGCAATCAAGCATTCAGGTCTCTGTTGGCAAACTAAAATCATGCACAAAAATAATTGTACATATCAACAAAAAATAGTTCAAGCAATATTTATATAAAAAAAGAACCCAATGTTAACAAAATAGCTTTTAGTATCAGCACTAACTTATTAAATGGCTTCTGTAATTAAAAATAATAAACATACAAAAATAATATGACTAAACAAATTTGGTAAAAACAATAAATACATAAATACACAACAGACTCGATTACATTTTCTTTTCTTTTGCCAAAACTTCAGAAACTTTGATGACATTATTTTTACTTTACAGTTTTTTAATAATTTTAGGTATTCTTTTTGTCTTTCTGCTTTTTTTTTTTCTTTTAAAAAATCGTTTCAAAATTTATTTTAAAAAATTTATTAATAAAATTATTAGAACTTCATGTGTGTTTTGACAAACTTCAAGAATTAGATGGAGTTATTACCCTTCGTCTCCCTCCCCCATCTTCTGTAGCTGAAATTTCCAAGATGGCTGGTGTTGTGATCGTCCTCACTAAAATTTAAAATTTGATTTTCCTTTGTAAAAAAAGTACTTGATTGAATTAAGCAATTGTTTTTTTTTTATGAGAACTTCATTCCATAACAGCCATAGACATTTTTAATGTCTTGGCTAAACTGCATAAGTACTCGAAGTGTAATATCTGTCCTAATATTACACTCCATCTTTTCTGTTCTTGGTCAGTGAAGAAGAAATCCTTTTAGACTAAGGCTATTTAAATTTTTGTCTCAGTCCATAGTGCTCCTTTTTGAGAAGCCATATTTTTCCTCATCTTAAAAACTGATCTTGCGTCTAACAAAGCCCTTATAGGGAGCCAAGTAAATTGAGGCTGTTAGATTTTGAAAAGATCAGAATTTATATTGGTTGAAACATTGAGAATATAGCAACCAAAATGAGAATTCTTGTACGATTAATGATACAAATTATCCATGCTCATCAATGTTTTTAGTGTTTTTTTTTTTTTTAAATGAAAATATAAATAAATGTTAAATGAAATATACTTACTGTTTTTTTTTTTTACCAATGTTCTTTCCTATTTAATTTTACAGAGGTTAGAGGACCGTTTCTCTGCATTGAAAGATGCCCTGCTTTCTTTTAACAAATCAAAAAACGACTTTGTGATTAAGGTAAGAAATGCATTTGTTCTTCCATATATATTTTTGATTCTTACTAATAAACCTGTATGTATTTGTGGCACAGATCGTGATCATCCACTTCTTGTCTTCATTTGAATTTGGCACTTGATTTCAACACTGGCAATCAATTGGCAGTGATTTTTGTTCTTTAACAAAGAAATTTCTCTTCTAAATAAAATTACAACACTGACTTTAAAACAACTAAGAATATTTTATTTTGCAAAGTGAAAATGAGACTTGATTTCTTGACAAATGAGAAACTAAATAAGTAAAATCCAAACAAGATGGTGACTGAATTTGACCTGATGTTGTGTGATTTTGCATATTTAGATAGTGTAACATAACGCTGACAAATATATGCGAATACCATGATTGAAATGACGTCACGATAAGGAAAAAGAAGACTATAAAAGAAAAGAGAGAGCGTATCAGAGGCATGAATGATGTTCGAGAGCACGATCACGTGAAGGACGTTACAGCGGTAATGAGAGAATGAGGAAATGTACAACAAAAAAAGCGAGTGGAAGTTCTTTTCTATTCTTTGTCTGCTTTGCGACCTAGACTACAATATATTGATTCCTTGACAACGTTACAAATGTTTACACATTTATAGTGTGCTTTTCTCAAGTTTACATGCATAATACAAAATGGATTTTCAATTTAAATTCAAATGATTCTTTGTTTAATAATATATGAAATAAATAAGAACATAAAATCATATTTAATGCCTGTACATAATTTTTTTTTTCGCATTTTGTTCTGGCTGTAATTTTTAATGTTTTCTCAAACTTGCAGTCAGAGCAAGAATCCTTTGTAACTGAACATAAAACCACGGCTTGGTCAAGCTGGGCCCAAACACCTATCTGTTTCTGAGACCGCCAGAAACCAAAATTTCCCCCACCTGTTTTTCTCTGAATTTTTTTTTTTTTTTACACAGTGATCACCACTTATCAAGGCCCGTAAACCACTCAGGGATAAGGGTTATTGCAAGTACATTACGTTAGTGTGGAGATTTGATGAAGTGTTTACTTAAGGGGGCGGTTCATTAGGAATTTGCTAACATTGGACTTGAAGACATCCTAGTTGTAGTCCGGTGGGAAGCAGGCAGACGGAACAGAGTATCTTTAGTATCAATTGGATCACACCATGTGACCACTAGATTTCTCAGCTGTTAATCTATGAACATAAAAACTCACTGACCAAGTTTCTATTGTCTGTAGAATTTCAAGTGGTTCACAATCTCACCATGGAACCTTGTCTTTAAGAGGCAACTACTTTCATCAAACTAGCATCTTCTTTTTCAGGTGGTCAAATCTAGAGACATATTTTTGCCATCACTGGTTTGTCATTTGTATGCTTTGGAATTCCACTAAAAACATATTGTGCATATTTATATTTGAGACATTCTGTAAACTAACATCAGCCTCTGAGTGATTGTGTCTACAGACAGTCAACGACCTGAATTCCTAATGGCAACAAATGTATAAACTGATTCACACCATGATAAACAAAAATGTACCAATAATTGCTGATTGTTGCTGTCCATATAATGATAACATGTATGGACCTGTAGGCTTGTTTGAAAGCAATGTTTTATAATATATATTACAAATACTGATACGGCATAATTACATTTACACACTGGTTCTCATTAAATCATTGAAGTTAAGCAATGTTGAGTCAGGTCAAAACTAGATGGGTGACCATTTGAAAATACCAGGCTCTGCATACAGGAGGACGTCTACACTTCCCTGCAAGAACTGCAAAATGATATGGCATGATCACATTGCCATACCGGTTCTCATCAGATAACCAAAGTTAAGCAATGTTGAGCCTGGTCAGTACTAGATGGATAACCATTTAGGAATATCAGGTGCTGTATGAAGGAGAATGTGAATACCTCTCTGCAAGAACTGCAGTGAGATATACATGCAACTAGGAACTGCTTGTTAAGCTGATATTCCTATGAAATTCCCTTCTTTAGGAGAAGCTGGTTCAAACCAGTTAGGGTGAATACTGCTTTTTAAATACTGATCCAATTCGTTATGAGTGGTTTAGTTTTAAATAGACATTATTTAATTTTTTTGTCCTCTGACAAAAGGAGGGTGAACCTGTAAATTCACCTTTGTCCGTTTGTCTGTTCACCCGTCTGCACTTTTCTCAATAACTACGACTTGGAATTTTTTGAAATTTTGCACAAACATTAAACATGATATGAGTAAAAAAAGTAACAGAACAGATTTTCCGGGAAAACTCCAGTTGCCTCCCTAAGTGTGTGCCTTTCGGGTTAAAATGGCTAAAATTGACACTTTTGTGCTTATTAAAAAAAAAATGATGCCTTGGATTTTTATAAAACTTTCTGAAAAATTGTAACTAACTGATTTCTATATAATTTTGTTTGTCTATACTTCACAATAACTCTTAGATGTGCCCCAGGGGCTCTTTTGGGGCTGATAAAAACACTCCATTTTTGGGAATATTTTACCATATTTGTCCAAAATTTTCTGTGTATGTCTATTTAGCAGTTTTGCATGGTGCTGAACTCAAATTTAAATATGTTAAGGCCTTGGAGATTTTGGGGGCTAAATGGGGGGGGGGGCAAATGATGGACTTAGTCATTTCTTTTTTTGCGCGGTGCAGAACTGAAATGTACATATGTACATACTAAAACTGCACTGCTTGTTCATTTTCACCAGGATTTGACACCTCCTGAAGACTTTTGGGGCTAAATGGGGGTAGGTGCAAATGCTGAACTTAGTCATTTTTTTTATGTCTCATTCACTGTACACTCACAGGGGACCATGCATGCTTCACTTGAGGGGAACAGAAAAATGTAACAACTCATTATTTAATGATAAAAAAAGTGTATTTATAAGTTCCTGTATTAATAGGACCCATGGACATTCTACAGTTATATCCGTCATCTGCTGTAAATTACTGCTGTGCTTCAAAAATATTTTCATTTCTAGGATGTCTACTGCGAAAAAGATGCTACAATATTATTGTATCATCTTTGAGCAGAACAAATACTACACTTTGATGCTAGATGCGGCCAAGAAAGTGTATTGAGTTTTATGTTTGACACTACAGCAACATCAGCTGAAATTTTTAAATTACTATTTTTACATTGCGTTTCAGCGATTGGGCAATCCCATCATGTAAAAAAGGGGTAGAGGGTGATAACATACATACAAATATGAAATTGTCATATCGTATTATTATTATTTATGTAATTTGGATTTTTAAAAGAATCAGTTGAAATTGGCCTCCCGCTACGAATAAATAAAGTAAGCAAGCAACACGATAAAGTAAAAACTAGTCCCAAACGTTTTTATCTGAAATTATTTTTCCCAGGTAACATGAGATTTCCTTGCTAGTTAACAATGAAAATAACTGAATAAATATTTATTTTATTTTAGCAAACAGAAGATCAAATCAAATTACTTGAACAGCAAGTGAAATTTGAAGAAGAATACAATCGACCTTACATCGATTTGACCCTTCATCAAACAATTCACAGGTTGATTGTGGACGATAAAACAAAACAGGCAGAGGCTCTACGAAAGACGTTTAAAGTTCCTGACAAACGGTATGATTTTATTTTATTTCGCAAATCTATATATAAATGGCAATGTTTGTATGTATGTCTGTGTCTTTTTATGTATATGTTCTCTATAGAAAGAACAGTTTAAAAATTTGCATAAAAACTAAAAATGTATTCATGCGTAAAATGTTCTTAGGAAGACAATGGAAGTAGCCCAAAGGGGATCTGAAGGAGGCAGAACCTTTTTAAATCTTCAAATATGTGTATCTGATTCTAATGAAAATTTAAGACTCTGACGAATAGTATCATTTTATTTCACAAATTGATGTATATATAAATATTGGTGTCTGTGTGTATAACAAAACCATGTATCCCTTGTTTGACAACATCGCTGACTCCAATGTTGTTTCCATAGTCTTCTCCTCTTTCTTTCTTTTGGCCGTGTTGTAATCAATCACATTGATAGTTGTCATCATGGGGTGCACATGGATTTATGAGTATATAAAATAAACAAAACAGAGAAATCACAGACTCTCGTACTTTGTTGCACTCTGGGTGTGTGTGTGACACCATCGACTCTCTTCATCTACTGTTCTGTTGTGTTTGTCCTTTGGTTGATCAGTTCGTTTCCTCATCTCTTCCAAGCCACAGTCTGAGTCTGACTCGAAATTCTCCTTGATTGTTGTAAAATGCTGCAAACACTCATTGCCACAAAGCCCACCAACACTCAAATGTCAAGCTGTTCTAAAACTCTTTGCCAATTCTAAAACTAATTCTAAATATATCTCAAATCCTCTTATTTCTGTTCTCCACCACACTTTAATTACAATTACACCTCAGCTTTCCTTTGTCTATCTCAGTAAACAAATTCCTAACCATTGCCTTTCCACCAACCACATTTTTCACACCTTTGTTTTCTCAATAAATGTATTTCCTCTTTTGTTTTATTTTTTTCCCTCTTGGGAGGGGAACGGAAGCATCGATAGTATCACATATATATTTCTGTGTCATTCTGTGTGTATGCTCACTATAGAAAGAAAGGTTAATGAATCTACATATAACTTAATACTGTGTTCGTTTGTTAAATTTAATGGAAAAGACAATAAAATATTCTTGAATCTCTACATGTCCTCTTAAGGGAACTGAATGAAGGCAGAACCCTTTTAAGCCTTTGAATATGTATATCTGATTCTAATGAAATTTTATCTTCACAAATGGTATCATTATTTCACAAATTATGTATGTATATATATATATATATATATATATATATATATATATATATCAATGTCTGTTTCTTATAGAAAAAAAGATTAACAAACTGAAATGTGCACCTCCAAGTGAATTTTCTCACTCATGATACTTTTTTATTTTGTATATGTTCATCTCATAATGCTTCCAATTAATTCCTGGCAAAATGAAAGAACTTTTTTCCAGTAACAGTAGCATAATCTGCAAACCATTAGATTCATTGACAACTTTGCTAAAATGATTTATTTTTAATGATTTAAATTTTTGCACAATTAAAACTAATATTTAGTTTGCTGCATTGACTAAGCGTTTTAGGTTTTGCTATATTCCTGTGATTTATGTAAGCTGCCGGAATATGCTGAGACAGCTTTTATGGAAAAACTGATCCTTCTCTGCATAAGTCCCTTCTTCAGCATTTTACTTCAGTCTTCCAACATATTTTTCTGCAATAATCTCCAATACTTCATTGTGTCTTCATGTGTAGCTTCTCAGGAGATGCTCACATCCAGTGCAAATATGTTTGAGGTTAGCATTTTTCTCACATGCTCTGCATTGATTGGATGTAGATTAACTGGTGTTGGTAAGACACATACATCGGTCTGCAAAGTAAGTAAAATAAAAGCTTTTTTTTTATAGTGTCTTTAATTTGTAATGTTCTGTTACTTTCTTTCAATTTATAAAATGTGTATCCAATTAAGAAACGTTTTTTAAACTTTTGTGAGATTTAAGCTTGTACAAAAAGAAACTTGTATTTAACCCTTATGCTCGAGTGGCCTCCAGCCCTTGATAAGTGGTGACTCCTATGTAAACAAAAAAAAAAAAAATTTCAGTGTTTTGACAATTTGACATTGTAAAATCTTCTGCCTTAGTAATGAGTACTCTGCTTATTCCAATCACATTTCTATTTGCATATGAACAGGTAAACTCTAAAATCGCCATAACTTTTTACAGTTTATATTAGTGATGGATGATTCCAATATTTTCCCAATTTCAATACAATTATTGATTCCATACTAAATTCCCGATTCTGATACAATTACTAACTCTGATTTTAATAAATCTCTAAATATTTAGCTAAAGAGTTGTTTTTCTTTTCCTCTGATTACCATAGAAACACACATTAAATGTGCAGATATTTTTCTAAACATAAAAATACACAATTGTGGAGGATAATCTATGAATTTTAGTTTTACTAGTAGTTTAAAATCAATAAATATTTATTATTTTATCATTACGACTAGAAGTGAAAAAATTTGTCTTAAACAAAGTCTAGTAAAAACAATAATTAAAAGAATTGTTTTGCCATTGGAAAAGAGGCATACATTTTTCTGATTCCAATGTTCTCAAATGTTCCGATTTTTAAGATTCCTAATTCCGATTAATCATCCTAACGCTAGTATATATACCTGGTACTACCAGATCAGACTGTCTGAAGATATCGGCTCTCTGACTCAAATACACTAATTAGGTGTTATTGTTTTTTTCCTGTCTCTTTGCAAAACCCCATCATGTTATGCAAAGACAAAAACAATAACAATTTTTCTCTCCAAAACAACCAAACTAAATACTATGAATAAATATTTGAAGATATAAAGAATTTAATGAATAAAAATTTTGCTAACATAATTGAAGCTAAAAAGATTTGGTATGCCATAAAACAAAACAACCAAACTAGACACAATGAATATATATTAGAAGATATAAAAAACTTGAAGAATAAAACCTTTTTCCCAAATTTGCTGAATTTGCCATTAAATAACCCAAAAAAGGGTTGATATGCCATAAAACAAAATGACCAAACAATGAAATTATTAGATTTATTCACTCTGTTGGTGAGGGTGTGGTATTAAGATTTAAAAAATCATTTTTATTTCAATTTTACCTTCTTTTTTGTGTAATTTGCTGTATTTTCTTTTATTTTGTATTACTAGCAAGCATACCCACATTATCTTGTGATAAATGACAGCCTCCCATTTACACCTGTTCAAAGTCTTGAACTTTTAAAATACTTGTTTTTTTTGTTTTTTTTTACATTTTTTAAATTTTCAATTTTTCGAGTTAACAGTAAACAGATAGATTTCTCAGATCCCACACTATTATAAAAAAAACAAAAAAAAAACTAATGCAATATACATATATATATATATATATATATATATATATATATATATATATATATATATATGTATATTTTTTTTTATTCAATTTTCACCCCAAACAAGGCAAGTGCCACTTTGAAGTAGGGGGCTACTATCAGGGACATAAATTGCAGGGATATTAAGAAGGGAAATGAGCAGCAAGATGTCTGTTCACATTACACTTGAACTTCTGCATGTCAGTACAGTTGGGAAAGCAGAATCCCGGAAGGGAGTTTCAAAGTTCTGGGGAAGAAACTATTAGAGTAGAAGGCTTTGTTACACCTAGGGATCTCTGTGTAGGGGTGGGATTTAGCTGCTTGTCGGGTTTGTCGGGTATTTATGTCGAGGGGGTACAAATGCTTGTAGTTCGTCAGAGCATTCAGCATTAAAATATTAAGAAAACAGGCAGAGGGATGCCACATTTCGTTAATGGGACAGAGGCTGAAGCTTAGATGACAGTTCAGGACTTATCAGGTTGGCAACTCTCTTTTGAATCCTATCCAGGAGTGAGAGACTAGTAGCAGATACACCAGCCCAAAAGTGACAACAATACTCCATATATAGACGAATGGTGGCCTTATAGAGGTACAGGATACTTTCAGGCATAAGTAGTTTTCTAGCAAGGTAGAGAGAGCCCACCTTCTTCGCAGCCTTCTGATAAGATTCTTTGTTTAATTTTGGTATAGCGCTTTGTTTTTAATTGCATTCCAGACAGACACCACAAATATAGTTATTTTTATTTTAGTTTTTTTTTTACTCTTATTAACCTCAAACAACGCACATTGCCATTGAAATGTAAGGGGTTAATGTGTATGAAGGACCATGTCTACAGGGGCTTTCTCACTTCATATGGCATAATCACAGTGACATGAGTTCCCATCAGATCACCAAAGGTAAGCAACCTTGAGCCTGCTCAGCACCAGATGGGTGATCATTTATAATGCTAAGTGCTGTATTTAGAAGGACATCGACACCTCCCTGTAAGAACTGAAAAAACCTAATGTTGCGAATCCTCTGGCAGAAGTATACAATTAACTGAGAAGCACTTGTGAATTTTATATTTCTATGAAACTTCCTCCTTTGAGAGAAGTCAGTTCAACCCACCTTTTAGAGTAAGTGCTACTTCGTTTGTTTTTCATTCCGGCCTTCTTACTTGAGCAGTGGGATGTCTGTTTGTATTACATGTAAATTTCTGCATGTTAGTACAATCGGAGAAACATGAACCAGGGAGGGAATTCCAAATGTTAGCTGTTCGAGGAAGAGAATATAAGAGTAAAAGGCTTTCTAGCGTTTGGGGATTTCTACAGTAAAGGAGTGGGATTTTGTTGCTTGTCAAGTTAATCAGGGGTATTAACGTTGAGAGGAGGCACCAGACACTTTCCATTAAAATACTTGTAAAACAAGCACAGGGATGTAATATTATTATGATAGAACCAGGGTTGGAACTTGGTTGACAGTTCAGAACATATTAGAGTATAGTTTTTCTTTGGAGTATTGTCTAATAGGAAGAGGCAAGTGGAGGATACAGCAGCCTGGATATCACAACAAGTGAAAATTTGACCCTTTGATGAGTTTATTATTTTAATTATTCATATTATTTTTATTTTTCAGGCTACTGTTTTTATTTTGAGTGATATTTGTACAACATTTTGGTTGATGAAACCTTTGATCTTCTTCCAGTGTATCTTGTCAGACTAAGAAATCTGTACAGAATTTCATACAGAATTCTTCATTTAACTCAATGGGGCAGCATTCTCTCCGCCAATCATAATTTGGTAGAAGTCTAGTACAAATTTTAAGAGCCTTAAACCTAATTTTGTTTGTAGATGTTATTATTACTATTTATTACTACATCTTTAGAATTAAAAAGCATTTGGGGAAAAATAGACACTTATTGTAGTGTTTATAAAACTCACCCCTGAAAAAAATTGAATTCAAAGCACACATGAGGGAAGCTGACTTAAGCTGCCATATTTGATTTTGGGGGGAAAAAATGGTCGGAGATGATTTTCAATTAAAACATTGTGAAAATAGCATGCAAGATGAGAGCAATAGTCTGAAGAATCCAAATAATACACGCAATCAATCTTCATCTCCAAAATTCAGAACTTTAATTATTTTTGCTTTCATTATTTCAGATTTTGGTGTCTTAAGATCAATGCTTTGGCAGAATCTGAACAGTGGCTGGAACTGGAAAAATTCTCTAAAACTAAAAAACCTCCCATTGGAATGGAGGTATGTCAACTTTAGTCTTCATTATCATTACTGACAAAATGGGTTTACTTTTTATTTATGTGTTTGGAGGTTAGGCAGGATTTGTGTTATGAAATCAGCTGATCTGAGTTTTAATGTAGTCAGATGGAAAATAAGGACAAAGTTAATTTCTTTCTTTTATTTTATTTATGGAAATTACTCCAGACAAGGTAAGAAGCCATTTGATGTAAGTAGCTAAAAAATAAAATGCCACTTCAAAGTTTAAAACTAGCCAACCATAAGTGTTAGGTGGATTGTTTTTGATCCTGAAAACAGCAATTCTTCCGTCTTGTCAGAAATATTGCTCGTAAAATATAAGGACTAAAGAACAAAAAAAGAGGAGATAATGCCTGAGAAACGGTATTATGATCAATAACAAAAACAAAAAATACAGCACTCATAACCCATTACTGGAAAGTCAAAGAAAGTGGGCACTACCTAATAGAGGAGTAGAAAATAATATGAGAGTTCAGTAAAATTATTATTAGTAAAAAAATACTTTAAGCAAACACATATTAAAATAAGTTCAACTATTAATTCAGCACTTATTGTATAGGGTCATGCGCATTTTTCTTTTGTGACTGTTGAATTCACAAAGTATGTCAATCATATTGAAACACCACCAAAATTAAGCAATGTGGAACCTGGTCAGTAACAGATGGGTAACCATTTGGGATTGCTAGGCAGTATATGTCATCTTCCCTTGACCAGGGTACACATGTAGCTAGAGACCGCTTGTGAATTTCATATTCTCAGTAAGTTTCCCCCTTTAGAGGAAGCCAGCATAGCTTGCCTAGAGCTAATACCACACTATGTATAAGTGGTTTGTTTTATTACATAATGTTTTGAAGTAATAGTTGAGCTTATCTTAATACTTATGCATTGTTATGCTAAAGTAAAGTTTATTTTGTGTAAACAATTGTTCACTATTTCACTTCTACAGTTTAATAAATTTGGAGGCTTCTTAAGGTTTAAAATCTCAAATTTCTCATTTAGGCAATACTACATGGATCATCTAAATATCTATATGAATACTGGTCTATCATAAGATTTTCCATTCGGCTATTGGTGAGAAATTTTCAGGAAATTGAAAATTAAGGAATTTTACTTATTTGGTGTCAAAGTTTATGCAAATCTGAAATATATGAATTTTGTGGTTTTATTTAAAGCTTTTTAAAATACTGTAAATTCTGAAATCTATAATATTAATTTACTTGTCCGTATATCCAGTGTCACAAAATAAACATCATCATCACAAACATTAATTAATGCAAAATGAATTACCTCCCTTTATAGTCAATCTTTATCAGTTAAAAATCAATAATACCATTTTCTTTCCAAAAATTAAAAAAAACACATGGCTGTCTGTTTATGGCTTTAGAATAGTAAATATCTGCAAAATGTACATTTTCAAAAATAGAGAAAGATGGAGAGAGGGACAGATAGATAGATATAGAGAGTGTGTATAGATTTAGGCAGCATATTTTCATTTAAACACACGTTATAATATAGCACCTAGATTTCCATTTAATTATTCTTTTCTTTAAAGTTAGATCTACTTTCCATAGAATCATTCTTGTCTGTTAAATTGCTGTATATAGAATCTGTTGTTTTGTTCCATTTTTTGCGAGTACATTCAACTGGCTATTTTATTTGATAATAAAAAAGAAGTCATGTTGAAAGGAGACTGTAAGTTTTTTTTTTATTATAGTTTCTTTTTAAAATTAAAAAAATGTGCAAGTGAATTGAAATCTGTCCATTCATAATTTATACAAAAAAATTATTCAGAAAAAAAAAACAAGCAATGTGTTGTGTGTTGAGTTTTCATTGAAAAAAAATCTAAATTTTTAAAACAAATTTCTTTTAATTTTAAAAGGTTAAAAAGAATTTGCTAAAAAATTGTTTTAAATTTATTTGTTTTATTTTATTTGTAATATTTTATGTTTTTATGTTTTATTATTTTATTTATAATATTTTATGTTTTTATGGTTTAAAAATTTTCAACTACCGTTGAATTTCCATGGGTTCTGCTATTTATTATTATGTCTATTACATATTAAAATTTCATAACAATTGAAGATATCTGATTTTTTACAATGAGTTTCTACTCTGTTTTTATCCCCTTTACATAAAACTTAATTAAACTGAATATAGCCCATATTGCTACCCCTTATGCCTAGAATCTGTGTTCCAAAGTTAAAATGATCAGTTAATTAGTTTAGGAGTGAATACAAATATATAAAAAAATATGCTTACCTAACTTTAAAGAAATAGACATATGCTATTATAATTTTTGTATTGGTATTTGCTATAACATGCCCAATACCTGATTAAAGCTGAGTAGTAATAAAAAATATACTTATGACAAGTAAGCTATTTGTATAATAATATAAAAATATAGTTATAGCAAATAAGCTACACAAAAACGTTTGTATTTAAAAAAAAAAGCAAATTTAATTTTAAAGACATGTTTTTGATAATCATTCATCTGCCATTCAAAATCTGCACGATAAACAATTTTCTTTTCAGGCTTTTGTTGAGGCTTGCATGAAACATAACAATCCTGAGGAAGCAAAGAAGTATCTGCCAAGGGTACAACCAGAAAACAGAGTTCGATGCCTTCTTCGAACTGGGTAAGTCTTCATAAATCACTGTTCTCTTAATTTCTTCATTACAGCAAAGTTATAACATATTGTGACAATATGTAAGTGTGAACATTTTAAATGTGAAAACTGCCAGGATAATTTTTACTGACTAAACCTTTTTTTTTTTTTTTTTTACATGGAGGTCACCACTTATCAAGGCCCAGAAGCCACTTGGGGATAAGGGTTATTGCATGTACAGTAATCAATGGGATAGTATCGTAGTAATCGTTAGTCCATCAGGAATCTGTTTATGTTGGACTTGAAGACATCCAAGTTGTAGTCAGGTGGGAAACAGGCAAACGGAAGAGAGTTCCCCAGGCATGCACTTCTAAGAAAGAAGCTTTGTTCATGGAATCTACGTTTTGATTTAGGCACAGATAAAGAGTGGGGAAAGTTATTGACAGTGGTTTCAGCTAGACAAGTGTTTATTGTGAAAAATTGGCGAGGGGGGACCAGAAAATTACACAATATTATTATTTTTATCTTGTTTCATAACAAGGGCAGTGTTTCAATGGAAGAGTTTGGTGAATCTATAAAAATCAGAAGTGAACCCAACGGAAGGCAATGAAAGCATGTGATTGTTTTGGTTATATTTGTCTTCGTAGTATTGGTTATTGTGATAGAACAAATAAATGAAAATGAATTTGTATGAAAATCTTAGATATAGATCAACAAGAAGATTTATTAATATATATATTAATAATTGAAAAAAGAATTTATTTTTATAATGAGGACATTAATTTATTATAAACTGTTTAAAAATAGCAGTTATAGTCAGCTGACATATTTCCTAACTTCCTGTAACTGGAATATTTCCTAACGTCTGTAACTGGAAGTGATGATAAGACAAATAAGTTCCTTCACTTTTATTGTTCTTGTGATGTGATTTATTGAGATAAAATATAAGAAAAGGACATTATTGAAATATATATCATAAAAATTAACAAAATTATACAGATAAAAATGACACAATTAGTCTTTATTTGCACTTTTCTTAATTAAAAGTTTTAAACATGTTTTTAATAATTCTTTAAAAATTAAAACTAATTTCAATAAAGACCAAAAAACTTTTCAATAATTATTAAATAAAAAAAGAATGATCGGAAAAACAAAAAAAAATGCACAGGGGAGATATAGGCATGCGAGAAAAAAGAAAAATGAAGGAACTAATTTGCTTTGTCACCACTTCTGGTAGCAGACATACCGATAGTTAGGAAGTACATTAGCTGACTATTGCGAAAATAGTTATGCAAATTAGGTATGCAAAATAGTTATGCAAATTAGGTATGCAAATAAATAGCTATAATTAGATGTTTGCTTACAGTAGTTCAAAATACTATGTTTTATTATTGATTGAAATAACAGTAAGACATTTTGAAGATAGTCTATGTGCAATGAACTAAAAAAGCGCTTTTGCATTTATTTAAATTCTATTTTCTATTTTCAGGAAAATGAAAGAAGCTGCGGATGCAGCCTTTGAAAATCGCAGTGAAGATGAATTGAATATTGTACTCTCCCGTTGTGGATTGTCTGATCCGATCTTGGCCGAGAAAATCAAATCTCTCAAATCACAACTTACGAAGAAGTGATTTTTTTTCTTTTTCATATTTTTTTTTTCTGCTGTCTTTAAAATTTGGAATTAAAAAAAAATCATATTTTTTTACAATCACTATCCCATGAAATAAAACTTATTACTTATAAAGTATTTCAATATTTGAAGTGAATACTTTGATAGTCTTTAACTCTTAGGATCTTAGTGCACCTCATTAAGAAACACAATAAAATCCAACCTTGTGTCTAAACATGCCCTTGTGGGAAGGCATGTAAATAGACACAAGATCGGTTTAATGTAGAGGAATATCCTGTCCTTTAAAATGAGGGCATTCTGGATTGATACAAAAATAAAAATTGTTTTTCTCCTGCTTTACAGATGCAGTCAGATTACCAGCCTTCAATGAAGGGAGCAAAAAGCAGAATTATTGCAAGGTTTATTCTGTTCTTTTTCCCTCCCAATTCTCATTCGATCGGTGACATAAATCTTCAAATTGTTTTTGATACATTACTCAAATTGACAAATCCCAAAATACAAACAATAAAATGTTTATATTTTACTTTCGTTTCAATCTTGAAATTATCAAAACAATCACAGTTGCATTCCGAATGTACTGTCCCCACACCTTTATTTCTTTCTTTTCTTTTTATTGTTTTTTAGTTTTCTTCATTTCTTTTTTCCTTTTCTTTTTTTGTGTTGGGCACTCTTGTCTTTTTTCGACCTACACTATGTTTGAAAACCAAACAAGAAAGTTTTTTTTATAGCTTTTAATTTATTGTAATACAATGTTGGCATTCTCTTGGTACATTCTCGCCTTACAGATGCAGTCAATTCCTCAGTTTTCAGAGGAAGCAAAAGACGAAATATTTGCTCACTTTGAACTCAAGTCTTATGCTGCTGCTTGCTGTCTCAGTCAGATAATGTAACCCTGAAAATTATTTTTAACTCATTTTTTAAATTAGCATACTTCAAAATATGAACAATAAAATGTTTATATTTTAATTTTCGTCTCAACCATGAAACTATCAAAGCAACCATAGTCACATTCCAAACACAACATCTATGTACATCTCTGACCTACATTTCATTACCATCTAGATCATAATTCTTATCTACTATTTTACTTTTTAGATAACTCCAATACGAACAATAAAATAAATATTTTTTTTATTTTTGTATCAACCTTGAAATTATCAAAGAAACCACAGTCACATTCCAAGTGTGATATCTGGTAGATGTCTACGAGATTGGTCCCTACCTCTAAATTCCACAATTTTCACTTTTTTTAAAACTTTTTTTCCAGTTAATCTCATTGATTACACACTTTCAGATTAAGAAAAGAACAAAATTTTAGGACTTTTATTGTTGGGGATCAGTTTTCAATTATAATGTTCTTCTAGTATATTTTTTATTTTCGTCTCAACCTTGAAATTATCAAAATAACCACAGTAGCATTCCAAGTGGATGTCTATCTACACCCTTGATCCACATCTCATTAACATCTAGGTTATAATTCTTATTTACATTTCTGCTTTTTTTTTTTTGATCACTCATGGTTAATCTTGTTACGAACACAATCAATGTAGTGACATAGTTGTATTCAAAGTGAAAATGGAAATGAGAAACAACTTATTGAAATTCACTGAGTTTCTGAGATTTTATGAAATATTTTCTGTTTTGTAATATTTGAGATGAAGATTGTTTATTTGTATTGTTTGTAAGATTCAAGCTACTATTTTCATCTTGAATGTTATATTTGCAAAGACCTATGGCACAACATATAAACATGCTAAATAATAATCAGTTCTAAGTGATAATCTTCCAGAGGTTGTAGGTTCAATCCCTAGTATGGCTGATACAAGAATACAATTACAAATTACTTAAGATTTCTACCCAGTCATGGTTGACAGAATGAGAGTAAATTACCCTGAGAATTAAATAAAGGGAACTGTTTGAGAGATCAATTCTAAATGACAATCTTTTGAATTTTAATGGTTCAATTCTCAGTATGCCTAATACTATTAATGTAATTATAAATCATTTAAGACTCATAGCTGATGGAACAAAAATCAGTTCTAAATGACACTCTTCTAGAGGTTGAAGGTATGGCCAGTACTAATAATATTAAGATGTCTAACCAGTCATGGCTGATGGAATGAGAGTAAGGTACCCTGTGGATTAAATAAAAGGTACCATTTGAAATTCCATGCAGATTCCTGAGTTTGACAAAATGCATCTGAAGAAGGTCGGAGGTTACATCATCCAAAACATGACCAGTAATCTGAATATTTCAAATGATACATATAGAGAAATTTGCTTAAAGAAATGAAACCAATCAAACCAAATAAGATTGCACGTTATTTATGGCATTGTGATTGTAATACAGTTGTATTTTCTTTTTCCCTATGTTTGTCCATTTTTTTTTGTTCGTTTTGCTTCAATTGTAAATGAATCAATTTAAAAAAAATCTAAGAAAACATACTATTATTTATCAATCTTTTTTGTTGTCTTTGTTAACATATTTTTCAAATTAATTTAAAATATTTCACAAATCATTAAAAACAATTTTTGTTAATTCAACTACTTTAGAAATTTCTTTAAAAATTAAATTTGAAAAATAAAGACACGAACAAATTGTTGTTTTTTTTGTATTTTTTGGCAAAAATAAATTTATAAAGATCTATATTGTATTCGTGGTGTTGTTTTATCTTGGTTTTCTGTCAGTCCAAAGATGCAACTGAAAACAAAGACCTATACCAAGATCAAATGTTAAGTATAATAGTGATAATCATTTTGTACTATATGTGTAGGATTGCAAAGGGTACGAATCCATATATTCTCCCCACAAACCATGGATTAAATAGTAGGCTAAACTAGAATCTCAAGCCTTGGTTGAGCAATTGACCTAGGAAAAAGAAAATTTGGAAATAACACCGGTCTTTCTCTGCTTACCATGGCATTGATTACACTTTTCCTTGCCACTAGACTCAAGCAACATTGGTTCAGAAGAGGTTCAGTTGGAAATTATGCAATCCTTGCTTCACTATAGACTTTCTACTCAAGCACCCTTGCAGGGAGTGTGCATTTGCACTCGAGACTGAGAGGAGGTTTGTCTGTCTTTTTTTTTTAAATTATAATTCCTTGTTTGAATTTTTGATAGATTAATAAATATTGTAATTTATCCAATTTTTATTTTCATCATTAGTTTTTTAATTGCTCTGTCTAGTATATTAAGCTTTATATATTATCTTGATCAATGTTGGGCCTGGTCAGTCCCAAAATGTTTAAGAATTGCAGGTTCTGTATGTACTCTACGCTTGGCATTGTTTCCGGTGGTCCTGGATTCTCCTTGCCACTAGACTCAAGTAGTGCTAATTCAGGAGAGGTGTGGTTGGGGATTGTGGAACCCTTGTCATACAATTACACATGCAGCTACCCTTACAGGGGGTATGTATTGTCTCTTGAGACTGAAGGAAACCATCAATATTATCTTGATAGTTTATAAATAAATATTAAGTTGAGAAAAAAATTTCTTGCAGAATTTTTAATTTTGATTTGAAATGATATATTTTCAAACAAGTTTTCATTATAATACCTTTATTTTATATAGCATTTAAAAAGCGTTTTTTGCTCTATCGAATCATTTAAATTACAATTGTTTTAAAACAATTGCCTTTTCAGAACATTGAATGCAAGATGGTTCTTATTTTAATTCAAGCGTGGCCAAAAAGCTGCTGAAACAGCTCGTCATATCAATGAAGCATTTGGTCCAGGAACCTCTACTGAACACATGGCACAATACTGGTTTAAGAAATTTTGTGGTGGCGACAAGAGTCTTGACAATGATGAGCGTAGTGGTCGGTCATTAAATGTTGGCAACAATCAATTAAAAGCCAATCTATGCACAACTGGTCAAGAACTTGCTTATGAATTAGACAACATATACAATGATTTCCAATCACTTGAGAAAGAGATTGGAAAGGCAAAAACACTTGATAAATCACGAATTAAATGATAACCGGCATTATGAAGTGTTATCTTCCCTTTTATGCAACAAGAATGACCCGTTTCTCAACCAGGTTGTGACTTTTGATGAAAAGTGTTCTTTATGAAAACATGCTGACTGTTTGGTAGTGTGCAACCAATCTCATCCATTACAGTTTTACAGCAGAAAAGTTCTGTCAACAAATCGATAAAATGCATCAGAAACTTCAACAACACTCAGCATTAGTCAACAGAAAAGGCTTGTTTCTCCTGCACGATAATGCCCAACTGCACATTGCTAAACCGACCCTGCAGAAGTTGAATGAAACTTTGCCTCATCTACCATACTCTCTAGACCTCTCACCTACTGACTACTACTTTTTCAAGCATTTAACAACTTTCTGTGTGAGAAATGCTTCAAAAACCTAAGTGATATGAAAAACGCGTTCAGCAACTTCATTGCCACCAGAACGCAAGATTTTTATGCTATTGGCATAAATACACCAATTTTGATTCTGATGGTGCTTATTTTGATCCAAAAATTTTTGATTGAGCCGAGATATGTTCATCTGAATTTAAAAGTTAAAAATAGCAAAAACTTTCATACATAGAAATAGGGCAAGTTTTTTAATCGGATTTTGGCAGAAAATTTGGCTGCCAAGGGGTCAAAGTTCAAAAGATTTGACCTTTGCAGTCTCTTGCAAATTATTCAGCCTATTTTGTGTTTAAACATTTGAAATTTTACATAAAGGGTATTCAGACATGCAGCAAGCTTTTTAATCAGTTTTTTTATGCGAAAGTTTGGCTGCCAAGAGGTCAAAGTTGAAAGATTTGACCTTTGCAGATTCTACCAAACTCCTCCACCAATTTTGGATCTAAACACTTGAAATTTTAGATGTAAGTTACCTGGATATAAGTCAAACTTTTTAAATATATATACATATGCAGAGAAAGTTATGAACAGTACATAAAGCCAGGCTGATATATGTATGTAATATATATATATGTGTGTGTGTGTGTGTTTCTTTCCGGTAGAAAGATATCCAAAAATTGAAAATAATTGAATTTCAACAAGGGTCGTTGATAGTGCTCAATCATAAGAGAGCAAATTATATATATATATTTAAATTTTTTTTTATGTAAATACAGTCATATCTTGCTACAATGTGCAGACGGTTTCAATCATATTAGATATCATCAGGCAAGAAAAATTAAGGTACAAAAATTAAAAAAGGTTCCAGACCTTTTCAAATTTTGAGGAGAGAGAATTTGCCATGACTGGCAATGAGCAAAAATTAAGGTTCTTATGGGTTTGAATTGATTCCTGAAATCAAGTTTCTGTTAAAAGGAGGAGGAGAGGCTAAAAGAAAGAGGAAGTGTTGAAAGGGTAGTTTAAGGTTACAAAAAGAAAGAGGGGGTAATATAATAATATAGAGGTGGTGTGTGAAAACAGTAGGGAAGAGAGAAATGGAGTGAACACAGTTGTCATGGTTACTGATGGGCGACAGTGAGGATTCAATTCAGGTCATTTAGAAGTGTTTCACCTGTTGAAAAAGTTTAACTAAATTGGGTCAACTAGTCTGTCAATAAATATTTGTGTGTATACATGTAAGTGTGTGTATATATATATATATATATATATATATATATATATATATATATATATATATATATATATATATATATATATTGCAATTAGGAAGGGAAGACTTATGATTCATGATTAAAAGTAAATTTGTATATATATATATATATATATATATATATATATATATATATATATTCCTTTAATCTTCTCTCCAAAAAGGGTGAAAAAGGGGAACAGGAGAGGAAAGAAAGAGAAATGGGGAGCCAGCTGACCGGTTTCGATCTTCGTTTCTCAAAGATGTATTGAGGGAATTTTTAAAACAAAGAATGAAAAAGCGATTAAAATTGCGTTTTATTCAATTTACGGGGAGAGAAAAAAAAGTGGGAAAACAATTAAAATAAAACAGCGTTATGGTCGAATACCCTAGCGATTAATCATGTTCAAACCCAGGAGGCATTCCCTTTGCTTGCAAAGGGAAGGTTTTCTAAGTCGAATGTGAATAGTCTCCAAGATCTTAAGGTGATATAGTGAATGAGCATGACTCAGAATAGAAGAAGAGTTTGTGTTAAAGTTTGTTGCATAAGACGGGTTTTTAAGTAAATGATCAGTAATTGAAGACCCGTATGTGTTACTAACCACGTCCGTTGCCCGGTAGATTCCATTCCTAATTTTACTGGGTACATGTTGTTGGATTCTTCCATCTAATCTTAATGTCATTCGACCCAAGTAGTTGGCACCGCAACCACATTCAAAATTGTAAATAACGTTACTATTATGGGGGGGGGGTAGAACGTCTTTTCGAGAAGATGGTAATAAAGTTCTCATAGAGAACACAACATGCACATTGGCAGCAAAATAACATCCATGAACTGTTGAACTTATTTGTTGCTTCTTTCGGGCAAGCTTTTTAATCAGTTTGGGTAAAAAATTTGAGTTTCCAAGGGGTAAACGTTCAAAAGATTTGACATTTGCGGTGTCTAGCAAACTACTCAGCCAATTTTGTGTCTAAACATTTTGAATTTATACATAACAGGTATTCAGACATAGGCAAGCATTTTAATCAGTTTGGGGGAGAAAATTTGGCTACAAAAATGTCAAAGTTGAAAGAGTTGACCGTTGCAGATTCTACCAAATTCCTCCGACAATTTTAGGACTAAGATTTGAAATTTTAGATGTAAGTAACTTGGACATGGGTAAAATTTTCTATGTTAAGTGGTAAGAATTGGGGTTAAAGTGAAAAAAAATTGATCTCTGCAGTCTCTATGGAATTACTCAGACATATTTCGACACCTCCATATAAGAACTGCAAAAACCTAATGTTGCGAATCCTCTGACATAGATATACAAGTAACTGAGAAGCACTTGTGAATTTTATATTTCCATGAAACTTCCTCCTTTGAGGGAAATCAGTTCAACCCACCTTTTAGAGTAAGTGCTACTTTGTTCATTTTGCATTCAAACCCTCTTGAGAAGTGGGATGTCTCTTTGCATTACATGTCAGAGAAACAGGAAGCAGGGAGGGAATTCCAAATGTTAGCTGTTCGAGGAAGAGAATATAAGAGTAAAAGGCTTTCTAGCGTTTGGGGATTTCTACAGTAAAGGAGTGGGATTTTGTTGCTTGTCAAGTTAATCAGGGGTATTTATCTTGAGAGGAGGCACTAGACACTTATGAGTTTGTTGGAACACATTCCATTAAATAATATAATGTAATATTATTGTGATGGAACCAGGGTTGGATCTTGGTTGACAGTTCGATACCTATTAGATTATAGACTCTTTTTTCAGCACTGTCTAACAAGGAGAGACAAGTGGTAGATACAGCAGTCCATGGGGCCCGTGGCGCAGTTGATAGAGATGTTGAATCTCTATGGTTCCAGGTGATGATTGTTTGAAGATAGCAGTTTCAATCCTACCCGAAGCCGGCCAGAGGCTTACTTGGCCAAAAACGGGGTGAGACAACAACAACTACAGAAGACAGTAATTGCAGTGAATGCAGTCAGGAGATTCAATGTTTCTATCCGTCGCGGTTACCACCTCACGAAGGCCAGAGGAATAGTTGGCCGAAACGTTGTGAAACAACTAATAAAAGATGAGGATAACTGTCCGCAATAAATAAAATAAAAATTAATAAATTAGCAGTCCACTTATCGCAACAAGTGAAAATTTAACCCTTTGATGAGTTTTTAATTATTTATTTTAATTATTCATATTATTTTTATTTTTTGGGCTACTGTTTTTATTTTGAGTGATATTTGCGCAACATTTTGGTTGATGTAACCTTCGATCTTCATCATGTGTATCTTGTCAGACTAAGTACACAATTTCGAACAGAATTGTTCATTCAACTCAATAGGGCAGCATTCTTTTGCTCATTAAATCATAATTTGGTAGAATTCTCTAGTACAGATTTTAAGAGCCTTAAACCTATTTTTGTTTGCAGATGTAGATATTACTATTTATTACTACATCTTTAGGATTAAAAAGGATTTGGTGAAAAATAGACACTTATTGTAGTGTTTATTAACACTGAAAAAAATTGAATTCAAAGCACACTAAACTTCTGACTAACAAACAATATGGATTTAGACAAGCCCGTTCCACAGCTGACATCCTCACTGTAATCTCTGAACATATATACCATTCACTGGACAAGGGGGCGGGGAGGGCAGAGCGGTAGCTCTAGATATATCTAAGGCTTTTGACAGGGTATGGCACAAGGGTCTCCTCAGGAAAATTAAATCATACGGTATCACTGGTAGAATACTTAGCATAATTAAATCCTTCTTAGATAAGAGAAAAATCCAGGTTGTCCTCGACGGTCGAACATCTAAACAGTGTGATATAAATGCGGGAGTGCCTCAGGGATCTATTCTTGGACCTCTATTGTTCCTGATATTTATTAATGACCTCCTCGACAAAACTACCTCTGAGATGGGTATATATGCTAATAACACTACACTCTATAACAGGCATGACAGGAAAACAAATGAACACATATCTAAGGAAATGGCAAAAACACTAGAGGATGACCTCCAATCTGTAGTGGAATGGGGACATAAATGGATGGTCACATTCAATGCTGCCAAGACTAAACTGGTTTCCTTCAATAACTACAAGAAACCTTCTCAGCCACCAATAGCAATGACCAGTGATTCCCTGTCTGAGAGTACATCTTTCAAACTGCTTGGCCTAACGTTCACAGGAAACATGAGCTGGAACAATCATATTGAAAACATTGCCAGGGCCGCTGCAAAAAAGGTAGGCTCTCTCTACCGTGCTAGAAAACTACTGACACCTGAAAGTATCCTGTATCTCTATAAGGCCACCATTCGCCCATGTATGGGGTATTGCTGTCACATCTGGGCTGGTGCGTCTACTACTAGTCTCTCGCTCAAAGACAAGGTTCAAAAAAGAGTCGCCAATCTGATAGGCCTTGAACTGGCATCTAAGCTTCAGCCTCTGTCCCATCGATGAAACGTTGCATCCCTCTGCTTGTTCTACAAGTATTTTAATGGTGAATGCTCTGACGAACTGCAGACACTTGTGCCCCCACGACGCAGACACCCTCGACAAACCCGACAGGCAGCTAAATCCCACCCCCACACAGTAGAGATCCCTAGATGTAAAAGATCTTTCTACTCCAGTAGTTTCTTCCCCAGAACCGCTAGACTCTGGAATTCCATTTCAGGATCCTGCTTCCCTAACTGTACTGACATGCAGAAGTTCAAGTGCAACGTGAACCGACATCTTGCTGCACAAATCCCTACATAGTGCCCCAGTAGTTGCTGACCCTGATAGTAGCCCCTTGCACCAAAGTGGCAATGTGCCTTGTTTGGGGTGAAAATGTTATTTAAAAAAAAAAAAAAAAAAAAAGCTGCCATATTTGATTTCTCAACTTTGTGCCTTACTTTTGGACGTTCCTATTTTGAAAATAAATAAATAATTGTTATAATTCTTTTTCTATCCTTTGCAAATGATTCAAATGTTAGTATGTTATTATGGATGCTAACGACTACCAGTTGTCAAAGTTTCAGCTTTTCACAATTGTTATTTCTAACAAATATTAGGTTTTAAAATTTTGTCCTTTAGTTTTGGACGTTACTGTATATATATATATATATATATATATATATATATATATATATATATATATATATATATATATATATATAGTAATCCACATACAATACTGTTTCACAGCTTATCAGTGCGGCTAGACAGGCAACTGCCTCGAGCCAGGATCGAAACCTGACCGCCAAATAACGATGTTTTGAAATCGTCTAAATGCTTCTGCTCGATTCGCAAAGAGCGTCGCTTAATATGCTAATGGCAGTTTGTATATCACTTCCCTATATGCTCAACCCAAGATAGGGAGCATTATAATACACACACATATATATATATATATATATATATATATATATATATATATATATATATATATATAAGAACATATTTATGTATGTATACATACATGTATGTATGTATTATATACGTATATATATATTAGTATATATAGGCAGCATTTTCTCGTTTTATGCAGGTTTTATTTTAGAACAGAGACAACTCTTGTTTGTTACGCTTACAATCCATTTTTTCTTTTAAACATTTAGAAAACAAAATATTTATAAATAATATAAAGCTCTCTATATACACAGGTGGCAAAAAGAAAGTCCGCACGTGTAATTTTTTCAAAAACTGCAAATTTAAGCTAAATTTAATGTAAATGTTTAAACAAACTATACCTCATTTGATTGGCCTTTTATTCTTCTATAATTTTACCTGTTCATAATTGACTTTTAATTGAAGAATTCTAGTGTTCACGTCAATTTAAAAAAAATAACTTCAAATTGAGGAGGCAAAAAGAAACTCTGCACAATGGAAAATTGTTATTTAAACGTAACTTTAGGACATTAATGCAACACAAATACAACAGGAACACAATGAACTAGTCAATATTTAGTACCATAGCCCTTCTGCAATTTGACAACCTGCAATATTTTTGGAATTCCTTGAATTAGACTGCATTAACCTTCTTAGTGACATGCAATATGGTTTCTGTTCTGCTAGATTTACAGCAGATGTGCTAACGGTTATATCTCATAGGATTAGTGAATCTCTCGACAAAGGCTTCCTTTCTAGGGAAATTGCTCTTGACATATCAAAGTCCTTCGATAAGGTATGGCGTAAAGGCCTACTTCACAATATTTCCAGCTATGGTATAACTGGAAATGTTTTCTCAATTATTAAATCATTTCTCTCTGATAGGTTCATAAGAGTAGTGGTTGATGGGCAGAAATCAGAGGCCTACAGTATTAATGCTGGAGTCCCTCAGAGGTCCATCCTGGGCCCAGCTCTCTTCCTGATGAACCGCCCCCTTAAGTAAGAGACTTTATCAAGTCTCCAATACTAATGATTACTACGATACTATCCCATTGATTATTGTACACACAATAACCTTTATCCCCGAGTGGCTTCCGAGCCTTGATAATTGGTGACCACCATGTAAAAAAAAAAAGAAGAAAGCAATACTCCGAGAAAAGGGGAAAAGGGCATCCCACTTTTCTTTAATTTTTGTCCAAAGTTCTTCCAAATTAATAATTCTGTAGCTGTTGCTTGATGTAATGCCATAGGTTTTCGATAGGATTGAGATCTGGAGATTGTGCAAGCCAATTCAAACACGGAATATCATGCTCTTCCAGGAACCTCTTGGCATTACCAGCTGTGTGAATGGGAGCATTATCCTGCATGAAGATGGGATTATCATCAACATTCCAACCAAAGTAGGGTAGAAAATGCTCAGTCAACATATTAATGTACTTGGTTAAATTAATTCGATCTTGTAAGCGAACTAGAGGCCCTGGGCTATTGGTACTAATAATGCCCCACACCAAAACTGAACCTCCACCACCTTGCAGCGTTGAAACTGAGCACCTAGGATTAAATTCTTCATCTTTCCTCTGACGGATGTATTGCCTACCATCACTGCCTAGCCTATTGAACTTGCTTTCGTCGCTAAAAATCACTTTTGACTAATATGAAGAGTCATGATCTCCATTGCATCTGACAAAATCCAGACGGCATTTTCTGTTCTTTACAGAAATCATTGGCTTGCGTCTTGCAACATACCCTCGAAAATTAAATTCCTTTAATCTGTAGTAGACAGTAGAAAGAGAGCACTTTTTAACAAGATTGCACTGTTGTTGGATTTTGGGAGCCGTTTCAAATCTGTTTCTTAGGCTGCAGATCTTGATAACATTGTCTTCCCTGTTAGAAGTAACTCTAGTACGACCAGATTTAAAGGTATCATGAACACTGCTGGTTTTTTGGTGCTTTTACACAGTCTTTCGTACCGTTTTCTCATTATATTTCAATCTGTGGACGATTTCTCAATTGGATTAACCAGAAAGGTGGAGATTAATGATCTCCTGACGATCACTAAGAGAAAGTCGTGGCATATTGCCTAAATGTTACATTGTATAACCTGGAACAACAACAATTACGATTAGAGATGCTTTGTTGCCTATTGGTGGATATTTTAAACTGATTAAGGGGCGATAATTTAAGTTGGTTTTAAGCGAATTTGTCGCTGTGGACTTTTTTTTGCCTCCTCAATTTAATGTTATTTTTTTAAATTGATGTGAACACTAGAATATTTCAATTAAAAGTCAAATATGAACAGGTAAAATTATAGAGTAATAAAAGGCGAATCAAATGAGGTATAGTTTGTTTAAACAGTTACATTAAATTTAGCTTACATTTGCAGTTTTTGAAAAAATTACAAGTGCAGACTTTCTTTTGCCGTCATTGTATGTACGCTATGTGGAGGACATTCTTATTTTAGCTGAAAATACTGAAATGGATACCAACTACAGTACATTTTCAAAAAAACTCAATTCTTAATTTTACAGTAGAGTTGAATAATAATAATAATAATAATAACATTTCATTTGTTGATGTCGTTATTGATACGACCAATAAGTTTTTACACTTCTGTATATAAAAAAACAACGAGCATAAACCCCAGTCTCCTGAACTTTAAAAGTGAGTGACCACAAAGGTACAAAATAGCCATAATAAAAAGTCATTAAACCGTGCTAAAATGATATCATCTACAAAAAAATTGAGATAAAAAACATTAAATGCTACACCCTTGAAAACCCTAATAATAATATTAGCCAACACCGCAATGCAAACCCCATTAATATATTTTATCAAAATCAAATGACATCGAACTTCAGAATCGAAGAAAATGCAATTGAAAATATCGTACGTAGATACTTGACGCCTATTGACAGTAACTCTAAAATTAAATTTATTATCTACTACAAGAAGTTTAGAACACAAAACCTTGTGGTTAGAAACAACTCCTCACCGACTATAAAAACGTAGGAACAAACCAATGTAGTGTATAAATTTAAATGTTCTATGGAAGAATGTAACTCTAAAAATAATACTTACATTGAGCATACACCGATAACGTTGTCCCGGCGAATAACGATGCATCTTAATAATACTAGTGCTATATATCAACATTTGATAAAAGAACATAACTGTTCCCCCTCCAATCTTAGAAAAATCCTTGTTGACAACATAAAAATTATACAACATGAAAACAATATTAAAAAATTAAAAATCCTTGAAGCGTTATATAATAGAAGCCTTCAACCCACTATAAATGATATTGCATTCGAGAAAAGCAGTAATGTTTTAAAATGTCTTGCATAGTTCTTAGTGGACGGACTTTGTTCACAGTGTCCACGAACTTGCTGATTTTAATACTCGAATTTTTAATCGACCTATATTTTTGATCGACTTTTCATCGACTCTATATATTTTAACTTATCACCTAACGCTGTTTACTGTATATTTTAATTTTCACTTTTAATTCTCATTTTCACTCCTTCGCACTTTTGCTTTACCACTTGAAGATGATTCGTGGACGAATCGAAAGCGCTCATGACAGCAACAATTATGAAACTTTTATTAATATTTTTGATTTTTATATAAGAAGATTAAACGGAAAATCGAAAAATTAAAAAAAGATTCACTGTCTCCATTGCATTTAATAATATTTATTGGAATGAAAAATGCTGCCTAAATATACCAATATATATATATATATATATATATATATATATATATATATATATCAGGAGCGGAGATGGGACTAGTGCCACTCGTGCCCGGCACGACCAATAATTCGGTTAATCTTATTCAAAATGGATTAAAAAATCATCCATTAATTTCAAGCAAACATAGTTAGTCTGATCTCAATTAAATTACATATCTATTCAAGTTTCGATAACTAAGTAGCAAAAAATTCATAAATATATCTGGGAATAATACAAGGATGCTGTTTTGAACGCGTTGTCTTTGTCCGGCTACCGCCAGATTCATTGAAAACTCCATAACAGCGGCTATGACGTTGAACGTCCGTAATTCGTGCCAAGCCAAACCTTTACTCGTAATAATCATAATGTTAGAGAAATCCAGATTTTTCTGTAATCACCCGCAAAGTGAAGCCCACTTATAGTGCCTAAAATATTTAGCACGATCGAGCCTGCTGATGTCTGTTTTAGGAAGAGGATGAGGGACCAAGAGAGAGAGAGGGGGGAGAGAGATCTCTAGACACATACATACGCATAAACACATGAAGAACGATTACTACTACTGTTGCAATATGTAGTAGCACGAATAGTTCTGTGTAAACATAACCATGCGTGTATATCAGATTGTAAATAAATATCAGTGATGAAGTTATTGTTTCATTAATTAATAAAGAACAGGTTTTGAATAAGAGTGAATTTGTTTTTTTGAGGAATTTTTTTTTTCGTGAATTTTGAATCATAGAAATCTACGAAAAATACGGGTTTTAAGTCATTTTATATTAATACTAAGAAACCCGTCAATCCAATAAACCTTCGTAGAATTCCGTAGTGATACGTAAATACTTTGTAATTTTTTTTCATAAAAACCCTGTATGTAACTTTTCTTGCTGCATCCATCATTTCACAGCTATTTAAACCTAACTTTATTCATCAATATTACCTTTTATTCTATGGGAAAATTTAATCGCCGTTTTTGGAGAACATTACTTCAGTTGCCGAAATATTTCAGTCGCTTCACTACATTCAATTTTACCACGGACTTTATTTACGAATTCTTTGTATCTATTGCTAACCTGGTTAGTTGTCATTGTCATCAATTTCTTTATTCTAATAAACATATTTTTCTACTCATAGTAATGAATATCTCTTTTCTTCTATACTTTTGAAAGGGAAAAAATATCTTATCTACTGTATCAACAAGACTACAAATTATATAATATCTTGATTGTTCACAAAAAAACAAAAACAAACACCATGCAAGGTACGTTAGTCAATCTGTGCTATGCAAAGGAGAATCACACAATAGCAACTATGATTACTTATTTGGGTCCACGGACCACGGATTGGGAACTAAAGTTGACAAAGGGCAGGGGGGGGGCACGACAAGCAATAATAGGCTAGAGTCGCCACTGATATATATGTACGGCATAATTGTGTTGACACACCGGTTCTTGCCAGATCACTAAAGCTAAGCAATTTTGAGCCTGGCTAGTACCAGATGGGTGACCATTTGGGAATTCTAGGCGCTGTATGTGCTTTCCGCTTATCTCGGCATTGTTTCCAGTTATCCTGAACCTCCACTTGCTACTGATATTCAACAATGTTGACTCAGGAGAAATGTGGTTGGAGATTGTGCAATTCTTGCCAGAAAAATTTCACGCGCAGGCACCCTTACCCTGGGTATCCATAGTCTGTCAAGACTGAAGGAAGCCATGATATATATATATATATATATATATATATATATATATATATATATATATAAAATAAATAATATTTAAGTCTCAGCAGTAGAGTGAAAAGCATATCTTATTTTTCTTTTATTAATATTATTGGAATTTTTTCCTTTTTTCCCTTGTACACATTTTTGTGAATTATTCCATGGATTTCTGCCTTTGGATTATTTTGGACCATCTTCAAATTACGGGATTTCCTTGGATTTTACTTGTGCAAATGGAAATTCAATTAACTTTCTTGAAGTTATATATTTGGATTTTACCGTCACTGGATTATTTATCTTCCACCAGACTATCCATTCACGTGTAATCACCTTTTTCTTCACCATATTCCCTCTGCTTCACTTTTTTGTTATCAAGTAAGATCTTTGACTTACTTGTTGTTTCATCAAATACTTTTGCATGCAAAATCCGATCCCGCATTTTGCTAATTCCTACCCTCTAATGAGAAGGAAAGTATTTCTTCGAAACTCCACGGATTAAGGACTATCCATTTATCTAATGTTTCCTTTTCAGATTAAATATGTTTTTAACTCATTTCAAAGTGTTTTTTAACATGTTTTATTAACTGTTTGCTCGTATATATATATATATATATATATATATATATATATATATATATATATATATATATATATATATATATATATATATATATACATTTTTTTTTTTTGCTTAAATCATTACAGATTGTTTCTATTGACAGGACAATAATATTATTCTGCCGATTTCTTCAGATAATTCAAGTCAAAATAAAAGATTCTTAAAAATTACAAATGAGCATTAAAACCCAAGATTTGAAATTCTGGATAGAGAGGGGAAGGGAGGAGTGAGAGGGAAGAAAAGGAAAGGAAAAGAGAGGAAAGGGATTGCGGAGAAATATAGATTATATGTAGTTAGGAATTAAAGTTAAAGATTAAGGATTAGAAAGAAGTTGAAGCTAAAATGAATTAAAAACAAAAGAGGAGGTTGCTTGTTTTGAGAGGAAGAAAAGAAAAGGAAAATATGGGGTTAGAAAGGGAAGCTGAAAGAGAAAAATAACGAACAATAGTGTGTCAGACGGATGTCAATCAGAGGCAGTAGTAAAATAAAATAAATTGCACCTGCTAAAGCATTGATACATCGGTTAGAAAGTCTGTTAATGAGCAAACCCTGTAGTGGTGGTAGATAGGACAAATATACGTCCAGTTTAAGAAGGTGATAGATACGTCCAATAGATTTAAGATAAGATCCTTTATGTAAATGAAAGGGTTAATGATAATAGATGTATAGTTAGTAAATAATCAGGAAAAGTTAATAGGGTAGATAATTAATATATTTACTATAATTACTGATAGAATGAAAGATAAAGTATTATTATAAAATATTATTGCTAACAATTATTGCTAGAATAAAAATAAAAATAAAAAATAAAGAAAATTCATATGAAAAATAAAAAACATAAAAAAATAAAAAATAAATTACTGTTATATTTAGTAAATGATAAAACTCTTATTATTATTATTGCTGGTGGTGCAAAATATAAATAGCTATTATTAATTATAAAAGGTAAGTAATTATTATTATTATTATTATTATTATTATTATTATTATTATTATTATTATTATTATTATTATTGCTACTACTACTACTACTACTGATGGACTCCAGAATGAATAACTATTATTTTATTTTTATTACTAATGGGATAAAGGATGAAAACTTTTATCATTATTATTATTAATGGGATTAGAAAGAAAACTGTTATTTCATAATTATTACTAATAGAATAAAGGATGATCAACCATTAATATTGCTGATGGAATAAAAGATAATAGAGAACTATGATTACATAAATATAACTAATGAGAGAAGGGATAAGTAACCATTATCATTAATACTAAATATTACTAGTGGAGAAAATATATGTATATTTTAGTAATAATAATAGAATAAAGGAACATAAGTGTTATTATTATTATTATTATTACTGATGAAGTAAAGGTAAATTACTAATATTTCATATTATAATTAATAATGGGTAAAGGGTAAAAAGGCTGTTATTATTATTAACAATAATGGAGTCAAATTAAATTGCTAAAGTAAGATGGTGTTAAATGAAAAATTACTAAGGAAGTGGGATTTGTAATATTTGCAAACAATAGAGATCTCACTTCTAATATTTAATAGTTTGTCTCTATCTTTAAAGTTAGTGATGAAAATTTTTTACGTAGACAAAGGAAACAAGGTGAATATAGAGATTTACAAGTACTGGATTTTTTTAGGATTTCCCATTTTATGGTGGGTGTAAGATAATTTTGGATTAGGCTTAGATGGTGGTTAGTTAGGGAGGTATTGTTCGGGTGCTTGGGGTTCATATATATGCATGTATGTATGTATGTATATATATATATATATATATATATGCATGCATATATATAATCATGTGTATATATAAATGCATTCATATATATGCATGTATATATATATGCATGTGTATATATATTCATGTATAAATATATATGCATGTGTATATATGTGCATGTGTATATGTACATATGCATTTATATATATCCATGTGTATATATATGCATGATATATATGCATGTATGTATATATATGCACGTATGCATATATATATGCACATTTATCTATGCATGTATATATGTGCAGGGATATTTATGTATATGCATGTATATATATGCGTGTAGAAATTATATATATGCATGTATATATATGCACGTATATATATATGCATGTATATATATGCGTGTATATATCTGCAGGTATATATTATATATGCATGTATATTTGCATATATATGCATGTGTATATATGCATGTATATATATGCATGTGTATACATGCTTGCATATATATATATGCCTGCATGTTTATATATGCATGTATATATGTGCATGTATATATGTGTGTGCATATTTAGATGTGTGTGTCTATATATATCGTGTTGAAAAGAATTTATTGAATCATTATTTAAATAATTAATCAATAGAAAATAATAAAGTGATATATGAGGGGCGTGCAATAAGTAATGCCCCTGACCCACTTCCCATAGCAGTAGAGCAACGAAACTTGGAACAGTTATTAGCCTTTCTCTACATAGGAACCACCCAGAGTTATGCATTTCTCCCATTGTTTGATGCAGCTCTGGAGACCGTTTATGTAGAACACTCCAGGTTGGTCCTTCAACCACAACGTGACTTCAGAAATCAAGGCTGCATCATCTGGGAAATGCTTTCCTTTCAAAAACAACTTCATGGCTGGGAAGAGGTGAAAGTCAGAGGGTGCAAGGTCAGGAGAGTGGGGGAGGATTTCATAACCACACGCCCATGGTTCTGATCTGGCGACATGCGAGTTGTGGACCGGAGCGTTGTCCTGCAGGAGGAGGGTACCTTAGCTGGTCTTGCCCTGCCTCTTGATTTTGATAGCTTCCCTTAATTTCCTCAAAAGTGAAGCATAATAGGCTCCTGTAATTGTGGTACCATTTGGCAGGAAATCTGTCATCACTACTCTGTCCTGGTCCTAGAAGACTGTGAGCATGACCTTACCAGCGGAGGGCTGCACCCTTGCCTTCTTTGGAGGTGGTGAGTCCAAGTGCTTCCACTGCATTGACTGGGCTTTGGTCTTTGGATCATAGTGATGGATCCAGGTTTCATCCTGTGTAATCAGTCTTTTGAAAAACTTTAACTCATTTTCTTGGCACATCTACAAATTCATTCATTCTCGAGCACTCAACGCGTTCTCGCTTCTGGAATGGTGTGAGCAACCTGGGAATCCATCTAGCAGACACCTTATGCATATGCAAATGGTCATGAATGATAGTTTCCACAGACCCTGTACTAATCTTGACATCTTGGGCTATTTGGCGAATAGTAATGCACCGATCTTCCAAAATGGCAGCCTCAACTTGACGGACAGATGTCTCATCAATGGTAGAAGGGGGGGGGGCGACCAGGTCTGGTAGCTGTTTCCACAGACTTCCGGCCATGTTTGAATTCACGATGCCAGCGTTTTACAAGGTCATATGTCATAGGAGAACATATTTTCTCCTATGATTGGATTAAGAAATATATAAATATTTCTTATAATATAAATATGTTTATTGATATATTAATTAAAACATAAAGACGTTTCTAGAATGTCGTTATTCATAAAAATAAATAATAATCGGCGTCTATAAATATAAAAAGGCGTAGAACGCCTTTTTGTTCTTTTTTTGGAGTCTCTAGAAGGTTCCAGGAAATTCTTAAAAAACTCATATAAAAGAAACGCTATTGGTGGGTAAAGTCAGTTCGTGGCATATTTTTGGGGTGTACACATAGGCAACCAACGTCCGAATTCCGGCTTCCTCATAAAGGCCGTAAAAAACAAAAATCTCACTGAAGGAAGAACTGCTGTTTGGATTCTGTAAAGTTTTTATTTATTCTTTGAGTTTGTTGACCGAAAAGCACATATACGTATAGAGCAAACCATTTCAAAACACAATACATAAAGAAATACTTTCTTTATGATCTAAGGGAGATAATTTTTTAGCGAGTTGTCGCCCTTCAAAAATAATAATCTTTTCTTTTTTTTTGTTAATTTATTTTTTTAATAAATTTCTTTTTCATTAAATCTTTTTCTTTTGTTTTAATTTTATTGCATGTGGGTGCTGATAAATCCCTAGAACATACGAGCTATGATCAGCACACATATGTAATACATATGATGGGGCATTATCACCATAAGTTTCTTTCATTTCATCAAAAGTCTCCTGTGGTGTGCGTCCTTTCAAATACAAAAACCGGATCACTGCTCGACATTCAACAGGCTCCATTTCACACCTGACTCAGTTCAAACACATGTAAAACAGAAACCACAATTAGTTCAGAGCTGTAATTTGCCACATAACGCGTAGAGATATAAATCATTGTACATGCAAAATTTCAGCTAGATCAGACGACTGGAAGTGGGTCAGGGGCATTACTTATTGCACGTTCCTTGTATTAAAACACTTGCTGCAAAGTTTACAACTTAAACCTGGATTACCGGAATTTTTAAAAATGAAACACGTGAAAGAAAAGAAATGCCGGCTACATACTACTACAGATTTTGAGGGGTTAATGTACTTCAAGACAAGTGTGTTTAATGTTAAATGCAGATAAAGCCGGTTTTTTAGTTTATATATATGTTATGGATAAAAAAAAAAAATGAATTCCTACTGTGTTAATAAAAAGGTCCTACTAATAGTTTGTTAAACTTTTGAAAAATGTTTTCTTTTCAATGCGCTGATAAAGCCCAGTTTGTGCAAAATTATAATTAATGAACTGTTATATATTGGTGTGCCAACATTGAGGGTAGAAACAATTGTATGCAAGGTCAATTGTCTTCCGTTTTCCTACTTTCCAGCTGACTACAATATGGTTGTCTTCAAGTCAAACGTAAACAAGTTCTTGATGAGCCGTTCCACTTAAGTTAACAAATTTATCGAATTTAAAGACCAACATTCTGAAAATGAGTGTGTATCTATTCCTTTGTAACGTGGTATTTTTTAAAAATAATATTCACTCAGAAACCGAGATGGATTTGATGTTTTATTTCTCAAATTACATCATTTAGACAATCTCAAATTAGGCAACAATGTCCCGTTTTTTTCTTCCGTTTGATCTGATGTTGATAAGCAACTGTACATATATATTTTATCAGATTTGGTGAATCTTCCTTTTTGAAGTTTTCGCCTGTTTTAAAAATTAAAAAGATTTTCAACTTCGGCGACGGCTTTGTTGACAATCGTCTTGCTCAATTTGACCATGACATCATGACGGGGTCGGAATTTGTGCATGTTGTACTCTCCTTTGATCCCGCTCTCATCCTTCTGCACAAAGCCCACACGGAATGATCTCCTGTATGCTTTTAATTTGATACGAAACATCTGAAAAAATATATAAAATAAAATATCCTAAAATTAATATATTTTATGTTTATGTGCATCACATTTTCTACAATAGTTGCAAGGGCTTTCCACCTGTGAAATTTATTAATGTGGGATTATTTTCCTGCTGATTAGCTACCAGCATTAACAATAGGTGGGTTGACTTTGCTTCTTCTGAAAGAGGAAGTGTCTAGGGAATATTAAATGCACAAGTCTCCAGTCGCATGTATATCCCACTTAGAGGAGACGATGATGTTCTGTATTTGCAGTTCTTGCAGGGAGGTGTCGACGTCCTCTCACATACAGCTGCTAATTACATCTTGGTTGTTTTCAAATCCAATATAAAGAAACTCACAACTGTCCTCAACTCTAACTGCCATCAACCGTCGCAAGCCCAAGACTGTTTACAAACTATCCTCAACTGTTCAGAAGTGTCGCAAAATTCATTGTCACTACTAAAACTAACTCTAAGTTCTTTGTTCCAATCATCGCCATACTCTGAACAACACTCCCACTTCAGCTTCCTTTTATGTTCCTTGGTGCATAACTTCCTATACATTCTCTATCTACCAACCCCATTCCTATATCCTTGTTATACTGATAAACTTATTTCCTCTTTTTTTATTATAGTTTTCACTTTCCATTTTTTTTTCTTCCTAACACTTAAAGGGGAAGAAGGCGTCGATAGCATCAAACTAAGAGTTATATGGAATGACGGAAGTCTGGCTGTTCAGGGGGAGAAACTATTAAAGTAGAAAGCTTTCTGGCATTTGAGGATGTCAACAGTGAAAGAGTGTACTGGGCTCATTAACTCTGGCTCTTTTTACTGCGGAGGAAACAGTTGTTGTCTGCAAACTGCTTTTCTGATCTTCTATTACAAATACAATCAAAATGGAAAAAAAATACTGTAAGAAAAGGAATGAATGCCCACGAACTGCCGTCCGAAGGCTGTGTTTATGTACTCAAACCGTATTCAGGATAATGGGTAACCGGGAAGGTGGTGAAGGAGGAGATTGGGCTTCTCTCACGAAGCAGTCATCTGATGCTCTGGCGGTAAGAGAAGTTAGTTGAAAAGAAGTCAGAGTTTAGTGTTTTAAGGTTTATATAGACTGACTCATGTAGCTCATTGGGTTATCTGTTAATGAATCTATGTAATCCTTAAAGGGATAAGGGAAACAATCACTGACGAATCAACAAGCGTGTTATAAATGCTAATAATATCAAAGAAGCAGATCTACTTACTTTAAAGAATGGGTTATCCAAATCAGGATAGCGAAGGACACCAACATCCAGGATACTGCGATTCACTTCTTCGGTTCTCATGATCAAAGTCTTGAAGCCTTCGACAGCAGCATCGGAGCAGCCAACGATATTCGCATAATCCAAAATGTTTATCCGTGTACTTGTCAACACATCTGCATCATCGATTAAATTTTGGAACCAGGTTTCAACTTCAATGACCTGTGAAATATTAGAATAATATCAAATTATCCGACTATTTTAGGTTATCAATGCAATCGGTGTTTATATATATATATATATATATATATATATATATATATATTCGCGCATATTTTATTGAAGAGGATTTTCGTTCTTCTTTTTATGATCTTTCTTTCGAATTTTTCTTGTTTTCGTACAAGTATTTTTGTTGTGGGATCCAACGTTCTTATAAAGTCCCCTAGTTTACCGAACATTTTCGGTCTCGATTGACCATCGTCAGGGTTGTTCTTCCTGTACATCCTACTTATTGATTGATTTGTTCTCTGTCGTTTTACTGTTTTTATTACTAATTTACTATGTGTAGTTTCGCCTAATTTGAATTTTTTCCCCTTCCTCTTCACCTATATATATATATAATAAAAATTTAGCCAAAAAATGAATTTTCAGTGGTAAGGCAAACCTATCTAGATAAAAAAAAGAAGATCTATGCAGATAAGAGAAGCAAACAATAAAATAAAATAAGAAGATAAAGAGTAAATTTACAAACTTTATTACATTATCAAGTCAATAAAAGTTACAGGAAGAGGAATAAAGGAGAAACCTTTTTAGGCCATGGCATTTTTCCGAAGTTATATGAATGATGTTAGGTTATATGAGTAAACTCCTAAACTAATGAACCGATCATTTTGAATTTTTGAATAAATATTTTCGGCAGCCCAGGAAGTAACATGAACACACGTTTTGTGAACTTTACCATATAGGGGGAGGGGTGGAGGTGCGTCCACCCAAACTTGCACTCGTCTCCAAAACTAAAAATAAGTTAGAAACAAAATAATTAATAGATAACAGGACTGTTCTACACCAAATTCTGAGTTATATTAAGTGATGAAATTTTTAAAAGGATTTGTGCATAACGTGAGCGTCAATAATGTGCATATGCTTGGTAAAATCCTAAACTCTTGAACTCATTATGAATTATCGAATACATACATACATACATACATACATACATACATACATACATACATACATATGTCTATTAACGTTTGACAAAAGGTAAAAAAAAAAACTTTGATACTGTCGGTTTCAAATCTTATATAAGGAGACCAGTTTATGGTTGAAAAATATTGAATTCTCTTCAGCCTCTGTTTAGAACTATTCTCACCAGAAATTATAACTGCACCTTGTTTTTGTTTCGGATCGCAATGTATTATTATTATGCACTTGTTATTTTTATTTTTTATGAACTCTTTATGAACTATTTTTATTTTCTGTTTTTTTAGGAATTTCCAGTTTATGGGTTTGGGAAAAATCTGGGTTTCAAAATACCTTTCGCTGATTTAAATTAAACGATTTCTTTTTATTTAAATTAAAAATATTGACTTTTTGCAAGGGAGATTACTGTTGAATTTTTATATTTTCTCAAATTTAAGCAATTTATTGTGAACCCTCCCCTTTTAAAGCTTATATGAATATATCTAGGTATACACACATCGATATTTTAGCATTTTACTTTATATCTATCCATGTTGAAGTTTTTCTTGGAAAAAAATCTATATTTTAAGAATCTATTCATAATTCAATTTTATTTTAAGATCTTTTTGCTTTTATTTATTTATTTTGAAATCTAAATAAATATGCTCTGTATATACCCACATTTATATTATTTTATCAAATTTTAATTTATCATTTTTTCACCTACCATATGTGTGTATATTTCTATAGAAATATATTCGTGTTTATATGCTATGCTAAAGATATCATGCACATATTAAAAATCTTTTATATTTTTTATTTATATGTATTATATTAAAACATTTTTCAAAGTTTCTTTGAAGAAATCTATTAATATTCTATATTATAAAAATTTGTTCTTAAGTCTATTTTTAGATTTTTATTTAAATTTAAAATTTGAATTTTTGCTTTTTTATATTATAAATATACTTAGCATATATAGATTTTAAATCTATTATAATATATATACGTTTTAATTTTTCTTTGTAAGCATGAACCCGAATAAAACAAATTTTATTCAAGCTATTTGAAGTGAAATTCTTAGTGAATTTAAATTGTAGCACTTGAAAATTATTTTTATTGAATTTATAAATTATACTCGTTTGCTATATTGTTTTATCTATATGTTTGCTATCTTTTACTTTAAGTTCCAATTTAAAGTGCTTCCTTTGCAACGCAGAGAAATATTATACCAAAGAGACTATAAACAATCCCAATAAAACCTGTTTAAATATGCGCAGTGAATGCTTAAAGGTGTGCATACACAGAAGACAATCACTCTTAATAAACTGGAAAAGGCAGACGGCAGATACAGAAATTACATAGGAATATTTAAAGGAAATGCAAGTTATAATCCTCACAAGCAGAAATTATAACTTAGAGTAATAAATAGTAAACACATAGAGAAACCAATATAATTTTGCAGTAGCATTTTCAGTTTGAAATAGCATCGCCATCACTAAAATCAAAGAGCAAATTAATACACCTTAAAAACGTATTTTCTAATTATTATTTTGTTTTCTTAAAAAATGTTTTCTCGTTGTTGAGAGGTGACTATTGAGATGTTGATACAGGTGCGGATTGATGACTTACCATGCTGTGTTCAAATCCTGCTAGTTCACTATGGATGTATGCTACCCACACGAGTGAATATCTGATTATAAAAAAAAACAACAAAAAACGAAAACAAAAACAATAAACAATTAAAAAAAAAAATCCAGAAAAACAAAGGGAATCAAGCCGATCAAAAACTTGAATTGGTACGAATAATGTTTACCCACCCCACTTGACATAATGGTTACAATGCCCGCTAATGGGCCGGGAGACCAGAGTTTGATATCCGGCCTAATCATACCAAAGATTTTAAAATATGGTGCTTGATGCCTTCTTGTTTAAATATTCAACAATATAAAGTGAGAATTAATCATTGGTGAAGTAATTCGCTAGAAAAAGTACCACTCTCCCTCACACTTTGATGTAATAGCCAATGAAAAGGGGAGAACGGATTGCTCTCGACTATGACCGACCACTTTACTTTTTTTACAACTGTTTCTAATTAGTTGTCTCCCCATGAGAGCAGAGTTATATACAAATCAGTTTTTAATGTGGGGAAAGTCCAACTCCACAAACCGTCTTAATATGAACAAAAATAAAAATTGACCCCTGCTTTATGAACTGAGAGAATAAGTGAACACTGCTGTTGTTCGTGAATCCTTGCTTAGATACTCAACATTATAATGTGAAAATCAAGGGCAAGTGGAGCAATGCAAGGAAAAAGTGATATCTTCGCCTACACCTCGGTGTTGTAGCCAATGAAAGGAAGCCTTTGACTTGTCCTCGACTATGGTTAACAACTTTACTTTTTTTTACCATTGTTGGTGCTTATGACTAGGGCTAGGACAACAGCATATTATTTTCATTGTTTTGACTCTCGAGTGTACATTCGTTGGTATCTTACACGCTTTTTTATAGTGATGTGGTTCTCGGTTGATTAACTGTGTCTAACTGTGTCGGATATATACTCGAGAGTCAAAACAATGAAAAGAATATTCTGTTGTGTTAGCCCTACTTATGAATCACTATTTATGATGCAAAAACCACTCGAGGATAAAGATTATGGTTAGGGTTAACATACAGACGAACGAGCAAGTAAAGTTATAACCAGATGGTTTTGTTTGGAGGGGATTTTTTTTTTGTTGTTCGAGGGATAGTAGAAATGTTGTAGACTCACGATTTGTCGATCTATTCCGCTTCTCATGATTCCAAATCGCGAGAATTCCTTGTATTGATCCCTAAAAACTTCTTCATCAAAATCTTTTTCGATAAGAGGATTCTGCAACATGGTAGAGACGTAATCTTCAAAGGGGATTTCATGGCCTTCCTTGTTTTGCGCGTGGAGCTTTACAAGTTGTCTGTCAACTGCAGCAATCATCACCTGAAGTATAGATATACGTACACATATACCGAGTAAATATTAAATGAACATTTACGAACAAATAGAAAAAAAAGAGACCATGAAAAAGTGCATGGAATTGACTAGTAAAAATAGGGACACAAGCATAAAAGCTGAATAAAGATATTTTAGTCGATTCATTTGATTTATACATTTGGTATAAATAAGTTTTATTAAAAAGAGATGGACATTTTATGCAATGTGTCAAGTAATTCAATTAGGAAAGCAGATGTAAGCGAGGGAGGGAGAAAAGTGCAAGTTTTATGTAGTGAGTTGAGGAGAGAAGAAAGCGGAGATGTAAGGCATCCAAAATCTGACCAAGAGTCACGTCAGCATCTTCCGGCAGTTTACGATAAGCAACCGGAAAAGTTGTCGGAAAAATCCAAACACTACCAGGCGATAAATTTAAAATGCTGAAAACAAAATTTTAACACAAGAAGATAAGACTTACATTTAATTATATGAAATAATGTTTTTATTTTTTTTCTAAAAGGCCTTTTTGTAATGACGAAAAGAATTTTTTCTATGGAAACAACTATAATGGAAAACTTTTTAAAGAATAGTATCAGATGAGTGTTTTATTTTTTTTTCTATGAGCGAAAACATCGTCTGCGTGCAGTTGATTGCTGATTGATTAATCATGTCGGTTTTCCCAGTTGCTTATCGTGAACTGACGCGACTTTAGGTTGAGTTCTATATAAATACTGGGAAAATTGTGTGTGTGTATATATATATATATATATATATATATATATATATATATATATATATATATATATATATATATATATATTACTATTTCCTTTAATTACATAAATTAATACAAGAAGATATAATTTTATGCGTAAATTTTCAGTATTTACTTCAATAGTGCTCAATACATAAGTAGAGCTAGGTAGTAAGTTATGAGAATATATATGGCAATTAAGCTACACAGAATATTTGAATATTTCGCGATTCATCCTCGTGAGAATTCGTCAGGCTTAATTGCTATATATATTTTCATAACTATATAACCTTGCGTAGGTAACGCCCGGGCCCGGGACCAAAGATCAAAGTGTAGTATCTGTTCCGGCAGATACTGCACTTAAGATAATTTGTACCAGTCAATGGAGGGGAAACCCTCTATACTGGGACAATTATTATTTTTGGTAACCAGAGTGACCCCTTTTAGGGGAGCTGGTTTTTACCTCACATTAAAAACGGCCTTGTGCCTAATTTGCTCAGTGGGGAGCAAATAAACACCATCTGTTCCGGCAGATACTACAAGCAAAGACCATATGTGGGGGCAACTCCACATATAAGACCTTGGTCAATGTAGGGGCAACCCTTCATACCAATTGTCACTATCCAGCTCCCCTACTCCCCGGGGAGTTGGTCCCCATTTCCCCTTCACTCCTCACTTTAAAAATCGGCCTTGTGCCTAATTTGCTCGGTGGGGGAGCAAATAAATACCATCTGTTCCGGCAGATACTGCAAGCTATGACTAACTATGACTAGCTATGACTAGCAAAGACCAGATGTGGGGGCAACCCCACATGCCTAACCATTAACCAGCTCCCATTTCCCACCTCTCGGGAGCTGATCCTCATTTTCCCTTCCCCCTCCCTTCCTTCCTCACATTAAAAATCGGCCTTGTGCCTAATTTGCTCGGTGGGGGAGCAAATAAATACCATCTGTTCCAGCAGATGCTGTACTAATGACCATATGTGGGGCAACCCCACATATCAGACCATTGCTCAGTTTTGGTCAATGTAGGGGACACCCTTCATACCAATTGTCACTATCTAGTTTCCCCTCCTCTTCTCTCTACATTAAAAAGCGGCCTTATGCCTAATTTACTCAGTGGGGAAGCAAATGAATAACAACTATACACACACACACACACATATATATATATATATATATATATATATATATATATATATATATATATACTAGTTTATTTTAGGCAAAAAATTGTTTTATAAATATATATATATATATATATATATATATATATATATATATATATATATATAAGCCATTTTGTGTGCGTGTCTATGTGTGAGTCCGTACTCCATGAACTCCAAAACGACTTGGTTATTTTTTTGGAATTTCACACAAATATATGTCTTAGAGCATTCTTGGATAGGTTACATATCATAATGCATCCAATACTTATTGAATATTAATAATCTAAAAAATCTGATTAAAGAAGGAACAGTTCCATTTTGACCGAAGTTAAAAACCTTATACAGCCTTACATCACAAATGCATTTGAGAAGATTCATCACCGCATAAACAGAATGACCTAGCATATAAAATCAACAGCACATAAAAGACGTACGTTTGAAATGAATGTTTCTATTTAGAGTACAATTGGACCATGATATTTGGTTTGCATTTTAAACTTTAATGTAAGCTATTACATAAAAATAATTTGATAAAATCAACAGTAAGGCATCTACAGTGAAATGTAAACTACAATGTATTGTGGACTGTCATTTCAGGGAGGCCTATGAAGCTTCATCTGGGTGCACTGAGGTGGGTCGCTGACTAGAGCAGGTAATTAATCGATATTATTGAAAAAATAATCAATGTCACCGATTTTGTTTACTATAAAAGTATTGGAAATATGAGCCATTCGTTAATCATCATTCAATCCAGTGCACCGTCAGGTCTCCCTTTATATATATATATATATATATATATATATATATATATATATATATATATATATATATATATATATATATATATATATATATATTCTGATATTCTATTATACAAACATTATTGATTACATATGTGCATACAGGTTTCAGTGGAATCCCAAATCAAAGACACAATTTTATCAGGCTAAAATGGAGCAATATTGAAATGAAAGTCAAAATTACATTATTCTTTTTTATAAGATATTCGGGTGTGGTTTACGCTCTGGAAGAAAGTGGGGTATATCCTTTGTGAATGTGAGCAGTAGGGATTTGGGAGGGAGGTGTGGCGAAAGAAAGGGAGTAGGGTGGGGGGAGGTGAAAGAAGGAGGGGAAGTACGATCCCATGTGGTCAAGCTGTATCAGAGGCATTGGTATTATTTTAACTTGACGCATGTTTATTGGGCCAAGTTTTCGCTTTGATCTGAAGTAATATTATGCCCTCATCGCCATTACTTCCCTGTCAGGGTCTTATGGTTGTTTTTTCTGCTCTGGTGGCGACTTCATTATCATCTATTTTAATGATAAGCTCTATCTATTAATTTATTTTATTCCTCGCTTTGTTATCCATTCATTTGTTTCTTGTTTTCAGATTATTTGTAAATTTATTTATTTATTTATAAGATATATGTCCATATTGCTAAATTAACAGCCAGTGAACAGATATACAAGCTTATTTATTTGATTTAAATAAAAGTGGTACACAAGGAGTAATATTTTCCACTCTGCCGCGGTGTCTGACGTAACTACAACAGCAAAGGTTTCCATATCTATATATATTTATAAATTTAGTCCCGATGGTTGTCATTCTATCAGTTGGGTTGTTTATCTTTTCCTCAATACTAGAGTACAAATATATTTTATAGGTTTATATGCCCCGTTATAAAGATAGGTTTTCCAGACCATATACATGCAAATAGGTACATAATATCATATATTTGTCTATATTGGTGGAGTACTCTGTTCCCAAAGCTCTCTAGTTATAATATTTAGTTATCGTTTGGAATCAATTATATGGTTGGTTTCCTTATGTAATGCTGCTTTACAATAACACTTCTCGTAGGTACATATCAACATTCCAATTACAAGCGTGCTAGACCCATAAATTATTTTAGTTAATCGTTTTTTGGGTGTTCAATTATTAAGTATGCAAAGTGCACTTACCTTTATCCAGTTGGTGGCATATTGTGTTTCTGTTCATTTAGTTTAGTATTAAACGGTAGCGCTTGAGATGCTGTTGAGGGGTAACAAGAGGATGGTATAGCTCCTTCCTTAATTTAGCTAAGCTATTTATGCTTGTCTATTCTTCAACGCTTTTCGGTGAGTATAGTTATTAATTAGAGGTGTACCGGCTTTTAGTAGTATATACCTATGAGAAGTATTATCGTAAAGCTGCTCACAGTCACTAAGTATACACCACACTTTCTTCCAGAGCATAAACCACACACGAATATTTTATAACAAAACCAATGTAATCTTGACTCTCGTTTCAGTATCGCTCCTTTTTTCTGATGAAGTAGTCTTTCTGTATGCACAGATGCAATCAATAATGTATGTATGATAAACAGACTATATACCAACTCTGTCCTTCATTGAGCACACTTTAATAATCACGCAGATTTCATTGGATTTAGATCCAGGAAACCAATCTATACAACCATTATATATATATATATATATATATATATATATATATATATATATATATATATATATATATATATATTTCTGTAAAAATATATTTTCTTATAATATATACCAATCCTTATTTAAGAAGCTCAACGAAATTACAGAGCAATACAGTGAATAAATGACAAAAAATACACTTTATTTCCTTTTAATGGATTGATTGTTGCTATTTCTTCTGATGAGTTAAGGGCATTATAGATTTACTGATTGATATATTAATTAAGTGATTGATTTTGCGCTATGAAACAGATGCTGTCAAGAATCGTAAATGTCAACTGAATTAAAGGAATAAATAATAAGATGGTAAACATCATGAATTTTGGAATATAGTTTTTTGTCATTTATTCACTATATATATATATATATATATATATATACATACATACATGCCTATATGACTACTTGATTTAATCACATGAATTCATATACGAAAGTATGAATTTATGCGTAATCTTTAAGTATTTACTTCAACAGTGCTCAATACGTAGGTAGAGCTAGGTAGTAAGTTATAAAATATATATGGCAATTAAGCTGCCAAAAATATTCCACGTTTCATCTACGCTAGGATTCATCAGGCTTATGCAAGGAGTTGTGGTAGCCTCGCGTTTTTATATGATTGTGTTTTTATTTAGCCAATCAGCTTTCTAGTTTCTACCGCACCCTTCCTAATCAGCCAATAATCAGGCACTCACAGGACAAAAGCCCAGTTGACCCCCGGTTCACCCTTCCTTTGTGTTCCTTTAATATGGAGCGTAGACCTATTTTAAACTAGAAATTTAGCGTTCTGACCTATTTTAAATTAGGTTAAATGTGTGTGTGTTTTTATGTTATATATATATATATATATATATATATATATATATATATATATATATATATATATGATAATTTATGTAGATTTATGTTTATTTTATTTATTTATTTTCTATTGTTATTTTTAATTTAAAAGTTATTTTGTATCGCTATCCTAGGGTAAAGTGTATTCTGTGAACACAGTTGTTCGCTATTTCTCTCCTACAGTTTAATAGATGTTGGGGTTCTTTAAAGTATATGATGACAAGTTTTTCGTGAAGGCATAATCTACATGGATCGTCTAGGTCTCTACATGTGTTTGCTTGTCTTACTATTTTCCATTCGACTACTGGCGAACGTCCGCTTTCTTTGAGCTCCTAGTATTTGTTTGCTAGAGTTGTTTTCATTCGGTGTTTTTTTTTTATTTTTGAATGTACTATATTATGAGCACAAATGTAAGTGCATGCTCATTGGCTGATTAGGCAGGGTACGGTGGAAACTAGAAAGCTGATTGGCTAACTAAAAATTCAATAGAATGTGCATATATAAAAACGCGAGATCACCACAACTCCTCTCATAAGCCTGATGAATCTTAGTGTGGATAAAACGCGGAATATTCTGTGTGCCTTAATTGCCATATATATTTTATGACTTACTATATATATATATATATATATACATATATATATATAAATCTATATATATAAAAATGTAACTCTTGGTTCGTTCGCAATTAATAGTCTAAAAAACTACTGGACGGATGGCTTCCATGTTTTGGTATAATATGTTTACTATATCCATGTGTGTTTTTATATATTTCTTTTTAATTATAACATTATACTTAATTTTTCCATGATAAATAGGTGTTTTTCTTTGTACCGAGAGGCCATTTTTTTATTTAGGGACAATTATTTATTACCGCTTCCTGTCACGTGACCAGTGTTACAATTTAGCGGTTTTCCTGCTAGATCTGGAGATTTCGTTTGCAATCTAGCGGGCAATTCTAGAAAATCTGGAGATATTTGGCACCCACACACCTGCATTAGATTATTAAAAAATAAAGAAAAGCGCTTGAAAATACTTTAAAACATAAAATAAACTCATTCATGTAAGTAAAAAAAAGTAGCATTTATTGCCTTTGGTAACAATTATTTATTGATTATTTGTTTTGTTTTTCACCTTTTTTCGACTACCCATTCTTAAATCTCACTATAAAATCGATTTTTCCAAGTACATTTTAGGTGGGGGGGCATTCCAACCTCCGAAGTTTAGTTTAAAATACGATCTAAAATTGTAAAAAGCAAGAAACAACAGCAAAAAAAAAAAAACTTATACCAATACAGTAGAATTTAATTATCTACCAACCTAAATACTTTAAATATGCTAAAACAAAGTTTTTTTGTTTTTTATTTTTCTAATTTCAAAATATGTTGCACCATTATTGTAATGTTTAATTTGCAGTATATTTCAATTGGGTTTGAATTACTGTACACATAGATTCGAAAAAGTTGTCAAAAAACAAATTTATTAGAAGTAAATATTATCACAGGCAAGATAAGTTACTTTTCTACCAAACTGGATACATTTTTTTGTTTTTATTCAATGTAACATGTTTATTCAGTTCGAAAAACATGCAGTGTTTACCGATGTATTGGAAAATTCAAAATGGCGCCCGACACTCTCTTTAACATGGTAAGTTTGACAAAAGGTGTTATAAATAATAAACTAGATAAAATACTATTAAAAAACACCGAATATATGTCAACTTATGTCACAGTAACATATAATGAGCGAATTTCTAACAGTATTTTGTCTTGTTTATCATTTATAACATCTTTTCCTGAAAGCTAGTATATATATAAATATATATATATAAATATATATATTTACATATATAAATCTATATATAAATATATATATACAAATATATAAATATATATATAAATATATATATATAAATATGAATATATATATATATAAATATATATAAATATATATATAAATATATATATACATATATATACATATATATAAATATATATATACATATATAAATATATATATAAATATATATATATAAATATATATATATATAAATATATATATACACACATATATATATATATATATATATATATATATATATATATATATATATATATATATATATATATAAATACTAGCTGTACCCTGCCACGCGTTGCTGTGGCTTAATTTCGTGTAATGGAAAATTCTAATAAAAAGAGAAAATGCATGTTTCTTATATTCTTAGTACAGCAATCCACTCCAAAAAGTAAAAAAAGGCGAAAATAAAAAAAATGGTACTCTTGCAGAATTGGATCCGGATCCTCGGGAGTTACCATCAATCATGGCTTGGGCTCGACCAACATTCAGTGGATTAAGCCGAAAGTTGCTAAACCATTGAAACGCTAAATAGTTTTCTTTTTTATTGTATTAAAAAATGTGAGTTTTTAATTAATATTTGGGTAAGGGGTGTGTTACTATACACAGATTCGAAAAAAGTTGTTCAAAAACGAATAAATGAAAGCAAAGGTAAGGTAAATTACGTTTCTATCTAACTGGATGATTTTTTAGTGTTTTTATTTAATGTAAAATGTTTAATCGGCTCAAAAACGCAGTGTTTATCTATGTATTTGAAAAAGACGAATGGTCGCTGTTGTGGTTGCAAGGTTGAACAATAATTAGTAAGGAAATACAATGAAGACGCAAACAACAAGATAACGCAATAATAAGTGTATTAAAGAAAAGGTATATTTGCAATATGTACAAATGACGGTGTCGAGTCAGAGAGTCTTGGTGGGAGGACATGTACGCTCTTCGGCGTCACTTCTGGTGGCATTTGAGTAAGAAACACCAAGGCCAACCTAGGCTTGCCATTTATAGTGTTATGTTATTCGCATATGCAAATAAGTGGTTGCCACCACAACACCCCCCTCCCAAGATTTGAAGTCACACAGATTTCAATATCTTTTTCTTTTTGGGTTTACCATTAATGGTTCATTCACTTTTCTTTTCCTACCTGATTTTCGAGGTTCAGGTGCATTTTGAGGCGGTTCCAAATTAAAAGATTCGTATATGATATCTATGGTGTCCTCCTCTTCGACTGCTGTCGTATCATCATCATCTTGGATATGACGTTTTTTTATCTGATTTAGGTGCCTTTTATGTATATTCTGTGGACCTTTAATCATGTATGTACAATCACCAATGCGTTTATCCACTACTCCACATTCCCAGTAAGATGTGTTATTTCTGTAGCACTTAAAATATACTCGATCTCCCGAGTTATATTTCTTTCTTCTCGTGTGTGTAGTGTTTCGGATAATTGCCTGCCTTGGCAATAGTTTGTCAAACGCTGATTTTACCTTTCTGGCAAACATTAGATCAGCTGGTGATATGTTTGCTGGTGTACTAGGATGTGGTGTAATCCTATATACTTGCAAGAATTGTTGCAAAGCTTTTTCTGTTGGTGTTCCAATGGATTTCTTTAACGCTCGTTTTAGCGTGTCCACGAACCTTTCCGGGAGGCCGTGGATGATACGGCGGAGTCGTGATGTGCTTCACTCGGAACGTGTCGCAAAATTCCTTAAACTCTGCGGATGTGAACTGCGTTCCGTTGTCAGTGACCAGTGTGTCTGGTACACCGAATCTTGCAAACAACTCGTGTAGGAACCCTATTGAGTTGTTCGTTGTTGGATTCCTACAACGCATTACCTCCGGCCATTTTGTGAAACTATCCACTACAATTAAATAATAGTTTTCACCTACTGGACCAGCGAAGTCCATGTGGATTCTCGACCATGGTTGGTCGGTTTTCGGCCAAGGTTTGTGTACTATAGGTGGAGATTTTGCCGCTAACTGGCATCCTTTACATTTATCAATTGTTGTCGCTATGTCAGTGTCCATGTTACGCCAGTACACGTAGCTTCTCATTAACGACTTCATTCGATTTATCCCCGGATGTCCTGTGTGGAAATCTCTTAACATCCTATTCTGCAATGTTTTGGGTATTACCACTCTCTCGCTGTACAGTAACACATCGTCACATATGGAGAAAACTTCCTGCACCTTTGTGTCCGTTATAATTTTCTCTTTTGTGTCCTTTATATATTCGTCTTTCTCGGCTTCCCTTTTAATGTCCGACAAAGTTACGGGTAGTTCCTTAATGATGTTTGCTACCATATTTTTTACTTCAACATTTGTCCGAATTGCTGCAATGACTGATTCTTCCAGATTGTGTTTCTGTGGTATCAGTCTTGACAGTCCATCCGCATGGCAAATCTTTTTTGATGCTAGATGTTGTAGCTGGAAATCGTAATTAAGTAGTATTGTACCCCAGCGCAGCAATCTATTTGCGGTGTATACCGGCAATCCTTTTTTGATCCATAGATCGTGACTAACGGTTTATGGTCGCTTTCAAGTATGAATTGTCTACCATATAAATATCGGTGAAATTTAGTCATGGCAAAGATTATGCTCAACGCTTCTTTTTCGATTTGTGAATATGCCCTTTCGGCTGGTATCAGCGTTCTCGAAGCGTGCGCTATTAGTTTTCTAGACCCATCCGGCATAATATGTTGAATGCATGCTCCTAAGCCGTAGGAGCTAGCGTCACTAGCGACGACTATTTTTAAGTTTGTGTCAAAGTGCGTTAAGAATAATTCGGATGTTAGTGCGCTCTTTATTTTGTCAAAAGCCGTTTGACATTCTTGCGTCCAGTTCCACGGTGTACCCTTTTTAAGCAGATTATTTAAGGGGGCTCGCAAGTTATGCATTCCTTCAATAAAAGATTGGTAATAATTTGCGAGTCCTAAGAAACTCTGCAAGGTTGTTACATTATCGGGTGCTGGCATATTTTTTATTGCCGCAGATCTGTCCGGGTCTGGACGTCGTCCATGTTTGTTTATTATGTGTCCAAGATACTTAATCTCGCTCATACAAAAGTCACATTTACTTTCTTTTACTTTAAAACCGAATTCTTGTATTCGAGTAAATACTTGTTTCAAATGTTCCTTATGTTCTTCTAGGGATTTGCTCCTGACAACAATGTCGTCCAGGTATGCACATGCGCACTCAATACCACTTAGCATGGTGTCCATCGCTTGCTGAAAAATGGCAGGCGCTACTTTGATGCCAAAAGGCAATCGGTTGTATTTGTATAATCCCTTATGCGTATTGATGCATAGTATTTTTGAGCAATTCTCCTCGACCGGTATTTGCAAATACGCGTCGCTCAAGTCTATCTAGGAGAAGATATTACCCCCATTCAACTTCGTGAATATTTCCTCTGGGCTTGGTAGGGGGTAATGATGATCTTTTAATAGGGAGTTGACTCCGGTCGAAAAGTCTGCGCACACTCTAACTTCGTCATTCTTTTTCTTTACGTATACGGTGGGGGCTGCCCACTCGCTGTGTTCTATTTTTGATAGAATTCCCATCTGTTCCAATCTATTTAATTCTTTATCAATCTTTTCCAACCCAGCGAACGGAACATTTCGCTTTTTTCTAAAATTTGGGCTGGCGTTTTCTTTTAGTTCAAACGAGGCCTTGAATTTATTGCAGCGACCTAAGTTAGTCGTGAATGCCTCAGGAAATAATTCTTTTAAATCGTCTTTTATATTTACTGTTGTTGGAGAAGAACATTCTAATTTTTTACAGAATGTATTGATTGGCTTATCCCATAGTCCGAATTTATCAATTAAATCTATTCCAAACAGATTTTCACTATTTTTTAGTACGAATAGTTTTAATTTCTTCGAAATCCCTTTCAATTTTATCGGGAGGACAACTTCTCCTCCAAATTTTATACCACCACCAGTTACCGTCCGGGCTGCTTTACTAGTTTTCATCATGGCCGGTTTTCCCAACTTTTTCCACGTATTCAGGTTTATTATAGAAACATCGGAGCCGGAGTCGAGTTGTAACTTTATTGATGTTTTAAATATTTCCACTTTTACGTATTTTCGCCGATCTTTGTCTAATTTTGTATTTGATTTTGTTTGCTGTAACCTCTTTCTGGTGTAATCTTTATATCTGCAGCAATCGCTTTTGTGTCCCACCTTCTTACAAATGTAGCATTTTTTCTTCTTATAAGGACAATCTGATTCCCAATGCTTTTCTGCACATCTCTTACAGTTATATCTAGGAAGAGGCTTGTTATCTTGTGTACTATATTTATGGTTATTATCTTTGGAATATCCCGTTCCATTGCTTTTCTTTGTAAAGTTCTTGGTTGGTGCGTATGGTTTTCTAACTTTTCTTACATATGCCACTCCGGATTCTTCTATATTTTTTAAATCCTTTTTTAGTGTAATGGCCCTTTCACAGTCCTCTGCTAGTTTCTGGAGGGTTAAATCTTGCTCAGATTCCAGCTTAGACAACACTCGTCTGCGTATTTCTGCATTTTTCGTGGAAACTAACCCTTGAGCGAATATTAGACATTTAAAATCTTCTACCGTTAGTTCTGCAAGCTTAAAATTATCGCAGTTTTTATTGACAACTGATGCGTATGTCAAATAATCTTGGTTGTCCATCTTTCTTAGATTCATGCACAGCCATCTTTTATGAAAAAGAGATATACTTGGATTAAATAATTCTTTTAGTAATTTTACAGTTTCCATGAACTCTAATTCCGCAGTTTTTTAGGTAATATGTAATCTACGAATTTGCTGTGTTCTGATGTACCCAATTTTCTGAGTAAGAGGCTCACTTTCTGACTATTTGGCCAATTTTTACAGTCCAGTTGAAAAACATCCTCGTATCTTGTGTAGTATGCTTCAAAATTCTTCTCTTCCTCAGGCACATAATGAAATGTGTCCATGCTATTAAAAATAGTTGTATGGGAGAAATTAACACTATCGACATTTTCTCGATTACTCTTTAGTAGCTCCAGTGTTTTAGCAAAACGTTCCTCTTGTCTTTCTTCATATTCCAATTGTAGTTTCTTATGCCTTTCTTCCTGTTCCAATTGCAGTTTTTTCTGCTTTAATTGCGCCATTTTCTGCTTTTCTTCTTGTTCCTGCTGCCATTTCAATAATCTGTCCTCTCTCTTTTCCTCGCGGTCAGCCTGTGCTTGTAAAAATTGCATGAACATTTTTGATAAGTCTTCCATGTTTTTTTTTTAAATTTTTTTTTTAGTGTGTAGTTAAAGAAAAAAATATTGTACCATGTACAATATACACCGGTTTGGGTTACAACAAAAATCAAATTGCTGTAAGCTCCTGTTTTCAATAATAATATCGCTGCTTGCAATAATATATTCTTTTTGCGAGTCACGCTGCAAAAAAAAAAAAATAAAACAGGTTTATCTGGAATCACGAAATGGAATTGACTTTCCGTTTTTAGGCACTTACTAATAAGTAACTCTTTCCACAAAATAAAAGTTTTTTTTTTTTTTCGAGTAACAATTGAATAAATGTATGCAGTACATTTAGTTCTTTGAGTTTTTTTCTCTAGTATTTTAGTAATTAAAATACCTCTTAAATTGAGATTACCTTTTTTTCCGTGACGTTTTACTGTATTATCCATTATTCAGTGACAACTTCAAGAAAAAAAAATCCTTTCCTTGAATTTTAGTTTTAGCTGTGGTATTTCCTTTTAGTACCGACGTCAACCAAAACATTAATTAAAAAGTCCTTTAGTTGTTGTTTTGTTTACGGAGAACAGTAATTAGAATCCATTGGTGAACTTTTTTCGTATGTTACTTCCTTGCTTTTCGTAATACGGGTCTGACCTGTCGTTTTTGCGCTTTTCGTTTGCAAGTTGGTCCTTTAGTAAGATTTGTCGTGTAGCGACAAACAAAAATTCACTTTTACATTCGTTTGCAAGTCGGATTCGTTGTACTTTTTTTTTTTGGTTTAAATAGTTCTTCGTCAAACTGTTATATTTGACGCTTCATATCTCGTCGCCAACTGTTGTGGTTGCAAGGTTGAACAATAATTAGTAAGGAAATACAATGAAGACGCAAACAACAAGATAACGCAATAATAAGTATATTAAAGAAAAGGTATATTTACAATATGTACAAATGACGGTGTCAGTCAGAGAGTCTTGGTGGGAGGACATGTACGCTCTTCGGCGTCACTTCTGGTGGCATTTGGGTAAGACACACCAAGGCCAACCTAGGCTTGCCATTTATAGTGTTATGTTATTCGCATATGCAAATAAGTGATTGCCACCACAACAGTCGCGGACTCTGTTGAATACGTTAGGTTTGGGAAAATCAGTTAAAAACTATACAAAACAATGTCAGACACCTACTGATTATATGCTATTGTGACATAGGCTGACATATTCGGTGGGTTTCTGATAGTATTTTGTATATTTTTTTAGTTTTAAATCATTTTCTCAAACTTAACATCAACAGTGTCCATCACCGTTTGTATTTTTCAAATACACTGATAAACACTGTTCTTCGAGCCGACTAAACGTTATAGTAAATAAAACGGGTTTGTATTACTAAACACAGAAACGAAAAAGTTGTTGAAAAATAAATATAACAAATAAATGTTATCAAAGGCAAGATAAGTTACTTTTCTACCTAACTGGATAAGATTTTAGTGTTTTTATTTAGTGTAAAATGTTTAATCGGTTTGAAAAAATGTAGTGTTTATCTGTATATTTGAAAAATACAAATGGCGGCAGACTGTTGAACACAATAACTTTGGGAAAATGAGTTAAAACTAAAAAACTATACAAAATACTGCCAGGAACTCACTCAATATATGTTACTGTGACATAGGCAGACATGTATTCCGTGGTTTTTAACAGTATTTTGTATAGTTTTTTTTTAGTTTTAACTCATTTTCCCAAACCTAATGTGTTAACACAGTCTGCCGCCATTTGTAATTTTCAAATATAACAGTAAACGCTGTGTTTTTTGAGCCGAATAAAAATTTTGCATAAAAAAAACAAAAAAATTATCCATTTCGGTAATAAAATAACATATCTTGCCTTTGATAATATGTTAATAAGGTCACGTGAGTCGATTAATGGGTGCTAATGCACTTACTGATCCGCGCTATTTTTTAAAATCGTATTTCCAAGCTTAATTAAAGTTTTATGTTTTTTTGGTATTTTTTTTAGATTAGGTCCACCTCCACAATTTTCTTTTAAATGACGACTTTTATAGGTTTCCGACTATGCTGAATACAGAAATCGCATTGAAATTTTGCAGAAATAAGTAGTTATCGAGATATAGATAGTTGTTTTATGCATTATATTCTTTGGCGGTCATCTTTGTTTTGCGTAGATTTGTTTATGACGCGCGCAAGCGTGTAAAAAAGACGGCTGCCGGAGATTACAATGCATTATACAATTTATATATTTTAATATCTCGATAACTACTTATTTCTGCAAAATTTCAATGCGATTTCCGTATTCAGCATAGTCGAAAACGTTCAAAAGTCGTCATTTAAAAGAAAATTGTGGAGGTGGACCTAATCTAAAAATTTACCGTTTTTTTCATTCAATTGTAAGGTTAAAGTACAGAATAAGTACAAAACACCCTCTTCTCCCAATGTTAAGAATGGCTTTTTAAATAATAACGTTATTATTTCAGCACGGATCAATAAGTGCACGAGTACCCAATTTCTTTATAAACATTCATATTTTCTTTTATAAAAACAACTTCTGTAAAAAAAAGAAAAAACGTGCACTTTCAATCTTTGTTAAAAAAGGTTTTCTTGAAAAAAACAAACAAAAAATACGGTAAAAAAGCAAAGAACAAAACGTTAATCGGTATTCATGCAGAGAGTGATCCTTGCTGAAATAATAACGTTATTATTTAAAAAGCCATTCTTAAGATGGGGAGGGGGTTTTGTACCTATTCTCTACTTTAACCTTACAATTGAATAAAAAACATATCATAACGAATGGCTTTCTAAATAATGTTAATGATTCAGTACTGTTCCTTGTCTGCTTAAGTTTAACTTTTGTTTATTAAATTGTTAGGTGAAAGTCCAGAATAGTTACAAAACACCCCTATCCCCATGTTAAGAATGGCTTTCTAAATAATAACGTTATTATTTCAGCGGGGTAGCTTCTCTGCATAAGCACCATGTTTTGTTTTTAAATTGTTAGGTGAAAGGACAGAATAGTTACAAAATACCATTCCCATGTTAAGAATGTCTTTCTAAATAACATTATTTCAGCACGGTATTTTTATGCATACGTACTATCTATTTTTGTTTATTAAATTGTTAGGTGAAAGTATAGAATAGATGCAAAACTCCCTCCCCATGTTAAGAATAGCTTTCTAAATGACGGTATTATTTCAGCACGGTACCTTCTCTGCATAAATACTATCTTTTGTTTATTAAATTGTTAGGCGAAAATATAAAATAGTTACAGAACACTCTCCCTTTCCCATGTTAAGAATGGCTTTCTTAATAGCGTTATTTCAGCACGGTACCTTCTCTGCATAAGTACCATCTTTTGTTTATTAAATTGTTAGGTGAAAGTATAGAATAGTAACAAAATGTCCTCCCTATGTTAAGAATGGCTTTCTAAATAACGTTATTATTCTATTATTATATTATTATGGTACTTTCTCTGCATAAGTACCATGTTTTGTTTATTAAATTGTTAGGTGAAAGTACAGTACTCATGCAGAGAGTGATCCGTGTTGTAATAATAACGTTAATATTTAAAAAAGCCATTCTTAACATGGGGAGGGGAGGGTGTATTTTAACCTTACAATTAAATAAAAAAAAATATAAAACTTGGAAATACGATTTAAAAAATAGCGTGGACCACTCTTTGCATTAGCACCAAATATTATTTAAGCAAGTTACCAATCCTTAAAAAAAAAAACTGTACTTTTACCAACCAATCTTATATCGAAAAACAAACAAAAAAAAACTCAAAAAGCAAGCGACAAACTTTTTTTTGGCCTTATATAATAAAGAAAAAATGTGTAAATTAAAAAATTTGGAAGATAAACAAATGAATTATGTTTTTTTGTTGTTTTTTTTTACTTATCGAGTAAACAGAAAATGAAATTTACATTGTTTCGTCAATTCGTGGCTGTGAAATGAATCGAACCGGAAGTTCAGTTTTATCAACAAAGCAGGTTCGCACTAGCGGTTAAAAAATATATATTTATTTTATTTAATATTTTAATAATTCGCGAGGTAAATTTATTTTAATAACATAAAAACATGCCTCGACTCTAAAGATGGGTTGTCTGAAAATTTCAAAGAAATTGGTAACGTAGAAATATGGTTTTATTCACTTGTAACAAACCAAGAATTACATTTTTATATATATAGATATATAGACCTTGTAAATTATAGACCTTGTCTGTAACACTAATATATATATATATATATATATATATATATATATATATATATATATATATATATATGAGGGAGAGAGAGAGAGGGAGAGAGATATTTTTACCTTTAGTTCATCATCCATGTTCTTGACAGATTCTGCGTTTAGTTTACCATAGGAAGCGGCCAATTCGCTATGGTAAGGGACAACTTCGAGGCCAACAATATCCTTAAAGGTAGTTTGGTTCACCAACTGGCGTCCCATTTCTATAATTGCCCCCACGGTAGTAAGACCAGCAATGACGGTGGAGACAGCTAGCTGCTCCTTCACATCGGCTGCAATAGGTATATTCAAAAGAGAAGAAACATAAAAATTAAAATTCATCAATTGCAGAACCGATCGTATGTATAATGCCCCCAAAACAATGAGCGGTTATATTAATGCTATGTTTAACTCTTACGAGGGGCGTTCAATAAGTAATGCCCCTGACTCACTTCCAGTTGGCTGATCAAGCTGAGATTTTGCGTATGCTGTAATTTATATCTCTACTAGCGGGGGATGTCCGGAGTTTCCCGGGGTTTTGGAGGTGTAAAAGAAGCAAAATAAATAAATAAATAAATAAATAAAAGTGTAAGTAGGCAGGCAGGTTCGAACCTGTGACGCAAAGGCGAAAACCTGAGATCTTAGATGACAAAGGAAGTGAAAAGCGTTTAAATTTAGCGATGTCAATGAAAAGCTGTTGACTCATTGATAATTAGGTCAAGAGTCGGCGAAGAAATGAAAGTGCTTGGGGCTAGTTACGTTTTATTTTCTTCACCACAAGGTCGTTCCCAGCCCCAGGTGACCAAATGAATAGCAATTGTCTGATATGAGGGGTTTTTAACACTGATCAAAGCTAATTGCTTTCTGCCTGTCCCCGGCATGAAGCCAGTAAACTGCGTTCGCTTTCGTTAGTTTCACTTTTTTTTATACGAAAAACACGAACAAACACGCGAGAAGGCAGAATAGCGGGAATTTTATAAAATAAAAGTCGCTCAAATAAAAGATAGACACGACCTCCTTCCGTAAATCGGAGATATTATAATCTAGGGAGTATATAAAAAGTTGTAAGACGTGGTACACCCTCCCCCCGAGAACCCCCTCCCTCTGAAAAAAAAACTTTGCTAGACATACAAAAAAAGCGCGCATACACACAATTACAGACACATTTTCGCTTTTATATAATAGGGGAGTTATGTGGTAAATTACAATTTCGAAGCAATTATGGTTTCTGATTTATAGATGTTTGAACTGAGTCCAGTTTGAAATGAAGTCTGTTGACCAGCAATATTGTACAGTGTGAATTCCCAAAGAACCTATGGAATCGTTAATAAGATTCACAATCTATCTGCAATCCAACCATGACATGAATAAACTTCGACATATGTCTAACTTTTCCATCAAGTTTCAGTCATGTATGTCCAACAGTCTTTGTTTTATCACTGTTCACTGTGGTACACTTTAGTGATCGTCTTATCAGTAGGAGGTGTGATCCTAAATGAGTGTCGCACTTACTCTGTATATGAACCACCAGGTTTGAAAACCTCATGCACCTCGAATTCAGATTAGTTAGTGTCACATCCAGTTCCGAAGTCTGCCAGCGAAAGGACAGCGACGCTATGCGCCATATTTAATGTAATCAATTCTATGGCATCATGCAAGGAAAAGTTAGTTTTCGTGTCCTATATAATGAGGAATGCATCAAAATTGGGACCCTCTCCTTACATTCTGTTAAACGTCCATCCATGTTATTTCCGGTATGGCTTCATCCGCAGCCTCCGGCATTTTCCAGAAATTTTGAAGCCTTACAAATGTTATCATGAGAAGAGCATTCAGGGAATTAGTGGGGTCCTCAACATCTTTGCCCCCAACCTGACGGAAGTAAGCAAGAGGTTTCAAATTCCTTCTTTGATGGTAGGACAAATCTGTGCTGACTGACAGTGGGGTCAATCTTATAAATGTCACTTTTCAATTAAAGGGAAAATCAGAGTAGGGTGTTGAGTGTGCGTGCAGATATCCGTTTTGGTAAATGCGGTGTATATGGGACCAGGTGATGTTTCAGGTTTTGATGTGGGGGGGCTGTTGTTTGCGGATTGGGGGCAGGTGTTTTTTTTCCCCAGCGTTGTTGTTCTAAAGTGGGAGTTGGCTGTGTGAGTATAAGTTTTGGTGGTGTCGAGGATAGTGTTCATGCAATGAATTTTTTTTCTCTATTAATTCTTTTGAATCTAACTTATTTTTAAAGTTTTGGGGGACAAGTGAAAGTTTGGGTGGACGCATTTCCTAAATGGTGAAGTTTACAGAACAACTAATATGTTCATGTTACTTATGGAGTATATACTTTAGTGTCGTTTCATCCCATTTGCTCTTAATTCGCCTTTTCTTTACTTTTCCTTTCTTTTCTTTTCTTAGTCTGGGCGGCGGGAGCAGGGGCAAATTTTTGTCAGAGTTTTTGTTTTTCTTGCCCCCTGGCGATTTTAGGGACGTGAAGACATTCTGTGTCTGTGTCTTCCATCGTTGTTGCAGAATTCAATGTATGCAACAATGAATTACAAACAATGCATAATATTTATAATATACTCATATAATAATATTTATAATATATTCATATAATAATATTTATAATATATTCATATAATAATATTTATAATATATTCATATAATAATATTTATAATATATTCATATAATAATATTTATAATATATTCATATAATAATATTTATAATATATTCATATAATAATATTTATAATATATTCATATAATAATATTTATAATATATTCATATAATAATATTTATAGTAACAATTAATTAATTTTATAAAGTATTTCGATCGGCTTGTGGGTTGCTTCATAATTTCCATGAACTTTTCATTACCATTTACGTACGCTTAACACGGCCATCCACATGCCAAACCTGACCGTTTCAAAATTATCTCCCCTGTCTTCTTTACATGATATTGCTCGATCAATTATAATTGCGTATCTCTTCGTACTTTTGTTTCGAGCATGTAATAGATTTATTCTCACATAATTTAGAACTCTGGTAGAGTGAAAAATTGACACAACAATAAAAGCAAACTTACCAGGTTGATGCAACCGGTCGAGTCTTCTTATCATTTGCAAAAACGCTCTGTATTATTTTAGTTGCTGGTTTAAAAAGACGATATTTCGTCTGGAAGGAAAACCTGGTAAGTTAGGTTAAATTGTCTCACGGTGCCGAGACAAATGGGGACTAATTCGCCCTTAAATTGAAGCTTTGATGATAAATACGAACTAATAGTCATTGTGTTAAGACGCAAGCCAGGAACTGACTTTTTCAGTTTGAATTCCCCGCGCGTGCGCGGAATTAAAGTTTAAATCAACCAATCAGAAAGACTAATAAAACAAAGCACACATTCATACTACCTACTATGAATATTCGCATTTTAATTTATACAAGCAATACTATTACGATTGTTCTGAATGGGTAACCTTACTTTTAATGGTCATTCCAAGTATAGAAGACTTACCTGAAGTGAGTACCGGACTGTTGGGGATCTTAGAGGCTTCACATCCTGTAAGATTTTAAAATATTAATATTAAATGTAATTAAAAGAATTAACGCTATCACAATTATTATTACATAACGAAATCCTGTGGAAAATTCCACGATGTTTTATACATTCATCTGTATGCTTTACTGTTAATGATCATAGACGCCTTTTCTATATAAATAGAGCAACATATGCATGTATCTGTCTATATGAAAACCCTTAAACTACTGATCACGTAACACCGAAATTAACAGAAATAGTATTCATACACCAAGGATAGTTTATAACGAGTAAAATCTTTGGATGAATATTGCGTACAGAAATATGTTTTCATTTCAACTTTGCCAACACATTTCTATTACTTTTGCACATAGCTTGAAGTAGTTTAAGTTTAAATCCTTCGAATAACCTGTCGATAAGGCAAACGGTAGGGAACATTGCTGGAGCAATGTTTTGGTTTCGATTCTAGTTGGTGGTACCCAAATCATTTTTCAACTTTTGAAACCAATACTATATATATATATATATATATATATATATATATATATATATATATACAGTGCCACCTAAAAGTTTACAATACACATTTAAAACTGCCAGTTTTTGTATTTCTAGTTTCCAAATGGCAATGAAACTTTTTTATAAACATAGAACATGTATTGAAACTAAGATAGGAACAGTGGGAAAAATAAAAAATAATAATTTAACACAACGCGAAAACAAAACTCAATAATTATCAACGCAAAAGTTTACAACACATTTACAAAATAATATCTAGTATTTTGTAGCATAACCATTATTGTTGATTACAGCATGCAGACGTTTTGAGTAATCTCCTACGAACTTCTTACACGTGTCTTGTGTTATTTTATTCCATTCTTTCACACAAATTCTCTCCAATTCTCGTAGATTTGAAGGTTCTCTTCTATGGACCCGTAATTTCAGTTCTCCCCATAAATTCTTTATAGGGTTGAGATCAGGAGATTGACTAGGCCACTTTAAAACATTCATTTTATTTGAATTAAACCAGTTTTCGCAGTGTGTTTTTGATCATTATCATGTTGAAAGATCCAATCTGATTTAAATTTGGGCAACTTCACAGGTTTTTCTCCAAGAAACTCCTATAAAGTGCTCCATTCATTTTTTTCTTCAAGATACTTCTATAAAGTGCTCCATTCATTTTTTTCTTCAAGATACTTCTATAAAGTGCTCCATTCATTTTTTTCTTCAAGATACTTCTATAAAGTGCTCCATTCATTTTTTTCTTCAAGATACTTCTATAAAGTGCTCCATTCATTTTTTTCTTCAAGATACTTCTATAAAGTGCTCCATTCATTTTTTTCTTCAAGATACTTCTATAAAGTGCTCCATTCATTTTTTTCTTCAAGATACTTCTATAAAGTGCTCCATTCATTTTTTTCTTCAAGATACTTCTATAAAGTGCTCCATTCATTTTTTTCTTCAAGATACTTCTATAAAGTGCTCCATTCATTTTTTTCTTCAAGATACTTCTATAAAGTGCTCCATTCATTTTTTTCTTCAAGATACTTCTATAAAGTGCTCCATTCATTTTTTTCTTCAAGATACTTCTATAAAGTGCTCCATTCATTTTTTTCTTCAAGATACTTCTATAAAGTGCTCCATTCATTTTTTTCTTCAAGATACTTCTATAAAGTGCTCCATTCATTTTTTTCTTCAAGATACTTCTATAAAGTGCTCCATTCATTTTTTTCTTCAAGATACTTCTATAAAGTGCTCCATTCATTTTTTTCTTCAAGAAACTCCTATAAAGTGCTCCATTCATTTTTTTCTTCAAGAAACTCCTATAAAGTGCTCCATTCATTTTTTGTTTTATTATTTCTACGTTTCCTCTACCCCCTGCACTAAAACAACCCCAGATCATAATAGATTCTCCTCCAAATTTTTCTGTTGGAATGGTGATTTTTGACTGGTATTCAGTAACTTTTTTCTCCAAACATTCAGTGTTTTTGGAGTGCCAAACAAGTCAATTTTGGTCTCATCTGACCAAAGAACGTTATGCCAAAACTCTAGAGGCTTTCTTGCATACTCATTTGCAAAATCAAGCCTAACACGAACATTTTTGGCTTAAGACGGGAAGTTTTCCTTGCTGATCTAGAGAAAATGTCTTTAACGTGAAAGATTCTACTGATTGTGTCCTTGTTAACTTTAATTTCACTGTTTTCTAAGTCCTTCTGCAGCTCTCCAAGAGTAATTCTAGGCGAATTCATAACCTTCCTAGTTAATAACCTTTCAGCACGTTTGGATATTTTTTGAGGACGACCTGATCTGGCCAAAGGAAGCGTTGATTTGTGAAACTTCCAGTGCCGAATTATTGTTCCAACAAAATTCAATGGAACCATCAACTGTTTGGATATTGTTCTATATCCCAATCCACTTTGATGAAGACTTACAATTCATTTTCTGAGCTCTTGACCAATCTGTTTATTCTTTCTCATGATGTAGTTGCTTACAATACGGTCATTAAATAAATGATGCAATATTTTTACTAATTGCTTACTTCGATGTCTATTTGTTGTGGGACTCAGTTGGGTCCACAAGAACGACATGGGAAAACACGTAGTAGGTGGCTTACAAGTGTATTAAGGAAAGGTACAAGGATATAATGAAAGATAAAAAGAATAGTAGTAGTTGAAGTAAGATCTCGTTCATCGAAGTACAATATCTGTTGAGGTCTCGCTCCAGCGTACCAGCCTTAGGAGCTGATTATATCGGATCTGAACGAGTCCATTATGGGGTGAGATCCAGTCTCACAACACTATTGCATATTCCTGAATATTCTAGAAGCTTTTAAGCATTTAACCATGATAAACCGTCATAAAATTATTGAATGAATTTCATATGTGTTGTAAACTTTTGCGGTGCTAATTATTGAGTTTTCTCTTCGCATTGTGTTAAATTGTTATCTTTTTTTATTTTTCACACTGTTTCTATCTTAGTTTCAATACATTTTCTATATTAATAAAACGTTTCATTACCATTTGGAAGCATATTTTATGACCGAGCAATACATAGTTGTGATTTCAAAAAAAAAAAAAAAAGAAGAAAACATAACTTGGTTGCTATCAGCTAGAATCGAAACCAAACAATTTTACCTTTGGATTTTTAAAAGATTTTCTCTTTTTTCTTTAGTTCTTATTTATTTCTTATGTATTTCCATATCCTTTATTTGCTCTTTCTATCTCCACTCTCACTTCTTGTTTGCATTTTCCTCTTCCCTCCTTTTTTCTTTTATTGTCGGTTCTCTTTTAACGATCCCCATGATTTCTTTGTGATATCTTATTTTCTTTATACTATTATTGACCTATATACTACTCTTCCAGTTTTTATTCTCATATTTTTCCTTCCTATTCATGTATCCTTAACTCTTCCCTTAGTTATATATATATTTATATTTTTATTTCAGTCTTTTTATTATTGTATTTTATACCGTCTTTAATATATCTTAATATATACTTTCTTCATTTTCAATCTAATGTTCTTAAGTCAGCTTTTATCTACATTTTATATTTTGTATAATTCTGACCTTTCTCCTCTTCTAATGAGAAGCATTTAGCTTCGAAATGACATTGCCTAAAGTGATTTTCTATTTTTTTTTATTGATTTGATAATGTGATAAGGATATAAGTAATTTTTATTCCCCATCTCTTATTTAATATGTTTAATTACTCTTCTTAATAGCATTGAGCTTTTTCTATTTTGATAAGTTTGCTTTATTAAAGATATATTCTTTTATGACTTCATTGTATGTATATATATATATATATATATATATATATATATATATATATATGTTTGTGTGCGTGTGTGCGTGTGCATGTGTATGTGTGTATATATATGTGTATGAGACATATACCTAATGCACCCATTTAGTTAAATATCCCAATTTGATTAAATCTATTACTAACCACTTGATAAGCCTAAAATACCAATTACCTACTTAGATCAAGACACCCAAATTAATAAGATAAATACATAAACCAATGGTTTCCTCCTAACACGTTTTCTTCGCACTCAATGTATTGATTTAAACAGTTAACTATTCTTATTCCCTAACATATATTGGAAAATATCTAACTACAGGATCCCCAACAATATAATTCAAAGAATTACGGAAAAAAGACGTATTTTTAAAGATAAATTAAGTCCTCAAAAACACTATATGTAAGCCTCTCCCGCCCAGGTCAGCAGATGGCCTCTGACCTCATCGAAAATGAAATGGTCTTGATCGTCTTCTTCCGGGAGATCTTCACATAAATTCTCAGCGTCTCAGGTTTCATATCGATTCTGCTGAAAATCAATTAACTTTGTATGCACGTCAGAAAAAACGAAAAACAGACTCCGAGATTCTAACCACGAAAAAAGTTAATTTCACAAAAAATGTTTTTATATATGTACATCGTCCAGTTTGATTATACCAAAAACATCAAGATTCTCCAAAATTTTATTCTTCGTTCTTTACGATGGCGGTGGTAGCGACTGCCGGGTAAGTGTGATATCTCTTGGTTAAGTCCTCACTCCCGGAGGTTTGGTTTAATCTGCTAAATTTGGCCTGGGTATTTTCTTAAATACTAAGGTACGGAGTTGGTCGGGCAATCAGCCAACCAGAACCCAACACGTCAAGCGGGAAATACCCAACTCTTTTGCGTGTGTGCATTTCAGCAGGTCGTACATAGTTGCGAATATGGGACCAAAACTAAATTTCTCTCACACGCCATCAAAAAGGTCAACATTGTCACGTCTGAGCAGGTGTTCCTTAGGCCAACGAGTGCACGATTTCATTCAACATTATTCTGACATTTCCTGTCATTTTATAAAACAATAAAATATCCGTCTATTTTTACAAAGCACAATAAATTCGTCCCTTTTTATAGGTCACCTGCTGCTGTCCGGGATTCAATCAACGTTTAACGGACAATTTCAGCATATTTACCCGGTCTTACTCAGGGTTTTAGGGGATTTTAATCTCCCCAATGGGGAGCAGTATAGCTCCTCTAGACGATCACGTCATAATAGTTTTTTTTTTTTTTTTTTTTTAGAAAAGACCATCAAACTGTAGAGATTACAGATCTTAAGTGAATTTTTTGGAAAACCTTTGGAAAATAATATAGATAAGAATACACCCTTTTATTTATAAAATAAATAAATAAATAATTAAAATAAATGGATAAATTTATTGTAAAATAATAATAAAATAAAATAAAAATAAAAAGAAAAGAAAAGAAATAAGTTAATAATAATAATTATGAATAATAAAAATAAATAAATAAATAAATAAAATAAAATAATATTAAAACTAAAATAAAAAAAATACTGTGCACTAAAAATCATATAAATTGATCAAGTAGTTTTATTTTTAGATGAGAAAATCAAATTTTATGGCGAAACTACAAGAGACGATCTCGTGACGCCATCTTGAAAACAGTCTGAAAGAAGAGAGAAAGATAATTTCAAATAATTAAAATTTGCGAGATTTTAAAAAGCCATTCATAACATGGGTAGGGGGAAGGCATTGAAAAAACTCAAATTTACTTAAAAATTATTTTCTTATATAAAAATAAAAAAATAACTAGATAAATTTGCTTGATTTTGGGAGTATGATATTTTCTTTCCGTCACGGGTACGTACATCAAACAAATTTTCTTTGCTTTTTTTTTTTAGGAATGAATTCTGGATAATGGCCGGCAAATTAACCTTAATAAGAGAATTATATGTATCCTCATTGGTTAAAAAGAATTAACTGAGATTATTTAATGTCCGAAATTTGCAGACGTTCTGTGTGTGTGTGTGTGTGTGTGTGTGTGTGTGTGTGTGTGTGTGTGTGTGTGTGTGTGTGTAAGAAAGAGAAATAAGAGAAAACAAGTGTTGTGAGCCACATTATTCTGGACCAATGATTATTATTTTCATACTAATCTGGTTAAATTGAGCTTTAACCGCACCACTGAAGTCAAAGGAAAAATTGTTCCTTCATCGAGTATCAAACCTTTTATTACCATTTTTAATCTATATGAGTAAAGCAGTAGATGTATGTATATATGTGTATGTAAGCATTTAACCGATAAACTCTTAAACTACTGGTCACATAACACAGAAATTAACAGGAGATCGTAATCATACACCAAGGTTGGTTTATAATGAGTACAATCTTTGTTTGGATGGATGAATAATACGTACAGAAATATGTTGGCAAGCTGAAATGCAAAATGTCATTTCAACTTGCCGACATATTTCTGCGCATGCGTAAATTCAAAGGTAGTTTGAAGTGGTTCAATTTTAAATCTCTTTTTTTTTTATCTGTCTGGCGATAGTTCAAACGGTAGGGAAAGCGGGTGGAGCGCTGAATGTTTTTGTTTCGAGTCTAGTTGATGGCACCCGTCATTCTTTTTAAACTTTTTAAAACTTTTGACATCAATATAATATAATATTCGGGTTTGTATTACTGTACACATAGATTCAAAAAAGCTGTCAAAAAACAAATATATAACAAATAAATGTTATCAAAGGCAAGATAAGTTACTTTTCTACCAAACTGGATATATTTTTCGTGTTTTTATTCAATGTAACATGTTTATTCAGCTCGAAAAACATACAGTGTTTACCGATGTATTGGAACATTCAATTCTTATTCTCTCTTTAACATGGCAAGTTTGGGAAAAGGTGTTATAAATAAAAAAAACCGGTTAAAATACTGTTAAAAACTCGCTCAATATATGTTACCGTGGCATAGGTTGACATATATTCGGCGGGTTTTTAATAGTATTTTGTATAGTTTTTTATTTATAACACCTTTTCCCAAACTTACGGTGTTAAAGAGGGTGTGAGACGCCATCTTGAATTTTCGAATACATCGGTAAACACTGTATGTTTTTGAGCTGAATAAACATGTTACATTGAATAAAAACACAAAAAATATATCCAGTTTGGTAGAAAAGTAACTTATCTTGCCTTTGATAACATTTATTTGTTATATATTTGTTTTTTGACAACTTTTTCGAATCTATGCGTACAGTAATACAAACCCTAATATTCAATACAGAATTGGCTCTGTCATAATAAATACGAAACCTGCATGAATTAAAGTATGCTGAAGCATACTTTATAACCGAGCAAAACCGCCCCCCCCCTATTTTGAATATTTTCAGTTTTCAACTTCGAAATAAAATAAAATAAAACGCCATTTTTACTCTTGATGGAAGGATCTTTGTGCTTTTAAGGTTCAGAGGACAATTTTTTTGTTTACATTTTTGAAGAATTTCACTCAGAACAAAGGGATACAATTCAAGGAGTTTCACGTAACTTATTGGTAAAAGAAAAACAAAGACTAAATCAACACAATAATGCAGCGTCTTTGTTTTCAATTAACAACCAAATTCTTCGGGACAAGATCACAGTGTAGTATCTGTTCTTCAGATGCTCCACTTCAATTTCTTGTTCTCTGTCAGTGGAGGAGAAATCCTTCACGACTGAGACAATTTTTATTTTTGTTCCTTTTCTCCACGTTAAAAAACGACCCTGGTGTCTAACTCCATCCCGTGGGGAGGCATTGTAAATAGGAACAACCAAATTAAGATATTGAATAACAAGCCGAGTAATAAAATTCAATTAAATTTTAATTTGAATTTAGTATTCCTGCAGAATACGGGCCGTGTTGAAATAATAGCGTTATTATTTAGAAATCCATTCTTAACATGGCAAAAGGAGAGTATTTTGTAACTATTTTGTACTTTTACTTAACAATTTAGTAAACAATTACCGGACAAATTGAATCGCATCCATTTTCGGGGGTGGGGGATTAGTTAAAAAACTTTAAAAACGTTTTGAATTGTGTCATCTTGTTACGAGTGAAATTCTTCAAGAATGAAAAGAAAAAATTCCTCCAAACCTAAAATGCACAAGTACCGATGGAAGTTCCATACAAACGTAGACCCCACAATATTATTCTAAAACTCCAATACAAAATTAATATAATCTTCATAAAATTTTACTCTAGAAAACTTACTCAAAATGGTGTTTAATCTTGGCATAGGGCTTTGCTTTGAATTGCATCCCGAATAAACAGGGATAAACAAGTAAACAACGAATAAAGTAGATATTTGACATGCTTCCCAGCGCAGCGTGACGTGACACAAGGTCAGAAGGTTGGGCTTTCAAACTAGCGTCCCTAAAGGAGGAGCACTCTAGCCTAACAAATATTACCTAGATAGCCCCGTCGGCATTCCCAATTGGGGGCGCTTCTGGTAGTAAGCGATAAACTTGCTCCACCGGAAAGCTGGGTGGCAAGGCCTAGAAGGATAGACCGCCTAGGAACTACTCAGGCAGTGTACCTCAGTCTGACCCATAATGGCACAGTTCATGTCCCCGAATCTGTCAGGCTGATTGTCAAGAACGGGTTCTTGACTGGTAGTTTCTACTCAAGTCTCCAAGCAAGTGAAGCAGCAAGGAAACCAACCATTTAATATTCAAATGAATGGAAGGTAATAGTACAGATTTGAGCCTATTGCACACGTAATTGAGAAGATAAACACCTTTACATTTAACCAGAATTTTTTTTTTTTTGGCAAACGTAACTACTATTGGTAACAGAAATTAATTTAAAGGAAATATAGTATAGGAATTAGTCTAAAACTTATTTTTATTTACTTTCTCATGTGCGACGTATTTGCTTTAAAACTATTGGCACTTTTGCGCTTTAGCTTTTTGTTTTTCAATTTTGGAGAGTTCGATGACAAGTGGAGACAATCACGAAATTTTCTCTGGAAATTGACGTAATCCTTTATAAATAAACTGTTAACTGTTTTAATTAATTTTCAAATTAATGTGGATATAGTACTTGGTAAAATTAAATTGTGAAAGTTACACTGTTCTGGAGAGTGAAGGTTCAATCCTCAATGCGGGCGACACTTAAAATATATTTGCGAATTAATTATGACTTCTACCCAGTTATGGCTGACGGAAAGAGAGCATACTACCCCCGTGGATTAAATAATTCGAAATTTCGTGCAGACTCCCGAGTTCGACGGAAAAGTTCTCGAGTTCGACAAGATACACCCGGGGAAGATCAAAAGTTACATTGATGGAATCATTGTGAAAATAACACTCAAGATGAGAACAGTAGTCCGAAGAATTCAAATAATACGAATTTAAAGAATTCATAAACATAAACTGTTTGTTGTTTTAATTTATTTTGAAAACTGTTTTCCAAAATAATAATAAAAAAAAAAAAAAACGTGTTCCCTTAAACAAATTATTTAATTCAATAAATGTTCAGGTAATTTATATTTTCTGCTGGGCCATTCTATAAATTTATTTGCTTTGATGTTCCAAAACCTTTCGCAAAAGTTCCGTAAGTTTTGTGATTGTCTTTACTTGCTCCAACATTACAAAAATGGAATCAAAAGAAGGCTTAAATACAAAAGTACCAAGCGATTTAATAGAAAATATAAATATGTAAAATTACCGTTAGGGTGTGTTTGGATTAATGAAGGGCATCAATATGCAGCTTCCAAAAGAAAAAAAGCTTCCAACCAATGACTAACTACTATTCATGGTAACTTCATATTAGTGATGGGACGATTCCAATATTTTTCCCGATTTCGATACAATTATCGATTTCGTACTAAATTCCTGATTCCGGTACATTCTTTTTAATCTCTAAATATTTAACTATATAGTTGTATTTTTTATCTGATTACCGTAAAAACACACATGTTAAATGTGTAAATATTTTCCTAAATGTGAAAATATACTTGTGGTGGACGATTTATCGATTTTAGCTTGACTGGTGGGTTAAAATCAATAAATATTTATTATTTTATCATTATTACCAGCAGTGGAAGATTTAGCTTTTAACAAAATTAAATTAAAAAAAGACAATTAAAAGAATCGTTTTGGCATCGGAAAATCAGTACAACTTTTTCCGATTCCTGATTCCGATTAATCGTCCCAACACTACTTCATATGCTTATATTTTCTATTAAATATTAAATTGTTTTTGATGCAAATACACCATACAGGAATGGCTATGTGAAAACAAATTGTTTAGATCAATTTATCCACTATCTTTTCTTTAAAATTATTTGTGTAGTCAATGGTAAGTTTTGCGAAGAAAATCCGGCAGAACTGTCATTTCAAACGGATAATAACCATAATGCAATTTAACCCTATCATTATCAGACGTATTCTGAAGAATTTGTACGTACCATTTTGGGGGAAGCATAAGAAAGCCAACAAGGCAGTGAAGGCCAAAAACTTCATATTTCGATAAACTCCGCTCGACGCTCGACTGTTATGCAAAAAAAATCAAGTCTGAATTTATAACGTCATTTTTTTTTTAACAAAGAATTTCTGCAGGTGGTGAGTTCACATCGAAGATATTTTTGTCCAACGTAAGTAAAAGAAAATATCGACAAGGTGCTTTTTTATTTTTATATCAACGGTATATATCGACGTTTCGTTTTTAGAATTTTATCTACAATGAATGTGTTTAAAAGAAATCCATTGTTAATTATAGAAAGCGAGGACATAACGATCGCCATTTTAAGTACTTTAGTTTCTTTACGATTTCTTTTTTCTAATAAATTATTTGAATACGTCCTCGCATTTCGATCAGAGGTTCGATCATTATGTCTGTCACGCTTCAGTTTTAAATAGCATTTTCATCGTCAAACGTTCAAATTGTATTAACGTATTTTATTTTAAGTACGTCCAATAGTTTTTGTCTGTCGTACTTAGATTTGAAATAGAAGTTTTATGCGTCTGAAACACTTACCGTTTAGATTTTTGGTCTGTCATGTTTACGTTGTAAATATCATTTTCATTGGTCTGTGACGCTTGAGTGTGAAATATAATTTTGGGGGTCGATCATGGTCAGCGACACACAAAAACCTCTGGTGATACACTGGACCAACTTATTGATTGTATGTCCCAAAGACTCATGTATAATTCCTAGTACTAAGAAATGTTATGAAAAAGCACGTCATTGGTCATGGTTAAGTTTGCAATTGCATTTATCAGTTTATGATTCTAAAAGTTATAACAGCATTCTCATAGCCCTGTCTTTCTTAAGTTACAAACCGCGCAGATTGTATGGACGTATCTTAAGCAGAGTAAGTTCTTACTTTTCTCGCTAATGGGTTTTGTGTTTACACCATGGTATGCAAGTCCCGCTGATTCACGTAATAAAAGAAAGTAGATTAAAAGAGAGATCGATCTCTTCGTTTTTAGGTTAAATATATTAAAAGAATTCTAAACGCGTGCTTTGGCATCAAATCGAATCACTCACCACCACCACCACCACCAACAACAACAACAACAAAAGACTTAATTATATGTATCATCAAAGTCAGAGATAAGCAACCTTGTAGTACACAAGATGTCTTCCCATTATTACGCGCGAATCATTTTCTCCTCTCCCAACGATAACGTGTGTCGACTATAAACTGAACGAGGGTTTATTAGCGCTCTATTTATTCGATTGCAATTCCCTATTAATATGTAAATAACATCAGGGTATAACAAATCTAAGCGACTTGATTGGTCACTAAATAAAACGTTCACCCTAGACTTAAAATGGAAGACTTACATAAAATCCATTGGTAAAGTCATAGGAAAACTGGTCGGATCGTACCACTGCTCTCCAAAATTATTTCAACCTTAATGCAGTTCTCTATCTGTAACCATAGCTAAGTGTGCCCTAAGATAGAATATTGTTGCCACATCTGGAAGGTACTGCACAGAGTATTTTCTTTTCCCTTTGTAACGTTACCTAGATATACAGCCGGTATCCAGAAGTAGTGATCACTTTTATGGTCCGGAGCAAATTTCTGGAAGAGGCATTTTAACAGCAATCACCGTTTTTCAACACGCACGCGTTTGAAGAACGCGCAAGGACACAACGTCGTAATTTGCCTACAGTTGTGCGGCATTTCATAATGATTTCAAAATCATCATCGGGGGCATTGGCATTGGACTTAGCAAATGCAATCGCTTTTCCAAAAAGATCCTTTGTGATTGATGGGTAATCAAATCATTATGAAATGCCGCACAACTGTCCTTGTCTATAATGGAGAACAGTGGGCTAAAAATGGGCAAAATGACTTTTTCGGTGTGTCAATGGGATCGTTGGACTCCGCAGAAGCAACAGATCCCGTGGGATTTTATATCCTTTACAATTTAGTAAAAAATAACACTATTGATGGGGCTGACATAGACTTATATCGTGATGATGGGCTAATAAAAGTGAGGAACGCTACAAGTGTTAAATGTGATCAGGTTAGAAGAGCAATCCATAGAGAGATGAATAATTTTGGTATAAAAGTCGAAATTAATGCAAACTTAAAGCAGGTTAACTTCCTCGACATTACTTTGGATCTTGAATTAAACACTTATAAACCCTATATGAAGGAAAACGCTAACCCTATTTATATACACTCGTAATCTAACCATCCACCATCCATTATTAAACATATACCGTTATCTATTGAAAGTAGAATAAGTAACAACTCATCCGATGAAGTAACTTTTAATGGCTGCAAAGCTATTTATAATACAGCACTTAAAAATAGTGGGTATAATGCTAGTACAAATAGAGCTAGAAACCGTAATAGGAAAGTGACCTGGTTTACGCCCCCCTTCAATATTATGCCGAAAACAAAACTTGGTACCAAATTTTTACAATTTATTAACAAGCATTTCCCACCAAATAATGTTACATAAAATTTTTAATAGAAATATATTAAAATTAAGTTATAGCTGAATGAAATGAATGTCTAATCCCATCAGCGGTATACCAAGCTAAAATATTCCCAGTGGAGAACCCGAGGGATGAAAAATTCTGCATAGGTAGTACCCAAATGACATTCAAAAATAGATTTTATGGACATATACGTTCGATGAATAATCAAACGTATGAAAAAGAAACCTCGTTATCGTTATACTACTGGAAACTAGTTAGGGGAAATAAAACACCTAAGATAGAATGGAAGATTATTACGAAAGCCAGTACTTGTCACTAATTAAACTCGCTATGTCCGTTATGCATATCAGAAAAACTTGAGATAACTAGGTTTAAGGACAGGGACAAACTATTAAATATTATACAAGAAACTGCTATATCCTACAAACATTCCAGAATACATGCGCTTAATGAACTAAGTTATGAAGATCAGAACTACTATAATAGCAACTATTCCCATCCTACCCCCCAAAAAAGGATAAGTGAGGTCATGATTATGACCCTACCCAATTGATTACATAAGTCTCTTAATATTCTATTTACTCAAGCAGTATATTACTAATCTGAATAAATACCTGTATAATAGTATATCTGAACCAAACGGGTAATAAAAAGTTAGGTGAAACTCAAAGTAATGTATGCATGTGTATATATATATATATATGTGTGTGTGTGTGTGTGTGTATAATAAAACCCAAAATAATTTATGCATGTGTATGTGTGTATATATATATATATATATGTGTGTGTGTGTGTGTGTGTGTGTATAATAAAATACGTATAATACGTTTGAAGCAAAAAACTGCAATGCGAAATTCTTTATAAAATAAACGAGTGTTTATTTTTTAAGAAATATATTAAGGAGTAAGACTCCGGGGGGTTTTATGAAGCCGGATAGGTGACGCGTAGTCGCGAATTTTGAAAATCTGGGTAGTTTTTTTTGTTTATATCCGTTAGAAGCGCTGAATGAAGTTTGAAGAATAAAATACGTATAAATACGTTTGAAGCCAAAAACTATAACGCAAAATTTTTTATAAAATAAACGAGTGTTTATTTTTTAAGAAATATATTTCGGAGTAAGACTCATTTGTCAATCATTTTTTTTTCTCTTTTTCTTCGACATGATGTAGAGTGGAAGATAGTTCGATGAAGAGTCCACGAGATGTTAACTGCGGGGTTTTTATGAAGCCGGATAAATGACGTGTGGTCGCGCATTTTGAAAATCTGGGAATACATGCACATAACCATACATTCAACACGTATATATACGTATTATCTTAATAGTCAAAAACTTTATTTAATAAGGTGCCCTCTAACTTCGATAGCATGGTAACCCATTTATATGAAACAGCGTATTATTATAGTTTACATAGGCATATACATACATACATACATACATACATACACATATACACACATATATACACTCTGGTAATATATACACTATTTTAACTCCCCTATATGAGACAGCCTATTTTAATAGTTCAGATATACACACATACATACATACATACACACACACATATGTACACTCACACATACATGATACATCTAAATAGATAGAGATATGAACGCATTCTATACATAACGCTTTTTACCAACACCCTATACGCATAAATATGAATTTAAGTTCACATAATTATATTACGCGAACCTACCCGCTTGCTATTTCTCGCAAGTTGTACGCTTTTTTCTACATAAAAATAAAACTTATAGTGAATGCACATTGAAGTCCATAGGTCTATCCTTAGATCAAACAACTACTCCCTCGAGGTTTATACAGAAATACAGACAACAACTACGGATGGCAGTAATTGCAGTGAATGCAGTCAGGAGATTCAGAGTTCCTATCCGTCGCAGTTACCACCTGACAAAGGCCAGAGGAATAGTTGGCCGAAACGTCGTGAAACAACAATTAAAAAAGATGAGAATAATAGTCTGCAATAAAATAAATTAATATAAATAATACTCATCTCAATAATGAATTCAATTAAAAATAATATATATGTTTGTTTCGTGTTTACAGCAATGAAATATTTATTTTAAAGTTTCTTCCAAGTATTTTAAATAGAAAACTTTGCGAAGATATATCATGCTGACGAAGCTATGTAGTTTTTTTTATACTTGTATAAAAAGTAAAGTGAAAACCCCCTATTTACTTGACCAGTATAGCTTCATAGACAAAAGATATATACCTAAAATGTTTCCTTAACTATTTTCTAAGTTGGTTCGTGCCAGGAAAACATCAAATTTCGTTTTCAGCTGATTTTATTGATTTTTATATTTATTCACTCATCCGTTTCTGTATTAACTACTAATTTCAAAGAGGAGGTCAGATGAGTTCACACACATGTAACTACTTTTATCACTAGACACAATACCTAAAGAAATACGAAAAAAGTAACTTGTTTAATCTTTTCGTCTTACACCTACAGATATATCACAACACGATCTGACCATAATCGGTAAATGAACAATATATATATATATATATATATATATATATATATATATATATATATATATATATATATATATATATATATATATATAGTAATTTAATAAGTAATTTATCAAATATATATGGCGATTAAGCTACACTGAATATTCTGCGTTTCATCCACTGTAGGATTCGTCAGGCTTATGACGAATCCTACAGTGGATGAAACGCAGAATATTCAGTGTAGCTTAATCGCCATATATATTTTATAAATTACTAACTAGCTCTACCTACGTACTTTTGAAGTAAATACTTAAAGTTTACGCATAAATCTATACTTTCGTATATTAATTTTATGTGAGTAAATGAAGTAGTTATATATATATATATATATATATATATATATATATATATATATATATATATATATATATATATATAAATGTTTGGAAGTACAAAACTCTATATAGATTTAAATAAAATATGCGGAATTTTTTCTAGAGCTCTTTCGGCTATCATCTCTTCAAGAGAAAATCGATAGTAAGGGAAAACAATACTACTGACAAAATTAAAGAGCACTAAGGGGAATTCAGATGTGGCAAGAATTAAGAAATAAAAACGATTAAAATGGAAATTTTTTATCTGCGTATAAGAGGTTTAAGAGAAATTTCCGCATATACATCTATCCCCCCTCCCCATCCCCCCTCTCTCTCTCTCTCTCTCTCTCTCTCTCTCTCTCTCTATATATATATATATATATATATATATATATATATATATATATGCGTGGCACTATTTCGTAGTGTAATTGTGTCGTTGTCGTTGTGATCCCCCCCCGGCCCGCCGTAGCCGGGAGGTAATTTGGTCGCACGGAGCGATATAGAAGAAAGGGATCACAAGGCAACTTCATTAATTCCTTTTATCTTTCTCAGCCGGCAATCATGAGATGAGCACGTATATTTTGGCTCTCTGTAAAAAGTGGAGGAGGTACCCCTTCTCCCACAGTTATTTAAGAGTAGTTAGCTTAAGTTGTTAATTTCAAAGTTAATTCCAAGTCAATGGTAATTGTTGTTACTTGTTTTAAATTGTAAAATATTATACTATATTTTCGTAAAGAAAATAAATAGTAAAGATTTTCTTATATAGTACGACTTGTGTAGGGTTGTTTCAGCTGCCTTAAATGCCCTATACGTCGAAAGAATTTAGGAAAACTTGTACTCGGAAAACTCGTCCCTTTTTGCTAGGTAGGAAAACTGGTCCCTTATTGAATAAATATCGGTTAAATACACTTTTATTGACCGTTCTTGAAGGAGATATTGTTTTCACCCCTTATAATATTTTTTATATTATATCTCTCTCTTTATCCATCCTCTCTCTCTTTATCTTTCTCTCTTTTTTTTACACGGTGGTCACCATTATCAAGGCCCGGAAGCCACTCAGGGATAAGGGTTATTGCAAGTACATTACGTTAGTGTGGAGATTTGATGAAGTGTTTACTTAAGGGGGCGGTTCATTAGGAATTTGTTTACATTGGACTTGAATACATCCAGGTTGTAGTCAGGTGGGAAGCAGGCAGGAACAGAGTTCCACAGGCGTGCAGTTCTAAGAAAGAAGCTTTGTTCATGGAATCTACGTTTTGATTTAGGCACAGATAAAGAGTGAGGAAAATTTTTCACAGTAGATTCAGCTAGACGGGTGTTTTTCGTGAAAGATTGGCGAGGGGGGACCAGAGATTGGAGTTCAGACGAGCACCTGCCATGGAAATAACGATAAAACAAAGATAGGCTTCTGTGGGAGAGAGGTTGCAGGGAAGAGAAAAGGACATCCCCCACTAAGTCACGAAGTCTATTTTGTACTCTGTCAAGGCAGGATAGGCTGTTTTTAGCAGCTCCTGCCCAGATATGGCAGCAGTATTCCATCCTTGGACGTACTTGGCTTTTATATAGATAGAGAATTGCATCAGCAGTGAGATATCTTCTGGAGCGGTAGAAGGATCCCACCATCTTTCCAGCGACCTTGGCAACAGAATTGTTGTACGTGTTCCATTTCAGATCAGGAGTAAGGTCAAGCCCAGAAGCTTGTAAAACATGGGGCTTCTCCTAGACGAGAGCCATTCATTTCAATTGATGCCAGATGGGGATCAGAGCGTTGATGATGTAAAGATAGGAGTTTGGTTTTAGATGCATTAAAGGTAACCAGCTACGTCTTCCCCCACTGAACCACGCGTTCGAGATCAGAGGAGAAAGAATCAGAGAGAACTTTGTCATTTACAGCCTTTGATGTGTTGCCGTAGATGGTCGTGTCATCAGCATAGATATCAACGAATGATTTAAGTATGTGTTTAGGGAGATCATTGATGTAGATCAGGAAGAGAGTTGGGCCCAGGATGGACCCCTGAGGAACTCAAGCATTAATACTGCAGGCCTCTGATTTTTGTCCATCGACCACTATTCTTATGAGCCTATCGGAGAGAAATGATTTAATGGTAGAGAAAACATTTCCAGTTATACCGTAGCTGGAAATCTTGTGAAGTAGGCCCTTATGCCATACCTTGTCGAAGGCCTTTGATATGTCAAGAGCAATTGCCCTGGAAATGAAGCCTTTGTCAAGAGATTCACTAATCCTATATCACTCACTTTCTATCTCTCTTTGAGTCCTTTTCACTCTCTCATTCCCTCTATATATCTCTCCCCTCTCTGTTCCTCTCTCTCCCCTTCTCTGTCTCTACCCTTATCTGTCTCTAACTCCTTCTCTCTCTATCTCTCAATCCCTCTATCTTTCTCTATCTATCTCTCTTTCTCTCTTCCCCCTCTCTGTCTCTTTTTCTATTACTATCTCTCTATCTTCCTCTCTATATGTCCATATCTAATCGCTCATCCCATTTTAGTCCCCTAAATTACGATGAATAAGGTATTGTCAAAACATTAAACAATCCTATTTTAGTTACTTAAAATACTTACAGTGAATAAGGCATTGTCAAAACATTAAACAATCCTATTTTAATCACTTAATTTACTTACTGCGAGAATAGAAGTGATTTGGAAATTACTGCTACTTTGAACAGCACCAGGAGAAACTGGTAAAATCTTTCTAATTAAAGTGATTTTGGCAGTCATTCGATGACAAAATGACATAGCCTTAGCTTTTGCTGCATGCGTAATAGTTGCGACTTTACTACCAGCTAGAAGAACTAATGATTCTGCTTTTAAATTATAATCCAAAGGCACGGACCAGGCACGGAAAGGCATAGACCATCTTCTTCCAATTATGGGATGTCTTTGGATTTTACTTGGAAATTCTTTTAACTTTCCTGAAGTTTTACATTTGCATTTTACCGTCACTGGATTTTTTTATCTTCCACCAGACTATCCAATCATGTGTAATCACCTTTTTCTTTACTATATTCCCTCTGCTTAACTTATTTTGTTTTCAAGTAAGATCCTTGACTTACTTGTTGTTTCATCAAATACTTCTGCATGCAAAATCCGATCCCGCCTTTTGCTAATTCCTACCCTCTGATGAGAAGAAGAGTATTTCTTCGAAACTCCGCGGATTAAGGACTATCCATTTATCTAGTGTTTCCTTTTCAGATTAAATATGTTTTTAACTCATTTCAAAGTATTTTTTAACATATTTTATTAATTGTTTGCTCATATTATAAGCTCTATTTCCTATTTGGTTTTATCGAGCTTTTATGTCTGGCTGAGATAATTTTATAAATATTAATTCTTTAATATTTATAATTTACTTTAATTTTACCATCTTTGATCATTTTGGTAAATTCAATTGTAATTTTCATTTTATATATATATTCTCTCTTAGAATAAATAATATCGTTAGAATTCAAAGGATTAGACTGTTAAAGACGCGTTTCTCATCTTTATTTACTGTTTAATTTTTAATTTTTCGTTTGTATGTATATATGTACTGTGTGCATGTGTGTATGTGCGTACTTATATGTTTATATATTTAAGACTGACGTGACACCTTCTCATTGGCTATACCTCCTTCTCCTCCTCCTTCTTCTCCTCCTCCTCCTCTACCTTCCTTCCTTTTCCATTCCCCTTTTCCCTGTGCATCCTCATACTTTCACTACACCGATGAAGACTGAAGGATCGGTCGAAAATTATGTACTTATGAAAAAAGTTTTTTAATTTTTTTTCATAATATTATTATTTTGTATTCCTGCACGTCACCAATTAAAAACGAATAAAGAAAAGTTATAAGCTTTTATACTTTTCGCATTCTTTTTTATTCATATATATATATATATATATATATATATATATATATATATATATATATATATATATATATATAGTTGATCGTAAAAAAACGACATAATTTTTGCACTAATATAATTAATGCTTATCTCAAATACTCTACTTTTAGTGCCATGTGAAGACATTAAACTTAAGTCAAAATATGCGTATCCAGTTGCAGAACGCTCGATTTGCAGAGAAATCTTCGCATCACTTGTGAAAAATTGGGTACGGAAAAGTGCCAGCTTATCCGAGTTAAGAGCGAATTTCGTGGACTCTTTTGTAATTTAGTTACATCAAAAGAAAATTGGTTAAAAGCTTTTGCTAGATATATATATATTATTCCTTAATTGGAATTTTTTATTTATTTATTTTTTTTTTTTTTTTTTTTTTTTTTTGAGATGAGCATTTTTATGTTAATTTTATTTTTATTTCGGACTATTAGTCTCATCTTTATTAGTTGTTGTTTGTTTGTTTTTATTGGTTCACAACGTTTCGGCCAATTTCCTCTGGCCTTCGTCAGGTGGTAACCGCGACGGATAGGAACTTCGAATCTCCTAACTGCATTCTCAGCCATCACTGCCATCCGTAGTTGTTGTCGTCTCACCACATTTTTGACCAATTACCTCTGGCACGCTTTGGGTGGGATTGAAACCGCTATCTTTAGACAATGTTCATCTGGAACCGTAGAGATTCAACGTCTCTATCAACTGCGCCACGGGCCCCGAAGGGCGATCAAGGTTGGATTCTTTGATCTTATAAATCCACATTTATTCATTATCTAATCTTCCATAGTCGGGTCCGTACCGATTGGTATATATATATATTATTCCTTAATTGGAATTTTTTATTTATTTATTTATTTATTTATTTTTTTTTTTTTTTATTTTTTTTTTTTTTTATTTTTTTTTATTTTTTTTTTTTTGTGAAACGTTGTGAACCAATAAAAACAAACAAACAACAACTAATAAAGATGAGACTAATAGTCCGAAATAAAAATAAAATTAACTTTTGCTAGATATTCAAATTAATCATAAGAATTCCAGTTGGCTGAGTGAACGAGCAAGAGCAGCTCATACAAAGACGTCCATGAACTTAACGGTAATCTTCAGCTTAAAATTCCAAGTGAGGTAGTCAGATACAAGTCTATCGACACTGTTGTGGAAGCAGATAAAGTGGTTAATTATCCAACAGAATTTTTTATTCCACTAGATTTGCCAGGGATGCCACTGCATGTACTGCAAGTCAAAATTGGCGTACTAATTATCATGCTGTGAAATATAAACCAACCCAAGCTTTGCAATGGCACATAGCTTGCAGTAAAAAAAATTAATGAACAAAAATTAATAGAAGCAACAATCTTAACAGGACTTTTCACTCGTGGAGATATATTTATTCCACGTATTCCTATGATTCCACCGGATACGCTATTTCACTTTAGGATATTGCACTTTCCAATTCGATTGTTGTTTGCAATCTCCATCAACAAAGCTCAGGAACAATCTTTACAATTGTGTGGCTTACAACTAAACACCGACATATTTCTTATATGGACAATTCATGTTGCGTATTCAAGAGTCAGCAAACCAAAAAATCTCTATATCAGATGGGATAACAAAAATTGTATACCCATACGTATTGGGAAATTAAACATGTAGGAAACATGCATTTTCTCATTTGGGAATGTTTCATTGATCTACAGCAACGCGCGGCAGGGTACAGTTAGTATATATATATATATATATATATATATATATATATATATATATATATATATATATTACGTTCATTACGATTTTATCATCATTACTATTCTTCTTATTATTATTAGTAGTAGTATTTATTAATTAATATTGCTAGCATTTTTAATCCTTTAATTTTTGCTTACAAAACACTCTAGACTTCCCTCTAATTTTCCTTAAGATAAGCTAACCTTCATAGCAACCTTAGGTGTCAAAATCTATCTGTCTGCTTAATTTCTGATCGTCTGACACTCATTGCCATGACAACGCGCGACTCACTTTCAACTCTACGTTCCCTTCTTTTTATTTTGCCTAATCATTATCAACTTTTCATCAGGGCAAACATAGAAGCGGGTTTTTTGGCTGTCTTAAAATTTTTTTAACTCTAATTTCTGACGCTTTGTTTTTCATTTTTCAACTACTGAGATGAGCACCTGCTATTGTTCATTTACCTGCAAATATTAACCTCCATTATACTGGACTTCTTCTTTTAATACGGTTGATTATTTTCATTTTAATATTGAACGCTGAATGAACTGTCCGCATGAACTGTTTTTCATATTTATATTCTTATGTTTTTTTAAAAGTTTTGTGACCACAAATCATAAAACTTTATGCAGAAACCAGCAAATACATAGAAATATTTTTAACGTAACTATCTGATTATTTTGCTACAATTTTTCCTCTGATGAGAAAAAATAGCATTCTTTGAAATTCCGCGGATTAAGGAGAACCCAGCTTTGGAGTATTCTGTCGAATAATAAAAACTTTCTGTAAATTCTACTTTACAGCTCTGTTTCTTATATATATATATATATATATATATATATATATATATATATATATATATATATATATATATATATATAATTATTATTATTATTATTATTATTATTATTATTATTATTATTATTATTATTATTATTATTATTATTATCATTAACTCCCTACCGACCCTAGTGTTTCATCCTTACGAGAATCATTAGTGCAGGATTTCACGAGAGTCGAGAGACTAGAACCCGGCAACGAAGCCATCTCTGACTCGATTAGCAAGGACCAAATCCATTCGGCCACCGTTAACCGCGAGAAATAATGTTGAAATTTAAACATTTATTTTAATTTTTTTTTTTTACGTTTGCATGACAAAATAACCCATTTTATTTCAACTGTACAAGTATTTCATCCTTTCGGGAATCATCAGTCGCGATTAACGCCGGTCGAGAGACTCGAACCCAGCAAGGAAGTCATCTCTGACCAAATCCATTCAGCCATCGTTAACCGCGAGAAATACTGTTCAAATTTAAACATTTATTTTCAAATGTTTTAACATCTGTCACGCAGTAATTTTTCCCGATTTTTGATAATAAAAACAATGAAACAAAACTCCAAAACAAAACCTCACTGCCTGACTAACAACTTGCTCAACAAAAAATGGCGGTTTTGTCGTCGACTGTGCTATTGAACTACATCGTTTTTTCTTTCATTTCCTTTGAAATTACTGCTTATTCTTGTTTTAATATAATAAATTCTTACATATTAAGCTACACCATTAAATTTAACTAACTTAGCTTCAATAAACATGACTACATTTTATTAACATCGTCCTTTATTATGCAAAACACCTTTTTTATTATAATTTCTTTTTACGCAATTATAAGCTTCGTTAACAACAAAAAAAGATTTCTAAACAGCTATTTTTACTATTTTCCATCAGTCGATTCGAAATCATCGTTAACAATAACGGACAACAGATTGCTACGTAACTATTTTACTTGCTTTTCCATCAGCTGATTCGGAACCGTCGCTAAAAGAAAAAGGTTGCTACGTAATCATTTTTACTGCGTTTCCAGCACCCTAGTCGAAATTGTCGCTAACAACAATAGACTGCTAAACTATTTTATTGCTTTTACAGAAAGCGATTTAGATTTCTTGTCGATAAAATTCATTTAGACATGCATACAATTATATATTGTCTTAATATTTTTTGAACGTTATAGGTGTTTCATCGCGTTCAATTGCACTCAATTCTAACGATATTATTCTAATGAAAATCTTTCTCGGAGATAATTTACTAAACCTGTTAAAATTGTTACATGTAGCATTGTAGGGCGTGTATAATTCTGTTATCTGATGTTTTTTCTGAAAGCTCTAATTTACCCTGGACATTTGTAATTCTGTTTTCTTATGGATTACCAATGGATTTTCAATGGACTCATTTCGGATTTATCCTGTTTTGAAATTTACCGTTTTTCTCATTGGATTTTTACCATATCCTTTTTTCTCCATTTAAACTTCATGTAATATAATTCATGTAATACACGTTATACCACACACCGGCACATCATACAAATAAATACTACACACTATAACCCCTAAATTCGAATACATAATAGCAACTGATAAATATACGAGCTACATAATCAGTAATATTAAGTTGTAGTTAAATAGTACTAAGTTGTAATAAAAACAATTTAAAGCTTAAATAATCGATATAATGTATTGTATGACTTTCATCTACCATATTTCAATGGATGAAATCTTTCAGAGACTATGAATATAGTTATGACAAAGTGTAGCAAGAGTCATGATGACCGTCATAGTCACAGAATCTCTGTAACATACTATTCTGCACATTTGAATTTACCATCTAGTGGCAAATACACTCTTGTTGTCTTAATTATTATCGGCCCTTTAAGGTCAGTCCATAAAGACAGCCCAATAAACACGGTACTTTTCCCCAAAAGGGATGAATTAAAACAAAGTACCAGACGTTTCTAGGTGGAGATCGTCGCCGTCCGTTTAATTTGTCTTCGGATTCTTTTCGTTTTATGTGATTCTAAGGATATGAGACATAATCTCAGGGCTTTTTCTAAACAGATCTGCATCAATGAAAACATGATCCATTTCTAGAAACTGTTATGTATTTTTAAAACAATATATATATATATATATATATATATATATATATATATATATATATATATATATCTCGATATTACGACATTCCTTGATAATATGTAATTAAGTAGCACGAAATTTCTGTCAGGGTATTTGTGACATAATGGTTAACGTATCCAACTACAGGTTCTGCAGTTGTGGATTCGAATTATGGCATTGTCAATCACGCTGATAAGCTATAGGCGGCGAAACATCTGTTCATGGATACCTATCTTTATCTATATCTACACATGCATGCATATATATATATATATATATATATATATATATATATATATATATATATATATATATCAAGCGGTGTGGATTAAAGTAAATTTATAATAAGATCCAGTCAAGATTTCGTTGCTTGTTTCTATTAACTTTTGCTTTTGATCTCGTACGTATTGAGCTCTCCCACTTAAATTTTCCAAAGAAATTGTTTTAATCTTTACGGATATAACATTACACACACACACACACACACACACACACACACACACACACACACACGCGCGCGCGCGCGCGCGCGCACGCGCGCACATATATATATATATATATATATATATTCCAGGTAGAAAAATATTCAAACATTAAGATTAATTGAATTTCAACAAGGATCGTTGATAGTGCTCAATCAAATGGAGCAAATTATATATTTTTTTATTATTCTTTATCTAAATAGTCATATCTTGCTCCGATCTGTAGACCGTTTCAATCATATTGGATTTCATCAGGCAAGAAAAATTCAAATACAAAAATTAAAAAGATTCCAGACCTTTTCAAATTTTAAGGAGACTGGCATGAATCAAAGCTAAAGTTCTTATAGGTTGAATTAATTACAAAAATCAAATTTCTGTTAAAGAAGGGAGGGTTTAAAGGATAGTTTTAGGGAAAAGTTATAGAGAATGATAAAGAGGGAGTGGTAGTAGAAAGTACAGTAATATATATATATATATATATATATATATATATATATATATATATATATATATATATATATATATATTTAAATAAGAAGGTACTTACCAACAATATGTATTTTTTAAAATTATTTTATTATTCCTTTTCTTGGTTTTTCATTGAGAATTATGTTTGGATCATTGTAATAATGTTTTTAAATCATTGAAATCGTTTATACGCGTTTAAGACGTTCTGTGAAGCGTCCTCGTCAGAAATTATTTTCAAATGTGTTGGAAATGTAAAAAGGGCATTTTCTAGTTCATGAAAGTATTTCCAAGGGGTGGAGGCGTGAAAGTGTCTATTATTCATTGGCATGTTCAATTTTTATTGCTCTTTTATTGAGCTTGTTGAGGCCGCTGACCTCGGCTGTACTCACTCTCGTGTTGTGTTTCTCTTTCTCTCACTCTCTCTTTCTGCTTGTGTTTTTTCCCCTTTAGGGTAGGGTGTGTGTGTGTGTGTGTGTGTTTTCTTTTATTGGTTTGAGAATGTATGTACTGTTTTATAGTATTATGGGATTATTTGCTTCCCTTGGAAGGTGACTGTGATACAAGGTGGTTACTAATGTGCATGTGTGAGGAGGGGGGAACCAGCTCTTCTGAAAGAAGGGTAGGGGCGCTTTCATTCTATTTTGATATTTATTTTTTGGATTCTTAGATTTTAGTTTTGTGATTTTTCGTTTCAGTCTTTTCGGGTATTCTTTATATTATATTTGTTTAAATAGAAGGGTGTATTTAAAAATATGTATAGGGGATTTTTTTAATGTTTCGATTTATTTGTCTCCCCATGTGGGTATGGCCAGACCCAGAATCGGTTCCTAGTGTGGGGAAGATTTTGTTCTCCAGAGGGGGGGGGCAATTGGAGGGGGTATAGGTATGGGAGAGGGATGATAGAAGGGATGATAGTTGTTTCAGTCATGAGGGGGTTCTCTTCCACTGACTGAGGAGGGAGCGAGGTGTTAGAACAGATATTATACTATGGTTCTAGGTATTTCCTAGTGTTGTTGGTTTCGAGGTTAAGTAGGGTTGGTATTGTTCAGTGTGTTGTATTAGAGATAAGGGTGTTATGTCTGTGTGTAGTTGTATGCTCGCGCGTGTGTGTGTTTCAATGTGTCGGTTGTGATTTATGTGTGGGTGTGTATATATATATATGTATATGGATGTGCATGCGAGTGTGCCTTGCATTTCATGTTTTTGTGTGTTGATATTAAGCTCTGTTCAGTTCAGGAGTGAATCTGGTGATGAAATTTTTTCCTGTGTAAGTAAATAAAAATAATTGTCTGTTTGGAAGATTGGCATTATTTTGAAGCTGTTTCCACTGCATGTGTGTACGTGTTTTGAAACATAGAGGTGTCTGTTATCTGTAATTTTGATGTTGGTCTTATGTAAGGCCACTCTATTTCTGAAATTTTTGGTGGCGCCTATGTAGGATTTGTTGCATGCTGTGCATCTTAGTGCATATACTACATTTCTGGAGGTGCAATTTAGATCCTTTTTTATTTTGAATGTTTGTGCTGGGTTTTGAATGTGTATGTGTTAACTTCTATCATTATGTCACATACTCCACATCGCGGTTTGTTGCATTTTGTAACCCCTTTTGTAGTATGTGGGGCGAGTTTTGAGGAAGTTAGGATGTGTTTTAAGTTTTTGGGTTGGCGTTTGCTTTTTATTATTTTTGTTGTTTTAAGTATGTTGTTTAGTTTGTCGTTCTGATTGAGGAGGATAAGGTTTTTGTTATCTGTGTGAATAGTTCTGGGTTGTTTGTGTTGTGTGTAGAGACGTATGCTAAAATTTGTTCTTTGTTGTGTTCTTTTAGGGTTCTTAGTTGGTCTATTGGAATTTTTTCAGCCAGTTCAATACCTATATATACAGTATTTTATACCTTTTGGATTTCTCTATCAGATTGTATGAATAGTTATCTTAATGGAATCCCTGTTGTAAAGTTTGCGTAATGTGTGTTCTGATTGAAAATTGTTTATTTAATAGGTTTAAGAATGTTTTCCTGCATTAATTTAAATGCTTAATGCGTAAGGTGGCGCGTACCAAATCAACCAAATTATATTTCTTTTGTCTTTGTATTGTGGTTAGTATTGGTCGTAATGTTGGAATATATTTACTCTGTTCACTGAACTCGCTGTTTAGAAGATCTCTATTACAATATATTATTATTATAATCTGGATTAGATAATATATTGGAAATTCTATGTCTTACATTACGTAGTATGTTTTTTGGAAAATTCTAAGACTGAGGTAGGAACCTATGTCTACATATCTGAGTTTTTCACTCTATTTATAGTAGTTTTTTTGCGAGTTACTTTCTTAATCAAAAAATTTACATCTTTATATTGCCTGATAGACCCTTCGACTGAATCTACAGCAGTAACGCTCTACTGGTGAATAATAACAGAAGATCCCTGAACTTATTCCATCTACTCTTAACTCTTGTAATCACACAAGCACCAGCTCCCCAAAATGCTAAAACATTAAATTGAATCCTTAAAAAATGATCTCAGGTCCGTTGTAGTATTGGTCTAAAAAATGGATGATCACATTCAATGCTTCTAAAACAAAAGCTCCTTTAAAAATTATATGAAACACGCAGAGAATATAGTTATTTCTATCGAATACTGATTGGACAAAATTTTCAATCAACAGCTTTTTTTTTCAGACAATCAGAGATTTCTTACGCGTCTGCTAAAAAGCAAAAATTTTTTCTCCATTTTTCCTGTTGTCTTTCATACAACACCCGCGTTTACGTCATGATCTGGCCTCGCTCCTTTAGTAGGGGGGATGGTTTGATACTCACATGCTACTCCCATGTTCTGAATATGACTTTGAGAGATTCGGTTGTTAGTCAAATCCTTTGTTGTCACCATCTCACTTCTCTAATCCAAAATGCTAGTATCTGTCATTTATAGACTATATAGTTTACAAAAATAAATGCTTATAAAACAGATTAATCTACAAATCAATCGCATATATAAAAAACATGTGTACTGTTTGCATGCTGTAAAAACCCCAACAACCAACCAATCGATCAAAACATCATCCATAAAGGCTTATTGTCATTTTGTAAGATGGTTTGAGTTGAACTAAGCCTTTGCCACCATCTGATCTGAACATGGATGGATCATCATCATCATCATCATCATCATCATCATCATCATCATCATCATCATCATCATCATCATCATCATCATCATCATCAATAATGGGACCACAACATGTACGGCATAATCATATTGACACGGTCATTCTCGTTAGATCACCGAAGTTCAGAAAGTTGACTCTGGGCAATACCAGCTGCTGTATGTCAGAGGACGTCGGTGCTGTCCTGCAGCAGCTGCAAAACTTAGTTAGTATAAATGAAAACACTTAGTTTTCAAAAACATAGCGGTGAGTAATCGAGAGATAATTGTATAAATTAAAGATGAATTTACCAAGTAAACGCCTACTGTCTATACTGTCTATATAGAAATTACAGTTAGTGAAAATCGTTCCATGCATTAAAATAGCAAGAACAACTGCAATATATACGTGTGTAATAATTTAAACACTGCCAAATATTCTAATAAGATATTTAGCTCTGCAATAAGCTGAGGTTCATATCATTATGTCGCTTGTGAATTGAATACTCCCTAGAAACTGGCCTAACACGCCTTGAGTGAATGCCGCTTCGTTCCGTATTTTTCATCATCATCATCATCATCATCATCCATTGACCACTTAAACATAACAGACCAAACGCTCGATTGACATCAAAAAGCACTACCTAATAGAGATGCTGTAAAAGTGCACACGAAAAACGTCATCACAGAAAGAAGAAAAACAATGACAAAAATGATTTTTTTAAAACTTTATTGGAATGTTAAATGTTTTATTTCATTTTTCGAAAAACAAAAACAAAAAAAAAACGAAATTAGTCTGCGAAGAGCGATTCGACTTCACTGATGGCTACCTTCCGGGTTTTCTCTCTGATCTGCTTGATAATGCTCTCTCTAGGTTTGAATTTTTGCATATTGTATTCACCCTTGATTCCGCTCTGGTCACTCTGGACAAAAGCCACACGGAAGGATTTCCTGTAGGCTTTCAATTTGATACGGAACATCTGAAAAGCGAAATCATGAAGGATATAATAGGAATTAAAGGTATTAATAGGGGAGTATTAAGTTGTGTTCCCTAAAGTTGATTCTCGCAATTAGCCTCTCTCATGCTGGACATGAACGTCCGTCTTATGCTATGCTGAAAAGTTTTTTTTTTTAATTTTTTGCAAAGTTGGGAACTGCAACCGGCCCATAGCTTGCGGAAAACCCCAAATTTCCATTCATAAAGCACAATTTTTACTTGATCCTACTCCAGATCAAGGAAAATCAAAAACGAAAAAAAAGGTTTTGTGAATCACTCCTCGAAAATAATAAAATAAATAACCGCCTGTGAAAATTCAATATTGTCTACCTCTTTCTAAAATTCTAATGTTATATGCTGACTATAGGTTTAATTTAATTGGATTTTTGTTTTTAAGTCCGTCTCTGTCTGTCTGTTTGTCTGTTCCACTTTTTCTTGGAACTACTACCCCGATTTGGCTGAAATTTTGAATGAATCTTTGTTATGACAAGACGCAGTGAAGTAAGTATTATGGTATCCATTCAACACACAGTTAGAATTAAGAGAGATTAACAGCGATTAGTCATTATAATACCAAATTCATTCGAGAAGTTTCATCAAAAAACTACTGGTCTGATTTGGCTGAAATTTTGTTTGGATCTTTCTTAGGATAAGGTGCAATGAAGCTAGCATTATTGTATTTGTTCATTGCACTGTTAGAATTAATAGAGATTAATAGGGATTAATCATTAAAATATCATATTTACCTCAGAATTTTTCTCGAAAACTTCTGGGAAAAACTCTCTGCAGTTTTTTAGAACGTTTATCATGATAATGTTATGCGAACTGTGGCACAATGACGTAACTCCCATTTTGGGTAGCTGGGAGCTTTTACATTAATAAAACTTGTACCTAACTTCTTCTTATGATGAAGTGAAAACGTGCCATGCAGGTGCTTTGTGATTTTGAAAATGTTAGAACATATCAACCAGGTTCGACTGACAAGTGTTTATCAAAATTTGGCGGTGTCAAAATAATTAGAGAAAAGTTAGGTTTGCATGCGGATAGCCGAATTTGAAAAAAAAACAAAAAACATTACGGTAAAACGTATATTTCTGTCTGTCTCTGTCTCTGTCTCTGTCTCTGTCTCTGTCTCTGTGTGTGTGTGTGTGTGTGTGTGTGTGTGTGTGTGTGTGTGTGTGTGTGTGTGTGTCTCTCTCTCTCTCTCTTTCTCTGTTTCTCTTTTTCATTCCCTTTCTCTCACTTTCAATGAAGAAAGAGAGAAATGAATATAATTGTATCGTTTTAAACAGCTAAACCTTGGATCCTGTACGTGCCAGACGGAGATCGCGGTTTTGTGCACACGCGTGGGCCGATGACTAAAGTGTTAAACGTAAAATAAATTATATATTTTTATAAAAATGCATTTGTTCGCTATTTTTGTACAAGCGTTCAATTTCACCATACCGTCTCTGCCATTTAATGCCGACGATGGAAATACTGTCTGTAACAACGCAATGAAGAACCATGCCAGCCGGTTATAGCCGACGACATCTCAAACTGTTGCTGTTTCTATGTGCCTATCGTTTGATATCGTGTCTAACTCCGGGGAGCTAGTTCCCTCAATCAAGTAAGACTCCCCGCAAAACGATAGTGTCATAAACTAAGTATTACAATATCCGCTCGATGCATGATTAGGGATTAATAGAGATTAATATTTAATGCAAAAGGAGCACAAATGTAACTATATTCTGCTATCAATTTGGTATAAAGTACCCATTCTAAGTCAACATGCTATAACTTTTGCCTGTTAGTAGAAAATATTATTATTGACAAGGTGGTTATGCCAAATTCAAATCCAGTTCGTTCCACTTAGGGACGTTGACAATCTTCAAAGTACACGATGTTTTTTTCTCTTTTCTAGAAATAATTCTAAGTAGAAAATATCGGGGAAATAAATGCCAATAATGCTCATCTGATTCATTCGAAATGAATGAATAATTCTCAACAACAACATCAACAACAACAAAGCCACTGTCGGATTGATTGGTGGGTACTTTTGATTGGTACAAAAACACTTACTCAAGCGTTGCCATGTAGAAACAGCGAAATTAAAGAAAAGTAGTTTTCATTGAAGCCGGAGGCGAGATTTTCTGCTTAAATCAGTGTTTCTCTCTGTCTGTCTGTCTGTTTGTCTGCCTATCTCTTTCTTTCTTTTTCTCAAACACACACAAATATTACATATATCTTCAACTAACTTGGATTCTAACAACATTATTCCATTCTATTCAAGGATTACTACTATACCATAATTTCATATACTTCCTTTGTTTCAACCTTTATTTTCTATCCCTTACAATAAATTTATTCATTAATATATGTGCATGTGCTGAATAGCAAAATTATTTCGAACGAGATTAATTATTTTGCTAATGACCTTTCCTTTGAAGAGATGACCCTACATCGAAAACCCATAGGCTAATAAAAGTACTCTAAGTTGTATTTTTTGTTCAAATAATAGATTTTTTGTTTTGAAAAATTATATTTTTTTGAATGAAATTAAAATATATAAAAAAAACTATGAATTTCATTTGCTTTTATCAAGTATATTGAGCTATTCCCTTTTTGGCTTTATCAAGTAAATTGAGCTATTGGGAGATAAAATATTATCTCCCAATATATTCTGTAAGACTTGGTACAATAGGATTCATTAGGCTGTGTTCCTATTCGCCTCAGGATTATATATATATATATATATATATATATATATATATATATATATATATATATATATATATATATATAATATGCGTAAGTTTCTCTAGAGCTCTTTCGGCTATCATCTCGTCAGGAGGAAAATCGATAGCGTAACAAAATAATATTATCTCGAAAGTTTAAAGAGTTCTAATGGGGAACTAATGGGGTTCTAATGGGGAACCATTCGAACTCTTTAAACTTTCGAGATAATATTACTTTGTAACGCTATCGATTTTCCTCCTCACGAGATGATAGCCGAAAGAACTCTAGAGAAACTTCCGCGTATTTTATTTAAAGCTTTATACAAATTTTGTACCTCCAAACATATATATATATATATATATATATATATATATATATATATATATATATATATATATATATATATATATATGTGTGTGTGTGTGTGTGTTTGTATGTGTGCGCATATATATGCATATATATATATATATATATATATATGATGAGAATTCTCATCATCCTGATAAAATGGGACACCAAACATTTAAGCAAAAGTTGCGAAAATACAAAAAGATATTAATCGCCTCCAACTCCCACAGCAGGAGAACTTTTTTCCTTAATTGTATACAAGAAAAAATATACTCAAAAGTACATTCATATATATATATATATATATATATATATATATATATATATATATATATATATATATATATATATATATATATATATAAAATGGGTTAAGAAATTCCAACCAAAGAAAGATGTATATTTAAATAAGGGAGTAGTCACTAACAATGTGTATTTTTTAACATTTTTTTATTATTCCGTGTCTTGGTTTTTCATTGAGAATTATGTTTGGATCATTGTAATAATGTTTTAAGTCATTGAAATATATATATCATCATCATCATCATCATCATCATCATCATCATCATCATCATCATCATCATCACTTCTTACCTCGACGGTTGCACTCAGAAGATTTAGTAAGAACTGCCTTTCGGTCTAGAACTTCTAATATTTCTTCGGAGAAGGGGGACGTAACAAAGTCTCTGTTGGACTGATTGTCGAGAATGTATCCCCAGAGATGGGGCACAAATAGTTCGATATTTACCTCCGCCAAAAGAGGTTATATTTTCAATTTGTCCTTATTTTATGTGTTCTCGTGTGTGCAGTCGTACGTCCACATAGTTTGGCCAATCAGTACCAAACTTTGTCAAAATATCGGCTGTGGCTTAACTCTAACTGATTAAAATTTTAGATATCCAGGTTAAAGGTCAAAGTCACGAAAAAGTCACGAAAATAAATTCGACTCTGTCATCATATACTGGCTACCTATTCATATCGTCAATTAAGTTCCTCGTGTTATCTGAATTTGATCTTAAACTTGAAAAGTTTGATCATGTTTGAAATTTGGGAGAAATTTTAACTTCCAAATTTTCCAAATTTAATATAAGAAACTGGTGCTATTTGATAACAGTAAATACCATGCAACATTTCAGCTTTTACCTTATTCACCCCAAATAAGACAAATTGGCACTGAAACGTAATGAACTACTGTGAATTCGGAATCATGCTTATGGGGAGGAGCAAAAAACAAAAACAAAAAAAACTGTAAAAACTTTGGTACTTATACATTTTTAGTATCGTGCTGTATAACGTTATTATTTTGAAAGCCACCCTTAACATGGGGACGGGGAGGGTGTTTTGTAATTATACTGTGCTTCCACCTAACAATTTAATAATAAAAAAGTTATCGTGAAACTTGAATTTAACTTTTTTTTTATTATTACTTTTTCACCCCAAACAAGGCGCATTGCCACTTTGGTGTAGGGGGCTTCTATCAGGGGCAGCAACTACTGGGGCGCTATGTTGGGATTTGGGCAGCAAGATGTCGGTTCACGTTGCACTTGAACTTCTGCATGTCAGTACAGTTGGGGAAGCAGGAACTTGGAATGGAATTCCAGAGTCTAGCGGTTCTGAGGAAGAAACTACTGGAGTAGAAAGATCTTTTGCATCTAGGGATCTCTACTGTGTGGGGGTGGGATTTAGCTGCCTGTCGGGTTTATCGAGGGTGTCTACGTCGTGGGGGCACAAGTGTCTGCAATTCGTCAGAGCATTCACCATTAAAGTACTTGTAGAACAGGCAGAGGGATGCAACGTTTCGTCGATGGGACAGAGGCTGAAGCTTAGATGTCAGTTCAGGGCCTATCAGATTGGCGACTCTTTTTTGAACCTTGTCTTTGAGCGAGAGACTAGTAGCAGATGCACCAGCCCAAACGTGACAACAATACTCCATACATGGGCGAATGGTTGCCTTGTAGAGGTACAGGATACTTTCAGGTGTCAGTAGTTTTCTAGTACGGTAGAGAGAGCCTACCTTTTTTGCAGCGGCCCTGGCAATGTTTTCAATATAATTGTTCCAACTCGTGTTTCTTGTGACAAAAACTATTTAAAAATAGCGCGGTACCAAAAATACATAAGCAGCAAAACGTTAATTTCTGTACAGAAATATTTTAAAATAGTTTCAAGGAAGTAAGATAGGGGGGGTTCTAAAGTCTTGCAGTACGAAGAATGAAACGTTCATAGTAGAAGCGTTTCAGGCATCGAATGACATCTACAATGAAGGGTTGGTATTTTGCTGTTTGTCGGATTAATCAAGGGTATTTGCATCGAGGGGGCACTAATGCTAAGAGTTTGTTGGAGCATATTCCATTAAAGTACTTGCAAAACAAACACATGCTGCAATATTGCGACAACGAGACAGATTGGAAACTCTTTTATGGACCTTGTCCAATAAAGAAAAACTATTGGTTAATGAACCAGCGCATATGTGGCAACAATGTTCCATGCATGGGGGAATGATAGTTTTGTTAGAGATATAGTGTACTGTCAGATGTGAGTATATTTCTAGCACGATAGAGCCCATCTTCTTTGCAGTAGCTTTGGCAATGTCTTCTGTATACTTGTTCTGGTTGATGTTACCTGCGAATGTCAGTCTGAGGTGTTTGAATATTTAGTTTTCATCTAGAGTATAATTGTAATTGTTAAATGAGAGGAGCATTGTCTTCGTAGCATTAGATCTTAAGATTGGAGGTTTCAGGCATTGCCTTTTCCAACACGTATCAAGTACTAAGGCCAAGATAAGATTTTGGTCTATTCTTATGTTATCAAGCAGTGTTATTAGTCTCACGAATTATTTATGTCTTATCTGTCTGTCTGTCTGTCTGTCTATCTATCTATCTATCTATCTATCTATCTATCTATCTATCTATATTACTTTCCTATCTATCCATATATCTCTCTATTTCTATCACTCTCCTTGTTTCTTAACACCACTCTTTGTGAATAAATGTTTACTTATCAGAATCTTAGTGATGTTACGGTGACGAGGTTATTGGAACATACGGTGCCCTACTAAATGGATTTCACACGTTTAAAGAGAAGCACCGAAATTCTGTATAGTTCAATTCTTTCACTTTTTTTTTCTGACATGGGTTCTGGAATGTAGTAAGTAATAACTGTAAATACCTTGAAATACGGATGATCCAAATCTGGATAGCGAAGAACTCCGACCTCCATAACGCTGCGTTCAACTTCCTGTGTTCTCATGATCAAAGTTTTCAGACCCTCGATGGCCGCATCCGTTGCCCCGACAATATTGGCATAATCTCTAATGTTAATTCTAGTACTATTCAGAACATCGGCATCACCAATAAGATTCTCAAACCATGTTATGACTTGACGAACCTGTAAAAATAAAAATAAATTTTGCTCTGGATTTATATTTCAAAAAATAAAATACAATATATATATATATATATATATATATATATATATATATATATATATATATATATATATATATATATATATAGATAGATAGATAGATAGATATGTATATATATATGTATATATATGTATATGTATATATACATTTATATGTATATATATGTATATGTATATATATTTATATGTATATATATGTATATGAATATGTATATAAATGTGTGTGTGTATATATATATATATATATATATATATATATATATATATCAAAGAAAGTCAATTATTGCACTAGTAGGATATTTGCGAAGAGATATGGTGGTGTGAAAAGAAAGTTTGACAAGGGAGAGTACAAGTTTGCATTGGAATGTAAACTGAGAGAGGAATTCGAAAGGTGACTCTTGGATACTGGGAAGAATGTTTGAAATGACAGAAAATAAGCTGCTGAATCAGATAAGAACAATACTTAAAAGCTGAAATAGAATCGATCAAGAGGAGGATAGTAAACAGCCAGGTGTGCCAAGCGATAGAAGAAAGTAGTAATTACACTATGGGAAGAATGATAGATAATAATATAGTCCAAAATAAGGGGGATAACTTACTTAATCATAGTGAGATTTCCAATGCGGAAATAATAGATGAATGAAATTTGCTGAATAGACTGAAAGAATTAATGAGAAGTGGTGAAAAAGAAAAGATTTTTAATTGCTAGAATTCTGACTAGACAAACTTAAGGAATGCGACAAATAATGTGAACTAGACGATGGGTCAGCCTCGATTTTCGTGTGATTCCGTCGACGCACAACCTATATGACAAAAATTTACTTGATTCTGAGAGTTTCGATGCTGTAGAATCTAAATCTAAACTCTGTATAAATAAAACGAATATATAAGTGGAATGCAAACTGAGAGCGGAATTGGATGATCATATAAAAGGAATTGGAAAGGTAACCATGAGATACTGGGAAGAAGGAAGTATTTTTGAAATGACAGAAAATAAGCTAATTAATCAGATAAGAACAATACTTAAAAAAGGATGGTTTACGCCGGCTGAAATAGAATCGATCAAAAGGAGGATAATAAAAAGCCAGGTGTGCCAAGTGATAGAAGAAAGTAGCAATGACACTATGGGAAGAATGATAGATAATAATATAGTCCAAAGTAAGCGGGGATAAATACTTAATCATAGTGAGATTTCCAGTGTGGAAATAACAGATGAATTAAATTTGCTGAATAGACTGAAAGAATTAATGAGAAGTAGTGAAAGAAGGAAAGATTTTTAATTGCAAAAATGTTGACCAGACAAATTTAAGGAATATGATAAATAAAGTGAACAGGGTAAGAGCTATATTGGTTGGTGAGGTGTTAGAGGCGAAAGAACCAAAAGCGAAACAGAAAAATAACCATATTGGAGAAGGAAAATAGAAGGTGATCTGAAGAGATTAAGAAAAGATGTAAATCGAATTCAGGCATTGTTCACAGGTAAGTGGAAAAAATGCAAACAAGAAGAGAAAGAAGAACTGGATAGACGATACAAACTGAAGGCCAAGGGGGTTAATACCATTATGGAAGAGATAAAGCGGCAGGTTATGATAAAAAGCTTCCAAGATTAGGAAGTAAAATAACAGAATTCAACAGTTTAACGATATGTTATTCAAAATAAACCAGTCCAGGTTTTTAGAAATCTGGAAGGAGGTAAAACCAAAACAGTGGCTCCTAACCCCCGAGAAGCTACAAAGTTTTGGTCAAGTACATGGTCAAGATTTCACATAAGGTTAACGTTGACTGGGTCACTAGAGTAAGTGAGACACTAGAAGGGTACAAACAAGAGGATATTCACATTTCTGTTGAAGATTTGAAAAAACAAATGTTCATACCTAAGTGGAAAGGACCTGGACCTGATAGAATTCATAAGTATTGGTTGTGATCTTTCGCAGGAATCCATGTAAGGCTTCCTGTTTCTCTGAATGATTGTCAGATTGTGCCAGATACAAGAATGACTTGGAGTGGGAAGAACTGTTTTAACAATGAAAGATCCCGCTAAAGGGCCAGATATTGAAAATTATAGACCAAACGCTTGCTTGAACTTGCTTTCGAAGACACTGACAGGGATAATAAGGTTCAAAATATATGACAATATTGAAGTAAATGGTTCACTGCCAGTAGAACGAAAAAGCGGGAGGAAAAGGTGTTTGGAATCAAAAGACTAACTATCGATTGATAAATGTATTTTAAATAACTACAAATGGAGAAAAACAAACTTGCATGTAACTTGGATAGATTACAAGAAGGTGCCGCATTCGTGGATACTCGGGACGTTGAAAATGGTAGAGGTGGCAGAAAATATGATTGAATTCATTGGAAAACGTACGAGCAGTTGGAAAACCAACCCTTTTCAGATGGGAGTCTATTAGGGACAGTCAACATCAGACACTGGATCTTCCAAGGATATTCCTTCTCGTCACTTCTATTCATAATAGCATTCATACTATTGACACATGTACTAAGAGAGACATATATGGGTTACCAACTGGAGAAGAATAAACCGAAGATCAGCCACATGTTATTTATGAACGATCTGAAATTGTTTGGCAAAACAGAAAAGGAAATTTACTCCCTGGTTTAAACTGTATAGTAGTGGAGGGAAGACATAAATATGGCGTTTGGAATTTCCAAATGTGCAGTAGCGAGGAAGAGAGGGGCCATGAAAGGCATCATTTTGCCAACTGGTAAAAGATTAGGAGATCCTGATGCAGAAGGTACAAGTATCTGGGGGTGCTTGAACTTGATACGATGCTTTGCAATGAAATAAAAGAGAAGACGAAAGAGGCGTATATCAGAATACTCCTGATATCCAGACTGAATGGTAGCAACCTGTCTTCATCCATCAATTCATGGCGGTTGCTGTAATCCGATACAGCGCAGCTTTTGTAGGATGGACACATGAAGAAATGAAGAAGCTGAATAGAAACATACGGAAACTGTTGGTCAAGCATTGAGCACTTCACCCAAATTCTGTGCTCAGACAAGAAAGAAAGAAGGAAGAATGCTGATTGGGATTGAAGAATGTGTTGGAGGAGAGCTTAGAAGTGTTCACCACTACTTGGCTAACAACCATGAAGTGCTACTTGCTGCAGTGGCGAAAGAGGAAGGGCTAGATAAAGATTCATTGGAAGATAAACAGAAATACAAGGAAAGAATCAAAGCAGAAAAGTTGACTGAGTTGGTAAGAATGAAACTTCATGGACAGTTTGAGCGAGATATTAAAACACAAAAATCTCAGGGCACATGGAATTTTCTGTCAACATGTGACTTGAAAAGAGAAACAGAAAAGCTTATATTTGCTACTCAGGAACAGGCACTAAATACAAATGCATAAAATAAAAACATCTATGAGGAAGACTGTTCTGGTAGTGTGGTATATCTCTTAAAACAGTATCAAACATTATTAGTGTGTATTCTATACTTTCTCAAAAAGAATACAAACGTCGCCATGACAAAGTTTGTACAAATCTGCACTGGAGTTTGTGCCAAAAGTTTGGAATTTAAGTGACGGAAAAATGGTACTGACATCACCCAGAAGTAGTGGAAAATGAGGACGTTAAGATTCTCTGAGATTTCATGTAACCGAGAGATAACTCACAGGAAACCGGATATTGTAGTTGTGAACAAAAAGACCAATGAATGCCAAATTATTGATGTGGCTTGCCAAAACGACATTGCAAGAAGAATGAGAAACTACAGAACTATCAGAAACTGAGGGTGGAGATTGCTAGATTGTGGAATAAGGAAACTTCCATTGTGCCAATCATCATAGGTGCGCTTGGATCAATGATCTTATGAAAAAACTGAACTCCTTGGGCATTAGATACGATATCACTGTACTCCAGAAGTCAGTTCTGCTTTGTTCAGCAAACATCCTACGCCAGGTGCTTACCATCTAATTGACTCTTTGACTATCCTCGCTAGCTTTGGCGCCTTTGAGAATAAAAAATGGTGTAAAACATCAAAATACTCTGAAGTTAATGGAATAATAATAATAATAATAATAATAATAATAATAATAATAACTTTTCTCTCTCTCTCTTTCTCTGAATATATATATATATATATATATATCGAGAGAGAGAGAGAGAGAGAGAGAGAGAGAGAGAGAGAGAGAGAGAGAGAGAGAGAATTAATCCTTACCACTTCCTGATCAACATCGCCTCTAGCGAAACCAAACTTTGAAAAATGTTTGTATTCGCTTCTAAAGATGTCTTCGTCGTAGTCATTTTCGAGAACTGGGTTTTGCAACATGGTGGCCAGATATTCTTCAAACGAGATGGTCCTTCCATCTTTATTTTGTTCGTGAAGTTCAGTCAGCTGTCGGTCCACAACTGCCATCATGATCTGGAAAAAAAAGAAGCTTTTTTTTAGACACGAAATATTCTTGCGCTTCAATGTGTGTGTGAGCAATTAATATTCAATTTTGATGCTGTCTCTCCATTCATCCATTCTTTTATTATTACATTTAATGCTATTGTTTACTTTAGTAGACAATATAATCATTTTCTTTTTATTGTTATTGTCTAGAAGACATCAGTGTGAACATATTTTGTAGTATATATATATATATATATATATATATATATATATATATATATATATATATATATATATATATATATATACTAGCAGGCCGTCCGGCGTTACCCGATCGTTAAATACGCTTAAATATTACATTTTAATTCGTGCAGATTACATATTTATTATTATAGAGACAATTCTCTTTCGATCATTAAATTGTACCTAATATATAATAGTAAGATTAAAACTATATATATATATTGGTACTCAGCGTTGCCCAGTTGACATGAAGTTCCGTTTGGAACGCACCTTCTATACTAAGGATATTAATCGTTTTCATCATGGGCAACGTCGATACCCCACAACAATTTCAAAAATAAAAGAACGTATAAAAACATATAAATGTAATCGCTCAAAAAAAGAAGTACGTGATACCCTGTCCACCAGATATTTCGGCAGAAGGAATACAAAGAGGAGAAGCTATTCTCCAGATATTGAGTACTTTTTGTTGCACATACGCTTGCCCCCCCAAATAAAAACAGTTTTATTTCAATAAAAATAGGAGCGAGTGCCCGAGTGACTGACAAAAAAATTAGCCGCGTAGGCAGGCTCGAAACTAAAACGCGAAAGAAGAGAAAAGGTAATTTGCAAAACGACGACTTATCAATTCATAGAGGAGGGCAAAAATAATACATATAAACATCAACACGTTCGTGGTTTTGAAGTAAAGTTTAAGAAAAAATGATATTCGTTTCATTGGCTATAAACAAACAAAAAAAAAACAAGGAAATCCTTTTAGTGTAATCCGTAAGTTTTTTTTTTTTTTTTGTTTGAATATTTGACAAAAAACATTTATCTGTCTGCACAGAATTATTTTTTTCAAGCTAGAAACTTACTAAATTATTTGGTGAAGAGTTTTGTTTTTTTTCTTTCGAATATTACAGGGAAGATAACTCTACGTTTCTAAAAAAATCGATGTCGGAAATAATAATTCTAAATAAATTAAATTAAATATATTATCAATATAATTGTTATCTAAAGTTGATTACATAAGAATCTTAAATAGAACACGAAAAACAATTCTCTCGCTAAAAATATTTACTAACATACAGATATTTAGTAAAATCAATTTTCCTTACTGTAATTCTATATTTTGCATATATAGAAATAAATGAAATAACAAAGTAATTGATCTTGTGTATATATTAATTAAACAAACAAACAGACAGGAATACAAATTTATATATATATATATATATATATATATATATATGACTTGGGTGCCATCAGCTAGAATCAGCTAGAATCAAAACCAAAACATACAACTCTCTCTGTCTCTCACGTGTCTCTGTCTGTCTGTCTCTCTCTCCCTCCCTTTCTCTCTCTGTGTCTCTGTCTCTGTCTGTCTGTCTGTCTGTCTCTCTCTCTCTCTCTATCTCTCTCTCTCTCTCTCTCTCTCTCTATATATATATATGTATATATATATATATATATATATATATATATATATATATATATATATTAGTGACCTGACAAGGCCACAGGGAAGACAACCAAACAAAGGAAAACCCGCAGCAAAACTGAAGCTAGCCTGCCAGGACACTATATACGCAATTTAAGCATATTTTTTTGGTTTTAAAATATAGGTTATTTTTTTATTGTCAGAAAAATTTAACCATATAATAGTATTATAATCTTCAAAAAGCCTGCAAGTTTTTATGCAGTTTCGTCCCATAGAACTAAAGATATGAGCATTTCAATATTCAATTTGGCTACCAGGACACACACACCCACACACACACACACACACACACACACACACACACACACACACATATATATATATATATATATATATATATATATATATATATATATATAAGCTTTTTTTGGCAATTTTATAAGTTCCAAATCTCAGCAACTATTGATCAGAAGTTTACAGATGAAGGCTCGTTGGAAAGGTAATGACCTAAATTGTGTAGTTAGCTATGTAACATTTGCCCTCGAAGTCGCACATTAAGAGATCATTCATCATCCATAGTCTATTTTTGCCACATTTTTACAGACATAAAATGTTTCGTAAAGGTGCAGTATCTTTCCACTCTCAAAAAACTTTAAAATTATCACTATTATAGATTTTTTTTATAGTTTGAAATGCCGGGATCACTTTTCGATATTTATTTAACGCAAAATGAACACCCACTTTATGGCCAACTTTTTGGAGGGGGTGTTATTTATTTTTTAGGTGTGGTGGTTATTGTGGCCTGGTAAATCAATACAAAACCTGCTTTAAAAAACGTGTTTGCTATAGGTTTTCTTGTGTGCTGAAAACGAATATCACATTTAAATTTTCCGCAAATAATTATTTTTCTAGTTATTAAGAAAAATATGCGCGCTTGCGCATATTACATTGTTTATACCCGAAAAAATACTTATTTGCGGGAATTTCGATGCGATATTCGTTTTCAGCACACCCGAAAACCTATAGCAAACAAGTGTTTTAAGGTCTATTTTGTGTTGGTTTACCAGGCCACAATAACCAAATGAACATCACCACTACAAAAAATTACAGACGCCCACCCTCCAAATAGGTGGCTATAAAGTGGGTGTTCATTTTACATTAAATTAATATTGAAAAGTGATTCTCCACTTTTTAAAACTATAATTTCTTCATATCTTGAAAACTACTGAAATACCACCAAAGAAGACTTGATTCCAAATATTTCTCATATGTTATATCTCCCCTCTTTGGTTTTCATACATAAAGTAAATTTCATAGTGCATAATCATTATTTGATACTGGAGATATTCATAACCGTACCCTATTTCCAAAAGAGGGGACATATAACATATGAGAAATATTTGGAATCAAGTCTTCCCTTGCAGTTATTTCAGATCATTTAAATAAAATTAAATATGAGAAATATTTGGAATCAAGTCTCCCTTTCTGTTATTTCGGATCATTTAAATCCTTAGCAACAATGTTAGTCTCCCCTCCATCAAAGCCAGAGGTTTTAGGGATATATATATATATATATATATATATATACATATATATATATATATATATATATATATATATATATATATATATATATATATATTAACATTGTTAATACCCGAAAAAATTCTGATTCTTTTCAGTTTGTTGCTTATGTGCTCATTTGATGTCTCTAGTCTCTTTATCAACATACCGTTGGATGAGACTATACGTATACGTACCGACGCGCTTTACGATGGTCGCCTGACTGCTCCACGTTTTTCTAAAGAGATTCTTATTGAACTCATTTTAATGTGCACAAAATCTGTGGAGTTTAGTTTTTGTGATATTATGTACTGTCAGGTTGACGGGGTTTCAATGGGGAGTTCGTTGGCCCCAACTTTAGCGGATATTTTCGTCGGGTACAATGAATCCGTTCTGTTTAACTCTATAACAAAACCCACTGCATATTTCAGATATGTTGACAACACTTTTGCTATTTTTCCATCGCAAAGTGAAGCGTCGATATTTTTTGATAGGTTGAATTTTTGCATGGAGCTCTCAAGTTCACTATGGAAAGTGAGAATGACAATTTGCTTCCCTTCTTGGATGTTCTTGTTGAACGCTCCAGGGGGGGGGGCTTTCTCACTACAATTTATAGGAAGCCGACATTTACTGGCCTATATGTGAACTGATTGTCTTTTGTACCAAAATCACGTAAGGTCGGCTTAATTAATACTTTGGTACATACAGCCCTGATGATTTGTTCACCTAACAGATTGGACGCCGAACTCGATAAGATCAGAGAAATATTTATCAATAATGGTTATCCTGTTGACCTTATTGATGACTGTATTTTAAAAAAGGTTGCGGATTTTAAATCCCCTAAAAATTTTGGACCTTTGAAATGCCCGGTTTATTTAAAAGTACCGTGGATTGGGGAAAAGAGTAACAGACTTTCCAAACAGATTCGCAGAAGTATTTATGACTGCTTTTATTCTGTGTCCTTGCGTTTGGTATATACTACGAGACCTGCATTTCCTTCTTTTCGCAAGGATAGTTTGCCTTCCATCCAAAATAGCAATACTGTATATCAATTCAAATGCCAGTGCGATGCTGGTTATGTTGGTTATGTTGGGCGAACATCCTTGCATCTTTTGACTCGTATAAACCAGCATGTTCCATCGAAGATCAGACAAGGGATGATGGGGTCTGGTAGTCTCCCTCCTTCTGCAGCCTTGGACTCTGCTATTGGCCAGCATTTGGCTGACAACCCCCGCTGTGCCGATAGATATAAAATAGAATGGTTCGAGGTGCTACATAGAGCGGACTCCAGAAACCATTTAAAGATTTTGGAGTCTGTCTCTATTGCAGTGCGGAAACATTCTTTGTGCCGGCAGAAAAAAACATCTAACGCATTGTTTCTCTTTGGGGAACTGGGTATATTTTATCCCGTTTTTCCCCCCTCGTTGTGCCAATATTTTAATCGTTTTTTAAACGTTAGTAAACTTTATTTTAGTATCCCCGTAATTTTTTGGCACATTCAATAGTTTCTCATCGGAACTCTTTACTTTCGATATAGTATTATTATTTTTACGCTATCGATTTTCTCCTGATGAGATGATAGCTGAAAGAGCTCTCGAGAGACTTCCGCCGATTATATTTAAAACTGTATTTAAATTCTGTACCTCTAAACATATATATATATATATATATATATATATATATATATGACTACTTCATTTAATTACATGAATTAATATACGAAGATATAATTTTATGCGCAAAGACGTGTACTTTAACAGTACTCAATACATAGGTAGCGTTAGGTAGTAAGTTATGAAAATATATATTGCAATTAAACTACACAGAATATTATGCGTTTCATTCTCGTGAGAATATTCTGTGTAGCTTAATTGCCATAGATATTGCCATAACTTACTATATATATATATATATATATATATATATATATATATATATATATATATATATATATATATATATATATATATAGTAAGTCTAGCCGCACTGATGAGCTGTGAAAGGGGTTTTGTGATGAGCCGGATTCAGAGAAATATTTTCAGAGAAAAATATTTGCAGGTTTTATAATCAAATGTGAGAAAAACGAGACATTGTCATACGGTAAATAAAACAAAATAATGAGTTAAGAAGGCATATATTAACAACAAAAAAAAAACAGATAATTTTTATATGTTTAAAATGGAAGATTTACAACAATAGGAAAACATAAAATATTCGTGAACATTTTCAGAGTTTTTGCAAATACAAGCAAATGCAAATTCATTAATCGAGATATTAAAAAGTATGAATCGATTAATAAAGAACCGTGAGTTTTAGGAGTTAGGAAAAATTATTTTCAAAACTCTGTTCAATTAAATAAATTATAATTTATTGACAATTGTTTCTAAGAGTCAATATTCTTTTTTATTGTATTAGTAAAATATTTCAGTGAGAAGAATTGAAAATATCTCAATGAATAATGTTTTATATAAATTGACAGACAATAATATGGCTGAGTTGTGTGGGTGTCTGTGTGTTCATTAATGGTTGTGTGCGTGAGTGGATAGAGATGTTGCCGACACCGATCCGCAGACTCAGGTCAACTGGGCTCACTGGTTTATTGAAGAAAATCTGGCTTTTAAAGGATTTAGGTGGCTCCCAGAAAGACCATCTCGAATAAATTCAAAAGTTCTCTGATATGTCCAAATTATAATTATTTGTTTTTATTCAGAATAGTTTATGCGCAGACAACATAAGTACAAACGCATTTATGCATTTTGATTTTGTACGTTGATGTGTAAACATCGACTACTACGGTTCTGATTTGCATGATGCGGTAGAGCGCCTACTTTTGATATGGATAAAAGAAAAGGAACTTGACTGTGATTCGATTACAGAAACTATTATTTCTGAAAAAGCTATGTGTGCAAGGTAGCCTTGATTTTCTCCCTTCCCTATTCTTGCATGCATCCTGTACGCTAGCACTCGCCTAGGCGGTGAGTACAACTCTAGTTTTTATCGTTTTTTATTACCATTTATTATCTAATATATAAAACAATACATATTTGTCTGTCTGTCTATCTCCATATGTTCAAACTCTATCTTCTCCGTAACTAAAAGTTGCAGAGCGGCGCTAGGGACCTCAAATGATTGGATTTTTTTTTATGGATCTTTAGCCGATTAAAATAGTTTTTAAAGGGTCCAAAAATGGGTAAAAATTGGAAAAATCTTTCTACATTGGTACATTCATCTTAGTTTATTTTTAATTTTTAATTTTTAATCAGTTCATATGCATGTCACGTTGGTACTATGATAACGTCACCAGCTTTGAATGCTTCGGTTTCGATTCTAACTGATGGCATCCAAAAACTTTCTTTTTACTTTTGAAATCATGACTCTATAATAAGATATACGAAATCTGGATAAATGAAAATATCATATTTAAGCGTAATTTACGTCCGAACAAAGCACCTCCCGCTAGTTATATACCAATTTACTATTGCATTTATTTTTCTTTAGTGATTGTTGAGTATAATTTGAGCACAATCGAGCCTCTTTTCTTACCTATGGAACGAATTAGTTCTGTTTCTTTTAATTCAAATGTAAATAATTATTTTGCGATACGATTTTTTTAGATACGTCGGCGGTCATGGAACGAATTCAGGCATTACTGTAGAGGCATTTTAATTTGATAGTTGATAAAGATTTTCATGAACTTTTATATTCAAATTTAATGTTTATATTTTCTGAAATGTTTGTTATATATTTACTTACCAATGTACACATTTTAAAGACGTCTACTAAATGAAATTTTATTTCATTTATACGAGTATACTATTTTTAGTAAATTTATTCAGTCAGACGAGTAAATTCAATATTATATTAATCAAAGCTAATATACCGATGAATCAATCCTTACTTTCACTAATATTATATGTGTCCTAATCATAAAGTTACTCAATTAATTATTTATCTACTGTAATGAAATGTTTTTATAACGTAATTTATTTTAAAAAGACATTCAGAAATGTAAATTAAACTAGTAATTAAACTAGTAAACTTATAATGACTTTGGTCTTAATAGAGCTGAACGGGAAAGATAACAAAATATCAGGACCTAAAAAATGATCTAAAAACGACATGGTCTCTGAAAGAAATAAACATTATATCGATTGTGATAGGAGCAACTGGCTTAATAAAAAAGAACCTTCATAAATACTTAGAAGCAATCCCTGGAAGACCAAGCTGTAACGAGATACAAATAGCAGCCATAAAGGGAACAGCATCTATTCTTAAAAGATCCCTCGGATATAAATTTAAATCATTACAGAATCAAGTGTCAGCTCACAGGAGGGAACCTCTTGATCTCTTAAAACTTACTGAAGGTAAATAAACACACACACACACACACACACACACACACACACACACACACACACACACATGAGGGGGCGTTGTAAAAGTAATGCCTCCTATTTTTTTTATTCAGCAGTGATAGAGCTTTATTCTGTATGCAAGTAATTTTAGCTATATAAATTTAAATCATAACAGAATCAAGTGTTAGCTCCAGAAGGGAGCTCCTTGATCTCTTAAATCTTACTGAAGTTAAAAAAAAAAGTAATTACTAGGCCTATGACAAGAGAATATTCTTTTCATAATTTTGACTCTCGAATATATATCAGTTAATATCTTATCTGTCTTTAGATAGAGTGATGTGGTTCTCAATTGATTAACTGTGTTTAACTGTGTCGGATATATACCCGAGAGTCAAAACAATGAAAAGAATATTCTCTTGTCACAGCCCTAGTAATTACATAACTTATTAAAGATAATTAGGTCAAACAAACAAAACAGAAATATAGCTGATAAACCTCATATCATAAATAATTTAAACTCCTAATTATATAAACAAAACAGCAGATATATGCGTGTGTAAATATTTAACAAGTAAACTCTTAAAACAATGTTCGCATAACACTGAAATTAACAGAGAGTAATAATTATCAACCAAAGGTGGTTTATAACGAGCAAAAGCTTTGTTTGATTGATAAATAACGCGTACAGACATATGCAATACATTCGTAGGGAACACATATACTATTGTAACAGACACTGACGTTGGGTTAGCAACAGCAGTAATTTGCAAATGACCGAGCCTATATCACAGCAGAGATAAAAAGGACACACGTGTTCGAAGAAGCAGTGTTCGGAGAAGCGCGTATTCGAGACGTAAATGGTTTGAGACGTGTTCGAGACATAAAAGAGCGGAAAAGGCCATGTTTGGAGCACGAGAGAGCAGAAAAGGGCGTGTTCGAGACATGAGAGAGGGGAAAAGGGCGTGTTCGAGACACGAGAGAGGGGAAAATGACGTGTTCGAGACACGAGAGAGGGGAAAAGGGCGTGTTCGAGACACAAGAGAGGGGAAAAGGGCGTGTTCGAGACACGAGAGAGGGGAAAAGGGCGTGTTTGAGACACGAGAGAGGGGAAAATTACGTGTTCGAGACACGAGAGAGCGGAAAAGGGCGTGTTCGAGACACAAGAGAGGGGGAAATGACGTGTTCAAGGCACGAGAGAGGGGGAAATGGGCGTGTTCGAGACGAGAGAGCGCGGAAAAGGGCGTGTTCGAGACACTAGAAAGCGGAAAAGGCCGTATTTGAGATACGAGAGAGCGGAACAAGCTGTGTTTGAAGCACGAGAGAGCGGAAAATGACGTATTCAAGACACAAGAGAGCGTAAAAGGCCGTGTTTGAAGCACGAGAGAACGGAAAAAGGACGTGTTTGAGACAAGAATGTTCGGAGAAGTGGGATGCAAGACGTGTTCGAAACGATTTGGTGGCGTTAGAGCGGAGATGAAATGTCACACTCGGCCGGAAAAGGAGGAAAAAAAACTGCTTAAATATTTAGAAAAAATGCGTTGTTGAAAATGTTAAAAAAGAAAAATGCGTCGAGATTTTTCGTTTCTTCTGTTTTCTTGTGACATATTGACATACTAACGATAGCGTTACACTATTCCTCGGCTGACAAAACCACAGACGCCGATGTTAATTCATAGAAAAGTTTATTAAAAAGAGAAAAAAATCAAAGAAATAAAAACAGATAGATTGGATAGCTCGTCTCTCTATACCCAGTTTTATTATGTGCATCCCCATTATTGAGGACGCTCTGAACACGACTTTTCTGCTTAAAGTATTGCCAAAGGAACAGAAAATATCTGTTCGGAAATTACATAGTTTCGTCGATTTCCGTTCTGGGGTCATCTCTGACCATTAAGGTATCACTCAAACTTTTCCATTCAAACAATACCCTTGTTCTGTAATTGCAGGTGATACTAAGAATAAATTGCGAATTACTTAAGACTTCTACTCGGTCATGGCTGATGGAACAAGAGCATGCTACCCCCCTATGGGTAATATAAAGAGTTCCGTTCAAAATTTCTTATAGATTTCCGAGTTCGGCAGAAAATTTTCTGCAGTTGGCAAGGTACACTTGAAGAAGACCTGAGTTTACATCGGCCGAAAAGTTGTGAGAATAACACTCGCAGGGTCCAAAAGAGAGTCACCAACCTAATAGGTCCCGAACTGTCATCTAAACTTCAGCTCTTGTCCCATCGATGAAATGTTGCATCCCTCTGATTGTTTTACAAGTATTTTAATGGTGAGTGCTCTAACGAACTACAAGCCCTTGTACCCCCTTGACGAAAATACCCCCGACAAATACAACGAACCCGACAAGCAGCGAAGTCTCACAGTTGAGATCCCTAGATGTAAGAAAGCCTTTTACTCTAATAGCTTCTTCCCCAAAACTGCAAGATTTGGGAATTCTCTTTCGGTTTTCTGCTTCCCCAACTGTACTGATATGCAGAAGTTCAATTGTAATGTGAGCAGACATTTTGCTGCTAAACTCCTTACATAGTACCCCTGTAACTTAGGTCCCTGATAGTAGCCCCCTACATCAAAGTGGCAACGTGCCGTGTTTAGGGTGAAAATGTAATAAAAAAAAATGAACAGTAGCCCAAATAATCCAAATTATCAATCCTTATCTCAAAAATTCGAAAACCTAACCTCCAACGTAGTTGTTAATTCGGAATGTAATTTTTTCGCTGTATAAACAGTTATACACTCGTCGTGAGACCACGGTCTATTCATCTGCTGACAAAACTAATCAGATGCTGATGTTAAATTATTTTTTTAAAAATCAGAGATGGGTTACTTGCGTTAGAGATGCATGCAGACAAATAGATGGATAGATCGTCTTGCTACACCTAATTACTTTCTGTGCATCACCACCGTGGATGGCACTCTGGACACGTGTTGCCAGAAAAGAAACATAAAATTTATGAAAAGGTTTATTAAAAAGAGAAGAATCAGTACATAATCCCGTGGGCCGGCTTCCCGGCTGACTATAGCATAGTCGTTTTTCAAGTCTAACGTTAACAAGTTCTTATTAAGCTATCCTCTTAATTAAAGAAACGCTGTCTAAGTTCCACCATTACGAATCAATCACAACATTGTCTCACAAGACCTTTGACGGTTTAACCTTTACCCTCGAGCGGCCTTTTGGCCTTGATGAATTGTGACCTCTCTAGTAAAATAAAAAATAAGCGAAAAATTCAGAGAGCGGTGTTACATGCGTATGCTTGAGAGAGAAAGCGAAAGACGGACAGATAGTCAGATGGATAGTTCGTCTCACTAGATATATTGCGTGCTCTCCCCTTACCTCATTGGAATGACGCTCTAAACACGCTTTCTCTTATTGAACAGAAAGATGTCACATGATGTTGTCAACCTTCAGGTTGATGTCACCTGTAACTCTTAGATGTCACTTAAACTTTCCAATTCAAACAATATACCTCGTTATGTAAAATTTTGAATTATATCTATTATATAAATTTCACCTGTCTGTTTAAACGTATATGTATGTATGTATGTATGTATGTATGTATGTATGTATGTCTGCCTAGAACTTTTTACAGAGGCGACGGATTTTCACAAGATTGGTATCGTTTTGAAGCATGACCCTTCGGACGACAAATATCGAAAAATTTTCGAAAAACATTAATTTCTTCACCCTCAACTGGGCAGTTTTCTACAAGGAGGGTCGTTTTTTTTTTTTTTTTGCGTCGCTATTTTTGCAAGTCATTATATCGGTTGGAATGACTTTACTAATTTCAACGTTCCGAACTTCCGGTCGCGTCATGGAGTAGGGGTAAGACGTCAGGTTTTCTTGCACTTTCTTTTCCGCCTTCGCGTCATGGGTTCGAACTTGCCTGCCTACTAACACTTTCTTTTGTTCAACACACACCCCCAAACACCCAGGCAACGCCGGGCACCTAGGCTAGTATTAAATAAATCATTCATTAAAAAAATAATTATAAAATAATAAAATACTTAGGTTCAGTCAATACCTTCAGTTCATCATCAACGAGTTTGATGGACTCTGCATTGAGGTTTCCGTAAGATGCTGCCAATTCTGTGTGGTATGGGATAATCTCAGTTGCCATGATATCTTTAAATGTTGTGTCAATCATCAATTGGCGACACATAGCGATCACGGCAGCAACCGTCTGAATTCCGGCGATGATAGTCGTAACAGCAATTTGCGGATTTTCATCTGAAAAACAGAACGTGTCAGATCATACAGTAGAAATGTAAAGCCACGTGTGCTAATCCGCTTGCTCGACAAATGCCGACCCCAACGCTGTTTTTGTGGTCTTTTTTTCTTTCATCTTCTCTTTTTTCACTTTCTACATGTGTCGTCGTCTCTCATATTGGTGACTGCTGAGGGGGTGCACAGCGACTCACGTGTATGAAAATAAAATAAAACAAAATACAAAAACACATTCTGCAAATATAAGTTACACCCTGGATTGTTTGTGACACCATCGATCCTTAAAACGCTAAAGTTTACATGTACATAGTTTCTCAATAAATTTTTCATCGTCGGTTGACGTCAGCTCATCTCAGGTCACGACCTGCATTCTACTATGTCCAATGTGCAACTGTAAGCACTTATCGCAAACCCAAGATTGTCCACAAATTGTCCCTAACCTTTATAAAATGTCGCAAAACGAACGCCATACTTAAAAATAACTCTAAAAAATAACCTCCATTGTTCGGTCCTTTGTCCTAAAAATAACAATCCTTTTCTATCTGCCATTTGTGTGCCTTGAGGAACAACTGTTTCCACTTTTTTAAAATATTTTGCTCTTTTTTTAATTTCCTAACACTTGTGGGAGGGGTGTCGATAGTATCACAGAAATACTCCCAAAGTTCTTCAAACAGGTAATGTGTGTTGGCAATTTGACTGATTCTATGGTACTGAGGCATAATGACGGTAAACTACCAATAAAGGGGAAAAACTACTATGCATCAAAATTGGAAGAACCAATTAAGTCGAAACGCCAAGGTAAGCATTCATACCTCTTAAATGGCCTTGAATTGCTATCCCCATCAAGCTTACTCGCCAAGCAGCTCCATCTCACTCCTTTCTCTTTTATAAATTCAAATTCCACTCATGTGGACACAATTTTATCATCATATGTGATGTGGAGGATTTTTTTTTTTTTTTTTTTTTTTTTTTGAAATGTCAATATCACACCTGCTACTGGTGGAGTTATAATATTTAAACAAAATTTTTTTTCATTACTTTAATTTACCCCATACAAGGCATATTGTCACTGATACATAAGTGGCAGCGCTAGTCCAGACTCTCCTATGAAAGATAAAAAATAAAGAAAAATGTGTTTGATGTATGTACCGGTGAGAGAAAGAAAATATCGTGCACCAAAAATCACATAAATTGATTAAGTTTTATTTTTAAATAAGAAAATTAGATTTTATGGCTAAACTATGAGCGACGATCTCGTGATGCCATTTTGAAAACAGTGTAAAGGAAAAGGAGAGATAACTTCAAATCGAAGGGGAGGTGGAGCATCGGAAAAACTCAAATTCGATTAAAAATGATTTTTCTTTTTGAAAAAAAAACTAATTTTACACTAGCAGAAGTCGTGGAAATTCTACGGTAGTTGAAAAATCTTTTAAACATATTATAAATAAGATGAATAAAAAATAAAATAAAACAAATAACGACGAATTTAAAACAATTTTTTATTATTTTTTAATTTTTAAAGCTAAAAAGAATTAATTAAAAAAAAATTTTTCAATGAAAATTCAACACGCAACACATTTTTTCTGATTAATTTTAATATAAATTATAAAGGAGCAGATGTCAATTAACTTGTACATGTTTTTTTTTAATTTTACAAAGAATCTATAATTAAAAAAAACAACTTGCAGTCTCCTCTCAACATGACTTCTTTTATTATAAAATAAAATAGTCAATTTAAAACTGTAAACAGACAGCCATGTTCTTTTTTTGTTTGGAAATTTTTGGAGAGGAAATGGTTTAAATGATTTTTAACTGACAAAGAGTAGCTCTAAAGGGAGGTAATTCGTTTCTCATTAATTAATGTTTGCGATGATGATGTTTTTTTGTGACACAGAACATTATTTATGGTGTACATTATTTTTTTTCTGTCACCGGTACGTACATCACTATATCACTGGATATATTGTGTGCTCTCCTCTTACGTGGTGAATTCTGGGCAAGCGCATAAAAGGTTACTGAGAATTAGAAACCTGACTTATAGGGATCCTGCAACGAGAAGAATCACCGTACCTAATAAATTGATGTTAAGAGGTTTATATTAAAATAAATAGTACTAACTTACAGTCTTCTTCTGGGGAGTTGAAAATTCAATCTTCGGTATTAAGATTAAGATTACAAATTACTTCTACCTAGTCATGTCTGACAGAATGAGAATAACCATTCCCGAAAAAGGTTGGAGATTACATAAGCTAAATAATTTTATTGTTTCACATCAATTCCACTATAAAAACGATGTCTTGACCTTTGTAGAAATTATGCAACTCTTATGCTTTGGAATTTTTTGGATAAGGATTGATAATTTGTATTATTTCAATTATTTGAACTGCTGTTCTCATCTTGGATGGTATTTTCACAACGTTTCAGCTGATGTAACCTCCGATCTTCTTCAGATGTGTCCTGCTGAACTCAGGGATCTTTTTGTTGAACTCAATAATCTACACGGAATTTCAAACGCAATCCCTTATTTAATACACGTTGGGGGGGGGGACATGCTATTTCCATCAGCTATGATCAGGTAGAAGTTTGTGCTGGCGATATTAAAGATACAATTGCAAATTTATCAAAATTTCCACGCCGCCATTTTTGAGATGATAATTGAAAATTTGTATTATTTGTATTATTCGGATTACTTTTCTTATCTTGGGTGTTATTCTCACAACGTTTCAGTCGATGTAACCTCCGACCCTTTTTAGGTGCGTCTGATCGGATTCAGTAACGTATACAGAATTTTGAACAGAACCCGTTGTTTAATCCCCTTACTTTTATTACATCAACCATGACTGAATAGAGGTCTTAAGTAATTTTTAATAAGTAGAACTGATTTTTATTTATTACTTATATCTGTGGCAGCGCTAATCGAAAACCCCCTATGAAAGAACAAAAATAAGGATAATCTGTATAATTATTATTTTTTATTTTTTTATTTTTTGAGGCCTTTGAAGCTTCCTAATTTGTACATTCATCCTTTTTGCAGACTGTTATCTTCATCTTCATAGTTGTTGATTCACCACGTTTCGGCCAACTCATCCTCTGACGTTCTCAGGTATTATTTTTTGAATGAATGCACAAATTATGAAACCTAATCTCAAAGGATTCCAAAATAAATAAATAAAACCATTTAATACGTACCCGAGAATGGAAGATCATTCAAAAATTGGATTTATAAGCCCATAAAACCCAACCTTGATGGCAAGTGGCTGTAGGTATTGAGTCCCTACGGTTCCAGGTGAGTATTGTCTGAAGATAGCAATTTCAATCCTATCCAAGCAGGCCAGAGGATTAATTGGTCAAATAGTGGTGAGACAACAACTATGGAAGGCAGTAATTGCTGGGGATACAATTATAAAACTGAACATTCTTATCCCGTTGCGGTTAATAACCTGAAGAAGGCCAGAGGATGAGTTGATCGAAACGTGGCGAAACAACAACTATGAAGATGAGGATAGTCCGCAAAAAAATGAATGCGCAAATCTGTTTGATGTATGTACCGGTTTATGGACAGAAAATATCATGCGCCAAAAATCATATAAATTGATCAAGGTTTATTTTTAAATAAGAATTCTAGTATGAATTATAGGATTCTTGTTTTAGATGTGTAATCTCGCTATATATATATATATATATATATATATATATATATATATATATATATATATATATATGTATATGTATATGTATATATATGTATGTATAAATATACTATTTAGGACTATTTTTATAAGTTCTAAATGACTAAATAAGTACTAACTTACAGTCTTCTATAAGTTGAAGATTCAAGCTTCGGTATTAAGATTAAGATTACAAATTACTTAAGACCCAGTCATGGCTGACAAAACGAGAATAAGCGTCTCCGACGAAGATCGGAGGTTACATTAACTGAACTATTGTGAAAATAACATTCAAGATAAAAATAAGTACATATGTATCTCTTCTAGATAGATATGCCATCAGATGGAGCGCCGAGCGGCAGTTAGTTGAAGCGGCTTGGATTCAGACCGCATGTTTTCGTGTCAATCTTCGAGTGATCTTTGTACTTTTTTTGTCTGATCAAAAGTCGAAGTGTTGCATCCCTGTTCTTGTTCTACAAGTACTCCCACATAATGTGCTTGGATGAAAATATCTCCGACCCACCTGACTATAAACAAATTCCCACCCCTTCACTTTAGATGTCCCAAGATGCTGAAATATTTTCTATCCTGATAGTTTATTTTCTTGGACAAAATAATTCCCTTCCTGTTCACTGTTTCCTCGACTGTATCAACATACAAAAATTTAAATGTAATGTGAACGAACATCTTACTAATCAAGTCCTTCACCTGTGAATGTGATCCCTATAACAATAGCCGCTTCAGTGTCAATATGCCTTTTGGGGGAGGGGGTGAACAAGCATAAAAAAGTAAGTAAATAAATAAAAATGATAACAAAGTTAATTGGTCATTCAGCGCTTTTCATGGTAAGTCCTCTTTCAACACGTTCAGGATCAATTATATCCTGAACGCCAGACCCAAAATATTTGAAGGAAAACTTGGAACCAAGTGAGTAAACAAGATCACACAGAGTGGAATTTGAATTCAGTTAACTTACTTAACGATGAGAACTGGAGAGTGAACTCTGACCATTGTGTAATAGAATATATTAAACACACAAGCGGCAGTGCATCTGTCAGGTGCCGGACTCGAGGAAAGAAAAATGAATGAAAGAACTTGAGTTTGTAGATGGATTCTTTTTATATTCAGCATTAATTTGCATGTAGGGGAATAGCTGCTCCATGAAGGACGAATTTGGGAGGATAGGTAATTAAGTGTTTGACTCATTGAAGTTGAGAAATGCTGTAAATTACGGTTTAATTGAAGAGTTATGTCAGTTTTTCTTTCGGGATCTGCAGCGTTAGCGAAGAGGTGTTTTGTCAATTATTATTTTTTTTTAAGATTACACGTTGAACAAGAGAAAAATAGCGTTAAATGGAAAGAAGAAGACACTTACCGGATTTGCTGATGATATCGCCATTGGTGGTCGCCGGAACTGCAGAGGCTGTAACACGCGGATGAAGAGAAATGAGACACAAATATATTCAGTTACTGGAAAGACTTTAAAAAATACAACTCAAGTAAAGATCTTTTAGAAATTACAACGCATTATTGCTTTTTATTAAATATCTACGTCATCATATTACAAAAGAAAAGCCATTGTTTTTAAGGAAAAAGTTTGAGTGAACCTTAAGGGTCAGAAGTGACACCAGACGGAAGTCGTGAAATAATGTGACTTCTGGAGGGGGTGAGATGGATTTTCTATTGTTTGGTTTGGCAATGATTCAAATCATTTATGAGTGGGAGAGTGAGCACAATGTAACTGTGTAGTCAAAAAAGCGCCCCGTTTATCTATCTATCTATCTATCTATCTATCTATCTATCTATCTATCTCTTTCACGTGTAAAGTGACCTATCTGATGTTTTTCGTTATTGTTTGTGGTGACTAAGTCGCGAAGCAATTCTAACGAACTCCAAAAAATAAATGGCTCGAAGTTGTTATTCTCTCTCTCTCTCTCTCTCTCTCTCTCTCTCTCTCTCTCTCTCTTTCTCTCCAGTATGTTTTGATATACTCCCTTTATCACTTCCTAAAGCTAATAAGTTTTCATGGAAATGTGTGAATTCAAAGTATTTTCAACCAATGAAAATCGTTTCAAGACCCACAAAATAACACGTATATGTAAAAATTGTAAGTCTGCGCAAAATTAGAAATTCTTATAAAGCAAATAGTTAAAAACTAAAGATAAAGAGACTTCATCGGTTCGTCCTGCACAAAAGAACTCAAGAGCGTCTCCGGGAAGGGAGACAAGTGGAAAAAAAATCAACGATTTACATACCAGCTTTCTTCATCTCGCGCAGACATTCCTACACACTAGCGTGAGTCAAGTGAACAGAAACGAACTGCTATTCACATCTATACATACATTAACAAGAACAAGGTAAACCAACGCACACACGTACACAATGCCACGTTGCAATATATATATATATATTGCTTACATACTCAGATTATTCAAACCGGAACTAGCGCCCATACTTACAAAATTATTTAAGCGTTGCCTTAAGGAGAAATGTTTCCCAACACCTTGGAAAATCTCATCAGTATGCCCTGTATTTAAGAACTCATGTGATCGCTCATCTCCCTCTCAGTACTGACCAATAAGTCACCTATGCATCATGAGTAAACTGCTGGAATCTGTGCTAAACAAGGAAGTAGTCAACCATCTCAGCAAAAATAACTTTCTTAGTGACATGCAATATAGTTTCCGTGCTCACAGTTATATCTCATACGATTGGCGAATCCCTCGATGGAGGCTTCCTCTCTAGGGACATTGCTCTTGACATATCAAAGGCCTTTGATAAGGTATGGCATAAAGGCCTACTTCACAAGATCTCCAGTCATGGAATAGCTGGAAATGTCTTCTCAACTATTAAATCATTTATTTCTGATAGGTTCTTAAGAGTAGTGGCCGATGGGCAGAAATCAGAGGCGCTCAGTATTAATGCTGGAGTCCCTCAGGGGTCCATCCTGAGTCCAACTCTCTTCCTGATCTATATCAATGATCTTCCAGATCACATCCTTACATCATTCGTAGACATTTATACTGACGACGCTACCATAAACGTAAACGACCAGGTTCTCTCTGACTCTCTCTCCTCTGATCTTGAGCACGTGGCTGGTTATATTTAATACATCTAAAACCAAGCTTCTATCTTTACATAATCAACGCTCTGCTGCCCAGCTGCCATCAATCGAAATGAATGGCTCTCGCCTTGGGGAGGCTTCATGTTTTGACAAGCTTCTGGGCTTGATCTTTACTCCCGATCTGAAATTGAACACGTATATCAAATCAATTGCCAAAGTCGATGGAAAGATTGTGGGATCCTTCTACCGCTCCAGTAGATATCTCACTCCTGATGCAATTCTCTACCTATATAAAAAGCCAGGTTCGACCAACGATGGAGTACTGTTGCCATATCTGGGCAGGAGCTGCTAGAAGTAGCTTATCCTGTCTTGACAGAGTTCAAAATAGACTTCGTAGCTTAGTGGGGGATGCCCTTTTCTCTTCTCTGCAACCCCTTTCCAACAGAAGAGACGTAACGAGCCTATCCCTGCTTTATCGTAATTTTCATGGCAGGTGCTCACCTGAACTTCGATCTCTAGTTCCCCCTCGCCATACTTTCACGAAAAACACTCGTCTTGCCAGAACCACAACAATTACCCACACTCTTTATCCGTGCCTACACCTAAACATAGATTCCATGAACAGGGCTTCTTTCTTAGAACTGCTCGCCCGTGGAACTCTATTTCCAGCTGACTACAGTCTGATTGTCTTCAAGTTCAACGCGAACAAGTTCTCATTGAACCGTCCCCCTAAGTAATCCAATTTACAAAATTCCCACTAATGCTTACTACGCTAAAATCACAATGACTAATATATACCTATTAACCCTTATCCTCGAGTGGTATCTGGGCCTTGATAAGCCATGTAAAAAAAAACTATGACTATTCTTTATGTATTTTCATGATTAAAAATAATTTTTATATTCTTATCTCTTGTATAAAAATATTTTGTTATAAAATTTCGTTTACCCCAATTTTTGCATTTTTCTGTTAATCTTTTAGTAAGAACTTACTAATTGGTGACCTATTCATAACCTTCATGCTTTATCTATGTTTTTCATTCACCAATTGAACTATGTGCATATTAATTGTTAACGCCGTTTTGGGTACTTTTTAAAGCGTTACTATCACAAAAAGTCAAAACAAAACAAACAAAAACAACACCAAAAAACACTACTTGTAGCCAGGAGCGGCACTATATATAACCTTTTTTATTAATCAACATTGGCGTTCGAGTGGTTTTGTATCAACAGACGAGGAAACCTGAGTTCACAACGACGACATTGGTATGTAAGATAAAGTCAAAATCTATATTTTATTTAAGTGAAGAGGAGTTCTGACAGTTTTCTTTTGGGGATTAGAAAGATATCTGTGTGTCTGTTTGTCAGTCTGTTCCACTTTTACTTGGAAACTACTGGGCCAAGATGGCTGAAATTTTCAATTGACCTTTCTTTTGATAAGGTGCAGCGAACTAAGTATGATGCTATCCGTCCAATGAACAGTTAGGAATCAATAAGGAATAGTATTTAATGCAAAAAAAGCACAAATTTAACTACATTCAATTATCAATTTGGTATAAATTACTCGGTTTAAGTCAACGGTCTATAACTTTTGCCTGTTAAAAACAGGGAGAAAGTCTAATATAACTATAATATGCTAAGATAATTTATGTTCCTTCATACGTTTTCTCCGGTCATCACTTTTTTCAAAGATAGAATCGCCCAGTGGCCAAGGATTAATTTATTTAAAGAATATTTACTGACAATTATTTTTACAGTAAAAGTTGTACTGGAAAAATATTTATTTTAAAATTATTACAATCGTCGTCGTCGTCGTCGTCGTCGTCGTCGTCGTAGTAGTAGTAGTAGTTCTTCTCATCGGTTTAACGTCCGTTTTACATGCTGGAATATTTTGGAGGGCTTTAAGAAGCTGACTTTCAAAGTAAACTATCTTTAATTAAGTTTTATTTATCCCTCTTTTTCTCAAGCCCATTTTTATTACATTCTCCCATGTTTTCCTTGTCCTTCCTCTGTTAACTGGACCTGCTACCTTAACTGTTTTACATCTACTGACCCAAGAACATTCATCGATTCCTTCAACCTTGGCCATATACTATCTAATTTTCTTGGCCATATACTATCTAATTTTCTTGGTCATATACTATCTAATTTTCTAATAATAATAATAATAATAATAATAATAATAATAATAATAATAATAATAATAATAATAATAATATCTAGTAATTGACCATATACTATCTAATTGTCTTATTCTGCACACATCTCCATATACTGACCAGATTTTATCTTCTGAGGTCATGAGAACTAAGCTTGTCTTTAAAACTCATATTACACACACATCGTATCATTCTCATATTATTTTTCTCCATTCAACGCCGCATGTCCTTAACCCTCACTTCCATACATCATCATACTGCATACACATATGTGATAAACTTTTTCTTTGATGATCACTAGTAGTAGTTGAAATTATTCCATCGACTCCTAATTCTTGCGAGCAAAACATAGTTGCTAGAATTCAAAACATGTAATGTGTTTATGACATGGAGTCAGTCATTTTTTTTCTCACAGGAATAAAATTTTGTTTTTGTTCAAAACAAGAAGAAAAAACATCCTTCACACATACAAAGGCACCAAATATTTTGAAATTTTGTATTTGCATTTTATTTCTTCAAATTGATCATCCCGAAGTTTTGAAATAAAGACGAAACGTTAATTAATGTAGCAATAATTTTACTTTTTACCTTTCGATATATATATATACATATATATATATGTATATATATATATGATTACTTAATTTAATCACATAAATTAATATACGAAAGCATAAATTTATGCGTAAACTTTAAGTATTTACATCAACAGTGTTCAATACGTAGGTAGAGCTAGGTAGTAAGTTATAAAATATATATGGCAATTAAGCTACACAGAATATTCCGCGTTTCATCCACGCTAGGATTCATCAGGCTTATGCATAAGTGGATGAAACGCGGAATATTTGTAGCTTAATTGCCATATATATTTTATAACTTACTATATATATATATATATATATATATATATATATATATATATATATATATATATTAGCATCATATTCATTTTAACATTCATTTTACACGCTAGCATGTGCTGGATTGTTCTTAGAAAATTTATTCCAAACTAACCTATGTCTAAGCAAATCTTTATTTAAACTACAAAACATGAAATACGACGGATTTTTTGTTGAAGTAAAATTTTGTAGGTAAGTGCTCTTCCTGAAACTAAATTTATTAGATGAATGAGGACGTCCCTTTTTATCTAGTTGATTGACTTTTTAAGCTAAAGAACACTTCACATATCCGTTATATATATATATATATATATATATATATATATATATATATATGTGTGTGTGTGTGTGTGTGTGTGTGTGTGTGTGTGTGTGTGTGATTAATAGAGCTATGACCA